>NC_081408.1:142398526-142731651 GCF_030272615.1 Cryptomeria japonica | reverse complement strand
ACAAAAGGTTTCTATTTTTTAATTGGAACAATCTAGATAAAAAATCTTTCTTTTTCCATCAACCCATTGTTTCTCTTTCAAGAAAAAGTTTCTATATAACATTAATGTATTTTTCTATCACATTTCATTAGAAGCAGATTCAGTTTCAGCACACAGGCAAATTGGGCATCGCACAAAACGAATCAACATCATATTTTTTTCATAAGGTATATATGTGACTTCTGCAACTAAGGATCTTTCAAACTATTTTGAAATAGTTCGTTCTCATTTTATTTTTTTCCTTGTTCCCTTATAAATCTGATTGTTTTTTACCATTGCAACATGAAATGGGTTGGATGAATTTAAGTCTAACAAAAGATGAACTTCGTAATAAGTTTCTATTGAATTTTATTCAAATGTTTCATATTCTATTTAATTTAATGGATGATATCTTTATAATGTTTTAAACATTAAAAAATACCTATGTTATGCTATTGCTTGCAAATATATATATAGTTTTGAAGTTTCATCGAACTGAAATTTTGAATAGAATATTTGGACAACAAATTGAGACCTTTAAATCTACTTGTTACAATTTTTCGTTTCACATCATGCAAAGACATGACATAAGAAAAAATAAATAAAAGGATGATTTATTCATTAGTATTCTATTACTTCTATTCATAAATTTCTCAGAGAAAAAGGTATTCTATTAACTTCTATTCAGAAAATTTTGTGTAAAGAAGATTGTTTTTTCTAAATTATTCACATACATTGGAGATTTGATTTGCTTTTTGTTTTTTAAATCTATTTTACTTTCATAGATCAATTTTAATTTTTTCCGTGTTAATGTATTGTAATTACTTAAAATAAATCAATATTATGTAAAAGTATCAATATAGTAATAAAATGATTCTCTCCAAAAAATCTTGATAAGATTTCTATAATGAAATTAAATATGTTTCTATATTTTAAATAAATTAAATAAAGTTATATTATATTTCTATATTTGAATTTGGATTTTTTTATGTTTCTATATTTAGATTATAGAAAAATATATCATTCTCAATACATTATATCTGAATTATAAAAAAAAAAACTAAATCTATTTATACATCACTTATACAAATAAACTGAAGTGATAAGATTTAGAAATATAATAAAATAACCCCCCCTCCCATGGAATATTTGAATAGTATCATTTTCCTATGATAGATTGAGCATGCAATTTAAGTGGTATAAATATGGTTTCATTGCAATTAAAAAAACTGAGAGATAGATTGCATTATACTCAGAAGTTTTCAATATGTAAATAGTGCTTAAGCTCATCTTTGTAATATGAGAAAACTAAGATAACTCCCCTTCCCCCGAATATTCAAATACTATCATTGTCCTATGATAGATTGAGCATGCCATTTCACTGGTATAAATATGGTTTCATTGCAATTAAAAAACTAAGTAATAGATTGCACTATACTCAGAAGTTTACAATATGTAAATAGTGCTTAAGTGCATCTATATAATATGAGAAAACTAGGATAACTCCCCTTCCCCCAAATATTCAAATACTATCATTTTCCTATGATAGATTGAGCATGTAATATCACTGGTATAAATATGGTTTCGTTGCAATTAAAAAACTGAGTAACAGATTGCACTACACTCAGAAGTTTCCAATATGCAAATAGAGCTTAAGCTCATCTTTATAATATGAGAAAACTAGGATAACCCCCCTTCCCCTAGAATATTTGAATACAATCATTTTCCTATGATAGATTGAGCATATGCCATTTCAATGATATAAATATGGTTTCATTGCAATTAAAAAAACTAAGTAGCAGATTGCACTATACTCAGAAGTTTTCAATATGTAAATAGAGACTAAGCTCATCTTTGTAATATGTGAAAACTAGGATAACCCCCCTTCCCCCAGAATATTTGAATACTATCATTTTCCTATGATAGATTGAGCATGTCATTTCAGTGGTATAAATATGGTTTCATTGCAATTAAAAAAACTAAGTAGCAGATTGCACTTTACTCAGAAGTTTTCAATATGTAAATATAGCTTAAGCTCATCTTTGTAATATGAGAAAACTAGAATAACCCCCCTTCCCCTAGAATATTCGAATACTATCATTTTCCTATGATAGATTGAGCATATCCCATTTCAGTGATATAAATATGGTTTGATTGTAATTAAAAAACTCAGTAGCAGATTGCACTATACTCAGAAGTTTTCAATATGTAAATAAATATTAAGCTCATCTTTGTAATATGAGAAAACTAGGATAACCCCCCTTGCCCTAGAATATTTGAATGCTATCATTTTCTTATGATAAGCATGTTATTTCAGTGGTATAAATATGGTTTCATTGCAATTTAAAAAACTGAGTGACAGATTGCAATATACTCAGCAGTTTTCAATATGTAAATAGTGCTTAAGCTCATTTTTGTAATATGAGAAAACTAAGATAACTCCCCTTCCCCCGAATATTTGAATACTATCATTTTCCTATGATAGATTGAGCATGCCTTTTCACTAGTATAAATATGAAATTACAATTAAAAAACTGAGTAACAGATTGCACTATACTCAGAAGTTTCCAATATGTAAATAGTGCTTAAGCTCATCTTTATAATATGAGAAAACTAGGATAACTCCCCTTCCCCCAAATATTCAAATACTATCATTTTCCTATGATAGATTGAGCATGGCATATCATTGGTATAAATATAATTTCATTGCAATCAAAAAACTGAGTAACAAATTGCACTATACTCAGAAGTTTCCAATATGTAAATAGAGCTTAAGCTCATCTTTATAATATGAGAAAACTAGGATAACTCCCCTTCCCCTAGAATATTCGAATACTATCATTTTCCTATGATAGATTTAGCATGCCATTTCAGTAGTATAAATATGGTTTCATTGCAATTAAAGAAACTAAGTAGGAGATTGCACTATACTCAGAAGTTTTCAATATGTAAATAGAGCTTAAGCTCATCTTTTTAATATGAGACAACTAGGATAACCCCCATCCCCTAGAATATTTGAATACTATCATTTTCCTATGATAGATTGAGCATGCCATTTCAGTGGTATAAATATGGTTTCATTGCAATTAAAAGAAATGAGTAGTAGATTGCACTTTACTCAGAAGTTTTCAATATGTAAATATAGCTTAAGCTTGTCTTTGTAATATGAGAAAACTAGGATAACCCCCCTTCCCCTAGAATATTCGAATACTATCATTTTCCTATGATAGATTGAGCATATGCCATTTCAATGATATAAATATGGTTTCATTGCAATTTTAAACACTGAGTAGCAGATCGCACTATACTCAGAAGTTTTCAATATGTAAATAAAGATTAAGCTCATGTTTGTAATATGAGAAAACTAGGATAAACCCCCTTGCCGTAGAATATTCGAATACTCTCATTTTCCTATGATAGGTTAGGCATGCCATTTCAGTGGTATAAATATGGTTTCATTGCAATTAAAAAAATTGAGTAGTAGATTGCACTATACTCAGAAGTTTTCAATATGTAAATAAAGCTTAAGCTCATCTTTGTAATATGAGAAAACTAGGATAACCCCCCTTGCCCCAGAATATTCAAATACTATCATTTTCCTATGATAGATTTAGCATGCGATTTCAGTGTATAAATATGATTTCATTGCAATTAAAAAAATGGGTGGTGGATTGCACTATGCTCAAAGAAGTTTTCAATATATTAATAGAGCTTAAGCTGATCTGTGTAATTTAAATTACAATTAGCATAACCATTGCACCTTCTATTGATGCAAGTGCTAGTCTAATAATTGTATGTAATTATTATGAATATAATCAGCAATTCAACAAAATAGAATTGAAGACAAATAGATATATTGTCACTATAAAATTAGGTAGCTAGAGGGAATATGTAATGATACTATATTGAGAGATTTTATACAAGAAAATGTAGATGTAAAAAAAAACTAGGAACATAATTATACATCTTAAGGAGAAGATGATATAGTATAGGTTGGTTGAGAAAATCTCTTCTGAATGTTTAAGTTGGTTGCATATATGCATTTCACATTATACCAAAGGTTTAAAAAAATGTGATTTCCTTTTGTTATGAAAATTTCTAGAATGCATGTTTAAGCATGTTCATCCCTCTGGTTCAGGGATTTCGTATCCTTCATGTTCTCATGCTTCAACAAGTAGCATAAACTTAATTAAAGTAATTGTCCAAGTTGGTTTGGGGTTCTTTGTCTAATGGAAACCCTAGACAATTCGATGCAGTGTTCTAAGCTTGCTTGTTCAATGTTGTCTTTTTAAATTTCATTTCCCTTTGTTATTATACTTATCGACCATCACCATGCAATGCATATATCCCATTAATGATGAAAACAATGAACTGTTCTTCCATTGTAGTGTTGAAACAAACAACTGGAGATAAACCATGTTCCAATCTTGAAACAATGACACAATGTCTTCTATAGAATAAAAAATAAACCAGTAGTATACTGCTTATTACAATGTGCAATTACTCATTAGATATATGTGGTTATGCTATAGAATCAAAACACCACATACTAGGAATCTATAAGTCAGCCCAAGCTCAGGCTGCCATTGTCTATTAAAAGACTGATAATAAGGCTCTAATGCGCTATATAATCACCATAATACTAAGTTGACCATGATAAACTTTCTAAGCACTGTATATATGTCTGCCATAGACATATATTGGACATTCCATGAATATTGCCATAGACAAGAGAACACTATTCTAGGGAGCCGATCGACCAATTCATATTTGAATCTGCAAAAAAATATAAAAACAATTTATATGTGGCCTGATCTATGTTTCATCTGTTTTTACCATTTTTTAAGTAGAAATAGATAAGAGAAAGGGCTACAAACATACCAAGTAATACATAGCTCCTTGTTGCAGTGCTTGCAAAGTGAATCCCTGTTCATCCATTGTTACTGGTTAGCCGTAGGAATGAAACAGAACAGCATTTGGACCGAAGAGGGCCTTCAAATTGATAGAACCTATTGGAACATCGATTGGAATATAATTGATAAAAACGGTGAATGAAGAAGCATTCGAGCTGCTCACTCTTGATTCTGCGCACAATAGATAAATAAGTCTAACGAACAGTTCTGCAAACTTGGAGATTGAGAAAACAATAATAAAAAAATGAGAATACAGTTATCATGCATATATATTTATTTAACTTTTCTGATCACAGTGAACGATAAGATATATAATTCTTTCTAATAACGGATCGACAAGGATTGGAAAAATATACGATGGTTTTCCCAAGATTTGGTTTTGAAATCATCCATGTCAAACCCATTAAAAATGTTTAACTATAGATCTCGTTTCTTGAATCTGCATAAGAAAATCTTTGCATACCGGCGCCTGAATGAATAATAGTGCTGTCATTCAGAGGCGGTGATAAGAGATTTTGGTGGGGTTTAAAGGTCTCAGCTGCTGCATGGTGATCCACATATGGAGGATAAGCTTGTCCTTCATTGTGTAGAAATGAAGAATAGGCCTGTTGATTCTGAGGTATATTGGACATTCCATGAATATTGCCAGTACATGATGTACCTTCATTCCACATTTGTGCTACTTCCATGTTGAGGTATTGCGCAGTATTAATTCCCTCAGTGTGCTGATAACCCAAGTACTGCATTGGAAATGATGCAGAACAAGGCAGCAGAGAGGAAGGCAGTTCTCCAATGAAAGAGCTTGTATTGTTATTGGGAAGGGTAACACCATATTGGTCAAAACAGCTTTGCCCAGTGGCAGAGGATTTAGAGGATTTTTCAGCAGAAGCCTGAAGATGGCGTTGTTTTTGCTTGGTTCGGGATTTTCTGTTGTGAAACCAGTAGAAAACACTGGCATCTCCCACTTGGCCATATTCTTCAAGTTGCATCCTGATCTTCTGTCTCTCTTCTCTCGTAGGATTCACCATACCAGAATTGAATATGCTCTCCAGAATTCGAATCTGTTCTGGCTTAGGATTCCATCCGAGTTTTGGGTCTGGGTTCCTCTCTTTCTCCTTCTCCTTCTCCCTCTCTCTCTCTTCCTCCCGTGACGATGATCCTGCTTCAAAATTCGTTAATCAAAAACATACCATTCAGGATACATATTCTAAAAATTCCATCTTTGAAGTCACTAGCTGGATTCGATTGTGTATTTTTGTCATTAAGGTTTCGGATCATCTTCATGATAAAAAAGATGTAGAGTTGTAAGTTGATGAAAAACATACACAATCGAATTCAAAAGCAGCTAAACGATACACTAAGATTGTTAAAATCTGATAAAATTAATCACATTTTTGAAAAAAAAAAGAAGGGAGACAGAAAAGAACAGAAAGGAAGAAAAGAACGGTTTCTTACCTTCATTGGAGGACAAGTTTGGGCCGGAGATGTTTGAAGAGGTGGTCATATGATGCCATTGATGTTGAGAAGTTGAGGGCTTCGATTTGAAGAGATTTGGCCAATGCCTGTTGGAAGTCATCCTAATATCTATTTTGGTTTATCTATGTAGGATTTTTATATGTAAGATTTTATATGCGTTATTTTATACAGGTACGCGAATCTAGAGTTTTAGACTAAAATCTTTTCAATAGAAAGTCGTGATTGATGGGTTTCTATATTGTCAAAGTTCTTCAAGACAAAATCACAACCTTATCTTTATGGATTAGTTGTACATGTGATTGTTTATTTTGATTTATTGAGAACACTTATTGGTGCAATCTTATCAAAAGACATAGAAAATTAAAGAGTTATTCCTATTAGATATTTAATCTCTAACCAATCCTAAGTTCTAATTTTTAAAAGTTGGTTGTGATGTCTTGACCTAGTTAACATTCACATCCATCCAATTTGTAGATAAGCTTTCTAGTTCATCTCATTTTCATTTATTATTTCTATTTAAATCAAATTCAAAGTCTCATATAATATCTTATTAAAAAAATTAAGTATTAGTGTAACTAATTGTTTTTTGTTAAAGTAAGCTAGAAAGGGCCCCAACCCATTACAAAACTAAAAAAACCAACTAAATAACATGTTGTTGAAGGAGAAATTAGTAAGGTTACTAAAAAAAATAAAACCAAAACACAACATAACCGAGCTCAACTAAACAAAATGAATTGAAACAAGCTATGGGAGATTAGAGTTGGGACTCAAGAGTAGCCCAAATAGGACAATTTGAGTTTTTTAGGTTGACAAGAATTGACTCCTTCTTGTCGCGAACAATAGTCCAAGAAGAAACATTAATATCTCAAAATTCAAAAGGAATAGTGTCGGAAGAGCCATCAAAGGCAACAAATGAGTTTGACAAGTGGGCTACCAAGCCTAAAAGGGTAACCTAATAGTCTAGAGATAGAGAGTTAGGAACCATGGACAAGATGCGACCAGAATTTGAAAGAGCGCCAAAAGGTGCCAAAGGACCAACAACAACATGAAGGTGTTCAATTAATTGTTGTATCATTCATTTTCGTATAAAGTAATTGTAGACATTCTTTTATTTCTCTACCATTCAGTAAATATATAACCTTCCACCACTTAGAGTTTAACACTAGGTGTACACATTGTTGATTCTTTTTATCTAATTTTTTGAATTTATTTACTACTTTAAATCTAAAACTTTACGGATCCCTCTTTATCCTCATACATGATGGATAAAAAATGATGATGATATGGAAAGATCACCCCTTTTATGAATATCAATACACTATCTTGTCCTTTTTCAATTTTCCATACAAGAGACATATATTAAACACCCTAATAATTTCAAACCCTAGCGTTAGTTTTCTTCATTTTATATTGGCTTGCTTTTACTATATTTTGACACTTTTCTAAATCTTTGCATTTTTCATAGGTCATATTTATTGCCCTAATATGTGATTTTAATGATGGCGAATCTCCCCCATCATGAGTATCATTTATAATTTATGGATTGTTGAATATTTTCTAATATGGATTAATTCAATGTTATAAATATATTTCTCCTTACAAATTTATTGATCAAATAAAATGTAGTTTGTCATGTAATGGTATATTAGATATCTATTGATTCAATATTTGTATTCTTATATTTTATCTATTGATCGCGATATTATTGCATGCATTCATAACTTGCTATCATACTAATTATTTCTATTGTTAGTTAGAATATGTAGTTATACATTATGGATATATAATAGAGCTCTATAATAGTTCTAGATGATTGATAATATTCAATTGGATTGATTTTATTCTTATTAGAGATCCACAATTGAACATTGTATCTTTTACATTGTTCAAGATCTTAGTTTGGAAAGATGATGGCGTGTACTTGAGAGTAAATGCAGATGAGAATAATTGAAATTAGCGAGGTTTAGTTGAGGAAAACATATTTTATGTTAGGCCACTTTTATCTTTAGACCCCCTAATGTACACATCAAACTTAGTAATTATTATTCAACACCTAAATTGGTTTTAGGTGCCATTTAATTTATTTTCACTACTTGTTTACTTTTACTTCACATGTGATATTCACGTATATTTATACAATCATTTATTTTTCATAGTAGACCTAATAATTGATTAAATAAATTATGATATGCAATTATTTAATATACTCAAATTACATTAATTAGATGTAACTTATAATATGGATTTCGATTTTGATGATGTAATTTAATGAAATATTATATTAGATGATTGAATTAGAGCTTAACTATGATATTGGGTTAAGTGCCAATAATAAGATTTGAATATAATGATATTTGAAAAGTTAGTTAAAGTTAAATGTGTATAGTAAAATAATGTGTGAATACGAAATTTGGCTGATTAATTCATTTTTATTTATTGAGATGTGTATTTGTAATTTTTCAACTATTTCATTTTTATTATAATTTCAATTTTAACCATGATTTTGATGTTTTACATGTTAGTGGAATGATCTTGTATAAGTGATTTTTTCAAAATAGTATTTTATGTGAAAAATATTTTAATGAATTTATGCAATCAATTTAGTGTGTTATGAGGGTTATTTGGCTATATACTATCATGTAATAGATTTAACTTGCATATTAAGTATACATGATTAAAAGATTTTCCAATAAGAAAAAATGAGTTATAGCTAATTCATGTCTTACTCCAAACTATGGAGAAATGAGCTAATTTATTACATATTAACTCATGACAACTATTAGGGTTCATCGAGTGTGGCTAAGACCCATTTTGTTTAAATTGAGTTGGTAATTTTTTATGCCTACCATATAGTTGATTGGTTGATGCCTTTCATTGGTCATTAAATTATTTAATCTTAGAGCTCATTCTACCTTGGAACTTATAGATTTCCATTTTGATGAAAAAACAAAATTAATGTTATATACGAACTTCATCCTATGGAGAAGAAATATTTAGAGCGTTATATTTTTTAAAGTTAAGAAAATTTGAAAAACATAATGTTTAATATTTTTATATTAGAAAGAGAATGTGAATTTGTATGTTTTAGTATTTCAATTTTTTTAGCGAAAAATTGACAATAATAAGTTTCAATTTTTGGAAATCTTTATTTTTGTTTAAAATTATCAATATAGAAAAAAAAATTATTTAATTCTAGAGGGGTTCTATCTAAAAGAATTTAATTGAAGTGGGTTAAATAAAAATTTCTTGAATATAATCATTTAGGATTAAATCAGATTCCTAATAGAATCTCCTCCACACCTATCAAAGTACTAAATAAACATTTTTTTTTTTGGAAAATCAAATAAATATTTAGAAATGTTATGTTTTAAATGTATGGCCTTTACTATTAAATTTATAAAATTTATAATATATATTATGTTTTATTTATTCTTATTTATTTATTAAATTTTATAAGTACTTATTTCCATTATAGGAAGACAATAATCTCTATTTAAGGCATTAGAAAAAATGACAAGCTTCATTAAGTAAAAATATTAAAAAAAATTAGAGTTCACATGTATGTCTTTCTCTCAATATAAAATAATAATTTTGATATATATGCTCAAGGAAATGTGCTACAACATAATATAGGTCTAAATTTTTTTGTTAGTAATAATTTAAATATTCATAGTTTATAAAATATTACTAAAAGATATTTTCATAATAGAAATTGAAGTAATAATATAATTTCAATAAATCATCAAAAATAGTGAAAGTTGCGTGACATGGATTAATGCCACTCTATTAAAAAATATTAAAAAATTCATTAAAAAAGAATAATATGGATCAATTGAAATAATTTTGATGAATTTTTTTTCCAGATAACAACTATTGTAAGATCACCTTAAATGTAATTAAAATAAAAAATATTTTTTAATGCAAGAATCATTATCTTTTCATTGAAAATGAATTAAAATGTTTGCACTGTAGATCAAGTTTGAAATTTTTTTTATGAAATTAAGATATATAATTGTATACACATAAATCTGGCTTGAATAATTAATTTGATGTAGAGGTTATTTAAATATTCCTCTATTATACAGTTGAATTCCCCAATTTAATTATATATTTATTTTCCCAAAATTATTCTAAAATCCTATTTAATCCACCCCACTTGCATTTTCTTACAAATCCATATCTTCGTCCCCTTTTCCACCTCATCAGACACATCAGCATGTGACAAGTCAGAATAGCTATTTTGCAAATTAAATTGGTCAAATATCCTCACATCACATGGGTACTTGCACCATACATCTAGGTGCTTGGATCTACACCATGGGTAACTAGACCTTCCTTGCTCCATACATCTTAGGTACTTCAATCTTACATTTGGGTACTTGGACCTTTCTTGCTCCATGCTTATTTACTAAAAGTTGCTTCTTGAGCCCATATTTAGCAATAACTATGATCAATCCATCTCAACCTCCATCTACTTGGCCTTACCTCATAAATGATCTTTGCATCCTCACCATCCAATTTGGTAGATTGAATCTCAACCCTTGATTCCTTGCCATCTCACTCTTGGCCTTGGAAATTCTATAAATAAAGCCATTTCCAACATGTAAATATCTCTCTTATCTCTTATTTTTTCATCATAGTAATGTTCATTTTCATCTATCTGATGCATCAATTTATCTTAGCTTATCTTATTTAGCGTGCTTTTTATCTTAAGATCTTGTTTATATCATGCTTATATCTTCATCTTCGCTCCATATTAGCTTGTATATCTTGCATTTAGCTCTCATTTACATTAAATTGCACATCATTTAGTAATCTCATTCTCTAGTTTGTCATCTAATTGAATCTTGTGCACAATCTAAGAGCACTTATCTTATAGATTCAATAGGCCCTTGGAGATAGAGGACAATGGGATGCCCTTGAGAGATTTTTTGTATATTTATATTTATATGCTTTGATTGAATCTCATGAACTAATATCTAATTGGTACACTTAAGCTAACTCCCTTTTCTTGTGTACAATAACTAGTTTCCTAATACTATATGGATTAAAATGAGCTTATTATGTCTTCGTACATTTAGTTTCACAGTTAAAACATTGCATTGGTGAAGTGACCACCAAGGTTCAAACCCCTGTTGGGCCACTATGCTCATAGGTCTTGTATCTTCCCTGGTCTGTTGTGCTCACGAGTTTGAACAAGTGAAGTGTGGGGATGAGGTCCCCCGTTTGTGGTCTCACTAGTTCATAACTCTAGATCAAAAGTGTTTCATGTGGAACTAGAGAGTGTGTCATGCCAACATCACCAGTCACGTTAAAATTTTTACCAAACATTATTTAGAAAAAAAATGAAAATGAACATACTATATAAAAAGGGAATATATGAATCCATTGACTCATGCTAGAGAAAGTCACCAAATTTAATTTAATATCATAGAAACAAGAATCAAGATCTACATCCAATAGGTATGTAGGAAAAATACTACAATGAGAACTCTTAAAATGACCCTATTTGATTAAGAAATATTTATTGGTAGTTTTATTAAATATGTAACTTTACAAACTTATTATTATACTTATTTTTATCTAAAATGTCATTTTCATATAATATTTTTAATTCACTAATTTTTCTTCATGTTGGATAATAACAACTTAATTAATCAAGTTAAGTAATCGCTGTGTATGAAAGCTTACAAGAGTACATGTGCATTTTGGATAGCATGAAGAAAACCTTTATATCTATAGGCATGTTTTTTTCAATGCATTTCATGTTTAAATAGTGAGTTATAGTTGTAAAGATATTTTTTCCAATATGATGCTCAACAACATTATAAGATATAAGCTACATATTGAAGGTTTGAAATGATATTTATGGAGAAATTATGTAGAGAGGTCTAAGTATTTGATTAGTTTACAATATTTTTAAATAATTAAATGGGTTGACACAATATGTTCCATCTATGAGGAGAAATTCATAATCTTCATTAGTTAGTTTTTATTGTGTGTGGTGTATCAAAATTATAAATTATATTGATTACATAGAATAAATTTTAAAATACAAATGAAACTAATAATAAATAGACTAATATAAGTACTTGGCTAATACTAAATTACATAGAAATACATAAAATCTCAAGTTACAACATAATTTTGAAAAATAAGAATAAATTAAAGTAGAACTATAGATGCTAGCACACTGGAGACATTTTTAAGAGAAAACATTAAACTTATATAATCTAGTTTCAACAATTAATTTTTTATTTAATATGGTAAGAAAAGAATATGTTAGAATGTTGAATATAAGGCTAGTAGAATTTTGATAGAGATAAACAATAATAAAAACTATAAAGTAACTCAAATGTTAAATACTAGCTTAGGGAATTGGTTGTAGTAGTGAAGAGGAATAAATGGAGTGTAGGCAATGAGCTATGATAATGCACTTGAGGAGACTTACTATATAGAACAACTACAATTAAGGAGGGATAAAGTACTAACTACTTTCTTCAAATTGAAAGATGAAGAAGGATGAGTGGAGTTACAAAATCCTCCTTCAAATCAATTTCAAGGTATTAATAAATAAAGGGTTCAAGACAAAAGTAATGTAAAAAATTAAATAATGAACAAACCCTTTGCTCAAGGAAGCAATGCAATTTCAAAAGAGTGTTGTTTTATTAATTATTAAAATTGGGTTCAATTATTGGTTTTAGGGTGATTATTTTAAACTCTCACTATAATTGTAAAATTATTGTTTATTTTGCTCATAAACAAGTAAGACGAGATCAAACATCACCCCATTCTTTTCAAGGTGCTTCCTTGAATCTCATTATGACTAGGTTTGAATAGCTCGATGTAGGTAATTGAAGTAATCAGTTATTTAGTTATTTTATATAGTTAAATAAATTTTAAAAGAAATTAGTTATAGGATATATATTTATATAGGAATTTAAATTGTATGTATGTATGTATGTATGTATGTATGTATGTATGTATGTATGTATGTATGCATGTATCCATGTATGTATATATGTATGCATACATATATACATACATATATTATACTTCTATAATAAAGATATAGGTAATTTAATTAGTGAAAAAATTAGAATAATTTATTTTATCTATGAACCCATTAGCTCATACACTAAATATATAGGGAACGAAATAGGCTAAAACTAAAAATTATTTACCAAGATAATTAATATTGAAACCATGGTATCATGTAAACACCCCACGCACATGGGATACAATCTTAAGAAAATAGTAAAATTATAATGACTTCACATAGATGTCTCATGAACACCCTTAATGAGGGAAAAATAATTGTTAAGACATCATAACTTTAAACAACTCACATCTCTAAATCTAGTACCCTATTTTGAAGTTCACTAACTTGTCTGGGTCCCAATTATCATCCAAATAATTCATTTTTCTCTCTAGAGCCTAAGTAATATATTTTTCCTTCAATTTTTTTAAGAAAAAATGATGATAATAATATTAGTTATGCTTCATGCCCAAGTTCATGAATCCATATGAAAATGAATGCCAATATTTTTAAGGAATATTAATTAAAATTACTTTTCAATTATCATTGAAATCTCTTTAAACTTCTTATGCCTATTTGAAATACATAAAATATAAAGAGTTTTGCAAGATAAATGGCACCTTAGTCCTAAGTCATACAAGTTGTACATTATTGAATCTAATATAAAACCTTTAGATCACAAATAAAAATTATTACAGATACCATACAATTTTACCATGAAAAATTTGGTCTCAAAAGAGTGTTTTAAAATATATTTACCCTATTGCACTTTGTGTTTTTGATAACATGGAGATATATTATCTGATTCTCTATTGTGACATTTTTATTACTCTATTGTTTTCTCTTAGCCCTTTCTCTTTAGAGTAGTTTTCTTGATATTAATGAGACCCTTTTCAAAAACCCCTTATACTACCCCTCATAAAATTAAAATAAAATTTTTGGTGTAACCATTTAGGGTAAATGGGATTCCAAATATTGAGGTAACAATATGGATCATAATGAAGAGACCTTTATAACTATCACTTTGTATCACCTCATAAGAGAGAGAAAATAATTTTTGAGGTTACAGAGAGAAATCCTAGGCTAATAGGAGGAGGTTTTACATTAAAAAACTTAAAAGGCTCAGAATTGATTTATGGTGGTCTTTTATTTTTTGTTATATAAACTAATAGTATGGCTTCTAAGAAATAAAAATATTTGATAGTAGGGCTAACAAAAAAACGTGCATTGTAAAACTAAAAGCATTTGATAGTGAAATGCAATTCAATGATTGTGATTAATGCAATATTCAAGGAAAAGAGCTCAAATTGGATGTTAAAATTATATTTTTAGAAGGCCTTGACTCTAATAGATTTGTTTGATACAATTCTTTTTTCTCATTACAAAAGATATTTTGATATAGTGGTGTAAATAATTTAGTTAATGGAGTATAATAATAATTATTTATAACTATTTATGGTCACCACTCAAATATGTGATGTAATTTAGATTCAAACATATCATTTAAGACTCCTTAGGTAAAGGATGGTTTTTGTGGTTAGGGATTTTATTTATTAGAAGTGACATTTTTTAGGATCTAGCAGAGGTATTGGGATGCATTTAATATAAGTTGGGTAAGAGTTGTGTAGACAAAGTTCTTTGAAAATGATTGATAATGAGCTTAGTAAGATATTTTTTTCAAATCAAAGGGCCATGAAGTTAGATGTTGACATGTTACTAATCATATGATGTACCATTTCCTATATTTTGTGGTGGTATTTTTATTAGTTAAACCTTTGGAAATAATCCTTAAGCCATGATTGTGAAATTAATGTAGCAATTAGTAGCCATCATTATAAAGGAGTTAGTCTCCTATGGAGTACTCACCTTGTAGTTATGCTTAGATAGCTTGGGTATGAATAGTTGTTGCATGATCCTATCATGTCAAGTAGTAAGGTGATAGCCTAAACTTGAGGTAATAAAGGTGGCTAGTGGACTCATTTTATGCATATGCAAAAGGTAGGATTTGTAGGGAACTAGTATATTAAGTGTTACCTTCACTAGTAGATATGGAAAATCTATCATTGGCTCACTGAAAATAGGTTGTACTATCATAGAAAGGTAACTCAAACTATCATCTATAACTATTTTTTTTGCATTTTAAGAGCTATCCATGCTAGGGTTTGTCAAATTCTTCTTGGGTGAGTTCGCACTACAAGATACTCAATGCTTCAATGTGGTTATCAAATAGGTTTTAATTACAAATTTAATATTGTGTCTGTCCAATGCAAATGTCCATTCGTATCATTCTAGAATATTTTTTCATTAGATCTCAAGAATGGTTATTGTAGGTATGAATAAAGAGGTTAGACCGAAGGTGCAATTGTTGCTCTATGTTATCCCCTTCATAGTGAGAGGATTTAGTATAGATGATCTAAGTAGATGAAATTGGTTTCTACAAAAGTAGTGTGGAGATGTTATAAAAATGTTATCCAATTTTTGTATTCATCACTTTTGTGATGATTTGGAGGTGGGTAGTGATTACCTAGTCAAGTTCTTTTTTGTTGTTCTTCTATACATATATCTTGACATTGAAGAGAAATTTGATGATGTAACAATATGGTGTATGTTAATAGGTTATCAAAGGAGTTTGTTTGGAAATGAAAATGTTACTTGGATGGAGGAGATGGTGGGATCTAGCCAAGATCCAAATAGTCGAAAAGAGTGTTAGGGTGTGGTATAATGTTGTGTTTGTCTAGTTTATGCATTATTTTTTCTATTGGTTGATGGTCGTGGATGTAAATTTATCATGTATATGATACTATTAGCTAGACATTTGTATGTCTTCATAGTTGTTCTAATTAAGTAGTTTGTTAACTAAGATAAGATATGAAACATTAATCAAGTTATAGGAACGAATCATCCCATTATTGATCTAAGACATTCAAAGTTTTGCTAAAACAACATTAATGAGAATATAAAATAAAACTATAAATGCATAAAAAATTTATCTATTGAATGGGATCTAAGAAAAGAAAATTATGTTATGTGAGAGATTGAACTAGATCAACACTAACCCAATATAACAAATAGGTTTGATTAACATAACATGGCCTTGAGATCCTCTTGTGTTTATTTACCCTTTCCACCTCCCTTACTTTCCTTTGCATGGGCCACCATTAAGATTTATTATACAATAATCAACGTTCAAAAACAAACTTTATACCATAAAACTTATGAAATTGACAAGGGGAGTGGAGCTAGTACGTGGGTAGTCGAGGTCATGTTATTGGCAGACCAACTTGCATGGCCGATTACATTACTCGCTCTATGTTTCATATTTAAATATATAATGGAAACACTTTGTTACTAAAACATGTGGCATTTTTAGTGGGAAGTTTATTGAATTGAATATGTGTATATTTTGGGGATGGTTATGACATGTTTTGGTAGGTTAGGTGCTCAACCGTGGGCCCCAAACAATGCACAAACCATATCACGTTCTAGACCCTTCGCACATACTAACTCCTCTCACCTATTTTAAACAATAAAATTAATAAATTGGATTGGTCAAATATGACATGCGAAATGCAATCAAAATTTAAAAAATAACCCAAAACAAATCATAAAATTTCCTCAACTGTCTCTTTCAATTTCATTGGTTTGTGCCAATGAAAAAGAATATAAAGACAAATATAAATATGGCTAGTGCTAGGGATAGATAAAATGATTGAAACCCACCTCCTTTCCCACTACTAAATGCCACTTAGTAGCTCATTTTTATATATTTTATGTTTCAAGTATTAGTTCCATTTGAACTCTTGAAATGCGATTTTATATCCACCCACCTTTCTTTTATGATTTTTTGTGAGTAAATATAATATCATTTAATAAATGATAAATCAAGCATCTATTCATTAAAAATAACCTTCACATATAACCTATTAAATCATTGTTTCAATTTACTATTTAATTCTAATAAGTTTTTCTTGAAACAACCTGTAGACACATCAAGAGAGAATGACATTTCCTACCTATCCACTTGGTCCTCCTACTTCATCAATTGTGTAGCTATTAATAAGCTTTAACATATCTACCATTATATGTGCACAGGATTGAAAGAACAGGATCAAATAGACATGCAGGAAAAAGGTTTGTAGCTTGAATTAACTTTGAATATTAAATTCCATCATTTACAATAAGAATAAAAGGTGATATGAGTGGAAACACGTCTATTATTGAAGAACATCTAGATATCATTGAAAAACGGAGGAGCTTACAGTACAACTTCTCTCTATCTCGATGAAGAAGAATGGACTTGAGATCCAATTGCAAAAAATATAATGAGGGGTTTTTATTGGATAATTTAATATTAATTTTTTAAAAATATCATTTAAAATAAATGCTCACCAAACAGTTATAAATCGTGTAGTTGCAAATCAAGCAGCTATAAATTGTACCCCAAGAAAGACCAAAAATCCCACAACTTGGAGGATAGTGATTCACCTCCACTTTGAAATGCATTTGTTTCTTTGAAATAGACAAATCTAAAAACTCTTAAAGCTCCATCCATTTGAAATCATTTGATATTCTCCACTTTTCATTGCATTTGTAACTATTAAATGATATTTCTCCATTTTTGCACACATTTGTAACTGTTTGTAACTGCTGACAAATCTTTTTTATGTACACACCATGTTGTGACTATATAGGGGCACCTCTCAAAGTAATCAATGAAAATGTACAAGACCTACTCAAAGATTGGTAAACACATTCCTCCTCCACCTCAAATATCTTGAGTCGAGCATTGAATTTGACATGACTTCCCTAATTTCATTTTTCAACTTGCAAACACTCACAAACCATAATTAAAGATTCTAATTTTTAACCTCTTTATTTAAGAAGTTTAGTTTTACTTTAAAGTATATTTTGATACCCCTTTCTAATTCAATCTACAATTTTATAAATCTATATGTCTATAAAAGATATATATTTATTTATTTAGAACTTATTTTATTAATATTTAATAAATAATTATTTTATAATTTACATATTAATAACTATAAAACTTCTCGATGTAATTAAATAAGACTATAAAAAAAATACTTAAAGCTTTTTCATAAAGCACATAAACATGGAATCTTTAACATCACTATTTGGAGTGATTTGATGCTATATAACAAGGTCGGATTGTAGTGTAGCTCCCACCAAATGTTGGTAGAACTATTTTTCTCTTTAGAAAATAGAGAATATGAGAGGAGCCTTGAATTATAATTGTATGTTATGTATTTAAATGTTTAGGTCTTTGTAGTGGATTTGGGAAGTATGAAGAGTTCCTAGTGAGCTACGAACTGGATTAAAAAAATTATTATAAAACCATATTATACTATGCTAGTTGTTTATTTTGCATGTGAATTGTGTATTTGGTACTATAGACACCTAAAATATTTATTTAATTATTTTATCCTAAGTTTTCTATTAATTAAATAAATTATTATTTATTTAATTAATTCATTAATCCTCTTCTAGGTCTTTCCTCATTTAAATAAATACTTTTATTAATTAAATTGTCCTTTTCCTAAATTAAATAAATATTTTATTTAATTAATTGATCCCAGTTCCTCTATTAATTAAATAAATCTTTATTTATTTAATTAATTCATTAGCTTTTTCCTTCAGTGACAATCATTTATCTTTTATTTTCCTCTACTGACCCTCTTACTATTTTTATTATTTCTTCTACCTACCCTTTAATCCTAGACGACCATTAATCTTTACACCTCTTGATCGTATCCATCCATTTCCTACAGTGTTATCTATATAAGAGGATACCCTCTTCCTTTCCTAACCCTAATCATCCTAATTGATCATATGCAATCAAGCCTTCAAGCGATCAAACAACATCATAACCACAATCCATTCTTTGTTGAGCTCTTGTGCACACATAAAATGTGAGAGAAAATATATCAAACAAGATCAATGGAGATAGGACACAATGGAGATTGAAACCCTACTTGACATTTGAATGGTAATATTGTTTTATTTTGTTGATTTATATGATCTTAGGTATCTCTATTGATATTGGTGAATGTTTCACTATAGGACTTAGATTGTTTGTGGTTGAATCTTTATGGTTTTACAATAGGTTTTCATCATCAACATATTTTCACCATATACATTTTGGCATTCTCAGTGGGACTCTTATCCCTTTTAATTCTAACATTTTATTTCTAGATCTATCTTTCTTGTGAAGTTGTAGGTCAGATTTACAACAATTTTAAGTTTTTTTGTGTCTTTACTTTCTATTTTCGTGCTTTTTTTTTTTTGTCAGTTTTGCAGGTCTCAAATTTTGAAATCGTGTTTGTGCAATCGTATTTTTGCTTCTGCAATTTTAAATCACATCTATGTAGGATCTTTTCATGCTTTTGTATTTTTTGTTTGATTGCAAGTGAGGTTTCATGAAATCGTGTCTATGATTCATATTTCTATGTTTTGGCCTAGAAATCGCATCCTTGTCGGTTGCTTTCACATTTTTGTTGTTTGTCTATTTATAGGTTCTAGATCTATTATTATGTGTCTGTGTTTCACCTTTCTATGTCTGTGTTCATAAATCACATTTGTGTTTAGTATAATAATGTCTTTGTTTTCTTTTTTGGCATATTTTCATTTTTTTAGGGTTTTTAATTTTAGTTTTTCCCTAGCCCCTTGCATTGGACTGTCGAAGTGGTGTAGCTATTTTGGAAAAAAGAAAATATCATATTGTCGAGGCACTCCTTTCACATTTGGATTTGGATTTTTAAAATTTACCTAACTAGTGTGCTTGTACATGGGAGTAATCTATCAAAACTACTAATCATTTGTTGCAGGGATAATCTAGGTGTGTGTCTTTCGATTTTTAGTCTAATTACGGTCACATCTCTTTTTTATTTGGGGTTAAAGAACTTGTTTGAAGTGTTTGGTGCTCTTTGCACATTTTATGTTTATAACCCTAGAGTTGATAACAAAAGTATCCTCTCCCCTCACCTTCCATTGGACCTTAAGTGTAACAAAAATTGTTATCATCTTCTATTTAGGTAAGGGGGCTTGCCTCCTGAGTAACCCATAAGGCCAAGTGAGAGGGAACGACCCAAGTGGTAACAAGCTAAAGCCAAGCTCTTCTGAACTATTATAAATAAGTGTTTGTGATGAAAGTTGCAAGAAACAAGTGTTACATGATATCGTAACAATGTTATGACTCCCTTAGTGTCCCCGTGACACGTAAAACCTTGTGGAGCATAACCTATACAATATTGGGAGGCCTTCCTTAATGGAGTGTAACATGCTGCTAATTATGGCCACTCGAACAGATGCCCTTACTAAAAACCCCTTGTTTTAGAGGTCAAAAACATTCTAGTTGTTGGTACAGGAGGTTAGATGTCTGATGGCATCTCATATTCTTATGTATCTTACTAGAAATACAAAGTTCTCCATGGGGAGTTTTCATGGGAACTGGTGCTTGGCTGCCCTAGAGAAGTGAGTTTCGTGGACTAGAGCTAGTGGGGTCAAACATATAAGTATCCACTTTGAATAAGTGTATTTAGCAAACCAAGTAAGATCCAAGAACTATTTTCCTAGCTAGCCTTAGGATTTGTGCATGCGTGTTTTTATTTCAAATTAGACAAACACCTTCAAACATTGTGTCTTCACTATTTGCTATGTTTTATTATCAGAAAAAGTCAAAACATTGAGATTTGGTCACATTCAACAACTTCACAATTGAACAAGATTGCAAAATGTTTTGAGAATCATGTCTGTATCATCTTAAATTGTGTTTGTGTTGGAAACTGTGTCTAGATTATCATAAACCACGTCTGTGTCGGGAAAGCGCCTCTACATAGGGCAGAATTGTGTCTATGATTTAAAAAAAAAACTAACATTGTCATCATAAACTATGTCTGTGTTCATTGTAACTACATCTCTGGTAAAAAATCATGTTTGGTTTTATTTAAATTGCATTTGTGTTCAAAACTAAGAAATTACAAAAGATTTGTTAAGAGAAAAAGGACTTAAGTTTTCATATTCAAAGAGCTTCTAAGACTGCTTCCAATAGGGCTTCATTTTTTAGTCAACCTATCTTGGTCACACCTATTCAATCATTTTCCTTCATTTGCGCTCCATATATATCTTCCAAAAATTGAATCAAAAGGTTACTTTGCTTGTCTCTATCACACTTTGCAAATATACTATAGCATGTCATTAAGTGGTACCCGTATCAGATCTATCATCTTTGGGTCTCATTTGGCCATGTATAGTCAAGGTTGAGTTACCTCATCAAGAGATATATCATCACTTTAGAAGCTACACCTTACTCTAGATCACACATATATCGAGCCTACATTTTTGGATATTGCAAGACAACCCTAGATTCATTCCATCTCATATCCTTTCTTGGTCTTCTATAGTCTTCATATTTTCTTCCATCTTTCATTTTAGCCAAGGTTAAGTTCATGGTTGAAACCTATTCCCAAAGGTCTAAAAGAGAAGCCAAAGAAACTCTAAGATCTCTCAACATGAGTACCTATATTTTTTATGGAGATAAATTTTATAACCCATTTGACAATTGCAGTAATATACCAGACAATGATAATGAGAATAACAATGATAATAAAAATACATCTATCAATTCCGTAGACATTGAAGAAAATATATAGATACAAGGTTCAATAGATTGGTTGAGGAAATCATGAGAAGAGATAGACAATACTTCTTTCAAGTCATGGGGGAAAATGGAATGAATCTGCCTCATGATTTTGATATGTCATAAACTATAGAAGAGGACCCTAATCAAGGAAATCAAACAAATGAAAATCCTAGAGGATCTAATGGTGGTAATAAGAGAGAGAATTTTGTTCTTGAGTCATCTTCATCCTTATTTCAAAAACCAAAAGTTCCCAATACCTATGCTCATGCCAATTTTACTAGGAACTCTTTTGAACAACCCTGTAGTTGTCCTCTCCCATAGAGGAGAACTATCACTACACATGTTCATTATGATAGCTGAGATCATACTAATGCATACAACTACACCCAAGAAAATATTCAAAATCATGATATGACTGGACCCCATACAATATTTGGGGGCAATACTCAAGATCACTCTTATGATACCTCCTATCCTCATGGTCATGACATGTATCGACCTAGACCTAGTGTTCCTCACTACAATACCATACCAAGTGGTCCATATCCAAGTTATAACTATGTTCCTCCTTAATATGAACACATCTATGATCAATACCATCCATACATGCATTATATCCCTCCTCGTCCATCCAGTGACTAAGGCATGGGACTAACTCAAAGAAAAAAGACACCACCCAAGAATGACTTGCAATACCAAATCAAGGATTTGCAAAAGCAAATGGTAGACATGAATACACCAAAGCAACAGTATACAATGAAAGACATATGTCCTTACCCATTTGATAGAAGCATTAGAATGCCTCCATTTCCTCCACATTTCATGACACCAAAATTTGATAAGTATAGAGACAAAGGGGATCCTAAGTCACACATAAGATAATTTTTCACAGCTTGCATTGTGGTGGCAAGAGAAGAAACATATTTGATGAGATTGTTCACACAAAGTTTAGGTGGAAAAGATATGGAATGGTTCTCACAACTTCCACCTGGAATTAAGTCATGGAGTGATATAGTAGAGGATTTGATACAACACTTCTCATATAACATCAAAAAAGATGTGTCAGTAACTACCTTGTGCAACACTAAGGGAAAAAAAAAAAAAAGGGGGAATCTTTCTCTTCATTTTACAGCAATGGAGAGGTATTTCTAGTCAATTCTCTTGTGATATCCCACAAAAACAAATGGTAGAAATATTCACTCAAAACGTCAACAAGGATATTGGATATGAGATAAGAAAAGCTTGTTTATCTACTTTCAAAGAGGTCATTAGGAAAGGATTGGCAACAAAAAAAAGTCCTTATTGAACAAGGTATCATAAAGCTATTCATATAAAACAAAGATGAATCAAATGGGAAAGACAAACCCCATTTTTGGAACAAGAATAAGAACACAGTCAATGATGGGGTAGTAGATGCAAATGTTGTAAAACCAAAAAATGACTTTCCCTGATGCAAGTTCATCCAATACAAGAAATCAAGTGAACACTCGAAGACCATCAAAGCCTTGAAGGAAATACACTCCATTGGGAGAGCCAATTGAGACAAGATTCAAGAAATTGGTTGCAATCACACTTTTAACACTACTAGATAATCCACCTTAAGAACCAAAATTAAAACCTGTGTTGTGGAATGATGATGAGTATTGTGAGTATCACAAGAGAAAATGACACACAACTGGCAATTATCATAGATTGAAGGATGTTATACAAGATCTTATTGACTAGGGAAAAATAGAAGTTTATGGTCATACCTCTAATAAGGAACATGTGATGTTTAAGGAGCCATTCCCTAAACATGATAATGGAAAAGACAAAATAGATAATCAAGCCAACTACACTAAAATGTCCTATGATTATGACTCAACTATTAACCACATTTGAGTGGACAATTATGTTTCTACCATTATTATAAAGGACAAGACTCTTGAAGGTTCTACATAAAGGAGTAAAGTTGTTTTAAAAGGCATTGGACCATCTTCCTCATCCTCTAAAGATGAAACCTCTGAATGTAATATCATAACCCATTGAGGTAAAGTTACCCTGCAAGGCATTCCACCCAAGACCACAACCTCATCATCTACCAAAAGTAAGTATGACCTTGTAGATCAGTTAGGTAAGACACCCACCCTCATTTCCATTCTTGAGCTCTTACGCATATCCCCTTCACATAAGGCCATTCTTGACAAAGCATTGAGAGAGACCTTAGTACCCACTGATCTGAATGTGGACCAGTTTCAAGCCATGGTGGGATACCTTTCCACTCCACATTGTCTTACATTCATAAAAGTTGATGATGTATCAATATCCCAACCACACAATGCACCCCTTTACATTGAATTTTTTCTCCAAAAAAACCATATCAAATGAGTCTTGATAGATGGAGGAGCATGTCTGAACATTTGTACATTGAACACTATTAGACAATTGGGATATTTTGAACAAACTATGAATTCAAAGAACAAGATCACCATATAAGAATATTATGATGAAGAACACTCATTCAAGGGAACAACCACCTTACCTTTGAGAATTAGGCCAGTCATGAGGGATGTGGTTTCTCAAGTCCTTGATCTAGATCTCACATACAACATACTTTTAGGACTTCCATGGATTCATGATATGAGAGCAATACCATCAATGTACCATCAATGTATCAAATTCCCTTATAATGAAGTTCAAGTAAAAATAAGAGATGATCCAAATCTATTCATGTATTGTAATAAGCTACAACCAGGATCAAAAATAATAATTCCAATCAATAGAGAAGTAACTCCATCGTCAACATATGTTGATCTAGATTCCTTGAAAGCTTCTAAATCAAAATAAGAAGAGCTCAAAGAAAAATTCAAGGTTAAAGACATGGGATGTGGTGAGTATATCTTTCATTTTGATCATCCCTTACTATTTCATAAGACATTTAGTCAATAGGAACAGCCCAAAAACAATTTGCAATATCAAGGAATTGGGTGTGAACCACCTAGTGTTGTGGCTACTAAGTCTGAATGCATATCTCCTCTAGTGGTGCAAGCAACTCTTGATATCAATAGTCCTAAGAGTGGTTCCAACAAAGAATATGCTGAATATACCACCAACCCTCTTGAGAACTCATATAGCCTTATTATTTCATCCACTCATTCCATTTGCACTCCTCTCCTAGACTTGGATCAACAAGAATCACAAAAGCCTTTACTAGTTGGGGATCAAAAATCAAGCCTTGAAAAGAAAAATATAAAAGTAAAAAATAAAGAGATTTCCTTCAGTCCAAATCAAAATCAAAAGCTATTAAACTTTACAAAAATCAAAGTTAAGGATAAAAATCCTATGAAGAAAAAAAAACAAGAGTTGATCTCCCCTAATATTAAAATAATTGGGGGCAAAAGTTCTAATATTTCAAGTCAAAAAGAATACTTGTTGATCCTAATTCTCCATCATACCATCCTACTTTCACTTATTTTTGCAATCATAAGCCTTCATTCATCATCCAATTGTTCCACGCATCGATCCTTTTTTAGCAATACATCACATCAACAGACTTTTAATGGAACTTTCTTGAAGGACTTTGTTATCAAGGATGCCCAAACTTCTTTAGGTGACATGCATATGGGCCTACGTAGCCCACACATTAGTAATTCTACCTTAGTTCCTTCATCAAGGAAGATAATCAAGGGAGCAACACATCATTCAATCTAGGAATGAACAAACTATAATCATAAGGTAATGCCTCACACATTTGAGGTAAAATCCTAAAAAATCATCAAGACAAAGAGAAAACAGACAAGTTCGAACTAAATTGGCTTTGTCCTTATGTCATCATAACACTCTATGGATCACCCGCATATCATCTCTCAACACTAGATGAATAATATTTGGAGGATCCTATCAACAACATGCACCTTCATAGGTTCTACATATAGTTTTTTAGAATATACCATTGTCAAAAATACAAGAAAACAAAAAAATATCAAAAATACAATTTAAAAAAAATAGAAAAAACCGGTACTTGGTGAAAACTAGGCAAATAGGTGCCTTGTGACACAAAAAGATTTTGCAAAAATAAATAAAGTAAAGAGAAATAAATTCATCCAATGGTGCAAACCACTTTGGTGGTGCCTTGGGCAAGTACCATGGTGAAAAAATAGGTTATCGATGCCATGTGTAGAGACATTGATCATTCCTCCTTCCAAATCCAGTTTCACCTTGCACACACTCACAACCAACCCTTCCATAATAAATTTACTCATTCCCATCATGGATTGTTATTGATCTACCTAAGATTGGTTAGCCATTCATAATAAACCTACCTTTTCACCCTTTCCTTCCATAATAAAATAGGTCCAATATGCAATTAGACCAATATCCTAAATCTAGTGATGGAAGTGGTACCTTGAGCATCGCATGTTTTAAGGAGCATTGTCATTTTCTTCCTCCCTCTTTTCACGCATAAGTCCATAATAAAAGGTCACTTGCATTTCCAATCCGCAATAACATTCTACTCTTCTTCACAATAAATATATCAGTTTCATGGATTCAGTTAGTTTTAGATGAGACACAAGCACCAGTACGCAAGAAATCAAATCTTTCAATAGACTTTGGCAACAACATGGTTTTTGGCATAATCTATCCTTTATCAAGATGACAGCATTGTGACCAAATCAAACATGTTAACATATGTGGCAATTAACACAAATAACTTGAGGATTTCATAATGAACAGTGTCAAGTCTTGGTTTTCTTTTGATTTCATATTTTAAGGTGACATGTCTTTTAGCTTTTCCATGATGTCTCTAACTAGAGATTTTATCTCCAAGATGTCTTTGACTAGAAAGGCAAGGATGGGATATGATTCACCTACTATTGTTTTCTTGTCTATTGATTGTCTCTTAGTAATGTTATGGCTTGTCCAAGGATATGAGGACATTGTGAGTCTAGTATGAACTAGGGCATTCCTTCTTTGTGACTGTCTGATCTCCATGCAAATGGGTACAATGATTTTCTAGGTTGAACCTATACCTAGATTTTCATAACCTATTTTCCATAATAAAGTTCAATGATGATAAACCACAAGAAGCTCTTTCACTTCCAAATCTTCTACCTACCATCCCCCTTTCTTGATTGACCTCCATCGTCCTTTCTTGAGTTTGTATAGCCTACTATCATATGACTGGGTATAATGACACAACAAAAATATCTTCATTTAATATAGTTTTAACCTGCATTATCACATGTTAGTACATCATGCATGTGCATATATATCATGATAACATAACATCCTGCATATATCACTCATTAGCATTTGTATTCCCATATAAAATATAAAAAGCCATTAAAAAAAATAGCATATCTTACATTCTATCATGTAAATAAGTCATCATTATATACCCATTTGCATTTTACATTTGCACCATGCATAACATACATATAAAACATAAAATAAAAAATATATCGCATTCCATCATGTACATATTCATCGCATTAAGAATCATAAACATCATCACATTTGTAATAAAGCATGTAACATGCATCATCATATAGGATCATAAGCATCATATCACATCATCATGAAAGTGTACACAACATCATATAGGAACACATGCATATAGCTACCGCAAGGACTAAATCATCTCATATATATATCAAAATAATATTAGTGTCATGATACAATGATGTCAAAATATCTCGTATGGCTACAAAATCACCCATAGGTGTCTACATCATCATACAAAAACTGATACAAAATGGGATCCAAGAGATATATGATTAATACCCTCTATCGGAGCCAGTTGGTCTTGAAGGAATCTAAGCTCCCGAAGGGCCAACCGCTAGATCATCTTGTCTATCCCCTCCTGCAGACCCTACCGGATCATCTTTTCACCAAAGCAGCTAATAGTCTTATGTTTTCCCAAATCTCAGGCATATAAATAATGTGTCTCAATCTGATTTCCTTGATCCCAAGGTGGTCCTCAGCAATCAAATCTATTTGTAACCATTGTGTCATAGGGAATCGCTCTCTAGACACAATCTGGGATAAGTACTCCTGCATCAAATCAAATTAATCATGTCAATCCTAGTGGTACTTATGTTCATCACATTGTGTTGCTTATCTTATCCTAGCCTAGCCTAGTGGTAACTATGTCCATCACATAGTCTTGTTCATCAAGCTCTATCCTAGTTCTTTTATCTATTACATGGCACTATATCCTAGTGTATATGTTTTTTCGCATCGCACTATATCCTATCTTGCTAGGGCACTCGCCATATTTTATCTATTCAATGACTTATCCTATACTCAGTTTAGAAAACTTACCTATTTTAGGGCACCTATATGAGTGAATCCTCTCAGTAGCTTATCCAATTAGCAACATATGTTAATTACAGAATTGTTAATTCTAGCCTTGGTTTCAGTTTGTCTTCCCTAGGGCACCTGTTTGAGTGAATTCTCTTAGTAGATTACTAATTGGTTGCATATGTTCATCACAAAACTATCAATTTTAGCCTTTTAAGATATAGACACAATTCTGTTGATTCCACTTGAGTCAGTCCTTTTCCTACATGATCTTGTCACCCTATCTTGTCAGTCCTTTCTAGCCTTTCTTTCTTATTGAGAGATTTTCTGTGATCCTTTTTTAAAAAAATCATCCAATCTTTTGAGGGGCATATCATTCCCATCATGGGGCAACTTTGTATCAGTTTATCTTATCTTCTTTGAGCCAACACGACAAGCTAGATTATCTCAAAGAAGGGCAAAATGTAGACACCTAAGATTGTCTAATTAAATAAATATTTTATTTATTTAGTTATTTTATCCTAAGTCTTCTATTAATTAAATAAATTCATGTTTATTTATTTAATTTATTAATCATCTTCTAAGCCTTTCCTCATTTAAATAAATACTTTAATTTATTTAAATTTTCCTTTTCCTAAATTAAATAAATATTTTATTTATTTAATTGATCTCACTTCCTCTATTAATAAATAAATATTTATTTATTTAGTTAACTCATTAGCTTTTTCTTTCAATGACACATCATTTATCTTTTAATTTTCCTCTACCTACCCTCTTACTATTTTTATTATTTCTTCTACCTACCCTTTAATCCTAGCTGACCATTTATCTTTACACCTCTTGATCTTATCCCTCCATTTCCTACAATGTTCTCTATATAAGAGGATGGCCTCTTCCTTTCCTAACCCTAACCACCCTAATCGATCATATGCAATCAAGCCTTCAAGTAATCAAGTGACATAACAACTGCAATTCTTTCTTTGTTGAGCTCTTGTGCACACATAAAATTTGAGAGCAAATATATCAAATGGAGATAGGAGACAATGGAAATTGAATCCCTACTTGACATGTGAATGGTAATATTGCTTTCTTTTGTTGATTTACATGATCTTAGGTATCTCTATTGGTATTGGTGAATGTTTCATTATAGGAATTAGACTGTTTGTGGTTGAATCTTTATGATTTTACGATAGGTTTTGATCATCATATTTTCACCATATATAGGTACAATTAATTCTTTTAATATTTCAAAATGATACATTAAAATATACAATAGTATGCATACGAAGAAGATAGTTGATACGAATGCTAAGGGACATGTAATTCAATATATTATGGGAAACCTAAAGTAAATTATTATAATCATGGTAAGAGAGATCACACTCAATTGGTAAGCCACATATGACAAGTAATATTCAAGAGCAAAAGAGGAAATTGTATCTCATCTAGTAATATCCCAAAAAGATTTTTAGAATCAAAAGATTTGTAATTGGCAAGGTGTGAGAAAAATTTGAATTAGTAAACTTAGATAAAATTTAAATTCACCACTTAACATAATACAATCATCTATATGAATATAATTAGCAAGTAAGAAAAAATTCACATGTAAGAATGAATTACTACAAGATAGTTTAGTCAGGGTTAATATTAATATAATAATTATTCATATACTAATAAAATGTAACATAATATAATATTTTATTGTATTATATAATAAGAAATAGTTTAGTTAGGATTAAATTGTAATACTAAAATACTTTACTTTAATTTAATTTAATTAATAACATAAATATAGTATAATATAATACAATTAAATATTTATAATATAATATAATAATATAAATAAACATAATATATAATATATTTTGCTTAAGATTAAAGTCACAAATAACACCCCAATGTGAAGGAATGTCGTCATAGGGGAATGAAAGCATCTAAGGTGGGTATGCAAGGGGAGGAATGAAAGAATGTCTTAGAGGGGTTTGATGGATGACAAAGGAGTGGGGGAAAATAACCCCTAAGTTTCCATGGGTTTTGGTCATTGGCTCTGGGATCTGTTTCTCATTATATTCTACTAATATTTTCTTCAATTACACTCTTAAATTCTGCCTTTTGGGTATACGGTCTTCAATTTTGTCTAGTTATAATTGCATTTTGAGTGATAATCTCTTCTTCCTCTTTATATTTTTCTTTTGTTGCTTATAGTTGAAATTGGGTGTAGATTGAGCCTTGCTCTCTACCTTGTGCTTTCGAATCTACATAGGTTTTTGCTCTTCTCTTTTGGGTTCAAATCTTCTATACTAGTTCTTTATCACAGACAGAGCCAAGCTCTTTGTGTTTTTGTTATATTTCCAGTTTCCATTAAATTTATGTACTTTGTATTATTATTATTAATATAATACTTATGCGGTTAAATTTTGCCTTAAATAAAAAAAACAATACTACAACTTAACCATCACACCTTGCCATCATTGGTATCTTTATTACTTATATTATTATCTAATAATTATAATTATTATTTTAGTAGATAATTATCCTAATTATTTTAAATAATTATTGTGAGAAAATCCACCCACATAGTCCTAAAATATGAGAACATTTTTCATTACAAGTCAAAATTTTGGTAAATAAGTTAATATATGTGCCATTAGAAATATATTTATTTTATTGATTGATAACTAAGTTAGTATCTATGTCATTAGAAATATTCTTATTATGCCTTCAAAAAATATGATCTCTTTTCACATTTAGTGGGGTTTCAAATATGACCAACCAAAACAAAGATATAATCTCTCACTTTTTATCTATAAAAAATGTTTAGTTTCTATCGTCAAATTTTTAAAGAACTTTAGAAAAGATTTATGCCAAGATTTTTTTTTAATTTTCAATTGATGTAGAAAACAAGTTTATTCACTTTTTAAAACAATAACCTCTCCCATAGTTTGAGGCAAGAACTAATAAGGTGATTTTTTAAATGAATAAGATATTCAATATGAGTCAACATGAATCTTATCCTTGCCTATATGACCAATTTGGGAATAAAAACTTTGAGTTTGGCAGAGGTGGTAGAAATTTATTATGATCTTGTTATAGTTAATGAAAGGACCTATACAATTGAATCATCATAGAAGGTGATTCGGAAAACACTATCCTTTTACTCAAGAATGAAGCCAAACTTGACTGGAAGTGTGAAGACCTCATTGCCAAATGTCGTGACCTTATTTGTAAGATTAGCCACATCCATATTTTTCATACAATAAGGGAAGGAAATAAAGTTGCAGACATGTTGGCTTCATTTGGACCATTTTCCAGTAGTTTAAAAATATGGATAGATATTTATGATATCTCAAATTTGGTTTGCATTTCTATCTTTGAGGACATAAAGATCAATGATGGAGTATAATCCAAGGATCACCTTTTTCATTATTATCACTAGCCTTTTGACTAGTTCTTTTCTATTTAGGTGGTGAACGTCTCTTTCAAATAGTAGTGTCATTTTCTCCTTCCCTCTTAAGTGTAGTCGTGTTCAAACTATTGGTTTTTGTTTTCCCCACCTGGTGTTTACTCCAAAGCTCTAAGATTGTGATGGGAGGGGACCTTACACATACTGAACCTAGTTTGTGTGATAAATTTAAAAATGCTAATTTATGGTAGAGAGTGATCAAGGGGAACTTGACTAGTTATGTTTAGGGCATGTAGGGTTTCGACCCAAAGCTCTCCAAGGATTTTGGTCAATCCTAGTAGAAGGGGGAGTTGAACATAGGGGGAATTTCTTTCAAAGTCACTCAGAACACGATTGCTTCTATCACTGGTTTATTGTAGGAGGGAATAAATTTTCCTAAGAAGATGAAAGGATCCTATAAGGAGGAATTTAAGAAATTTTTCAAGAGCCACGAAGGATTTTATAGGTTACAAAGAGGGTATAATAAAGAAGACTACTCAATATTTGGAAGGATGCTACCCTTTTGCAGATGAAATTCTTCACTCTAGATGGGAAGTTTAAAAGATTTTGTACCTATCTTTTATCAGTGCTAAAACACCTCAAGTATGGTATAAATATGATTTTTTCCTACGGGGTCTATTCTTCTTTGAATCAATTAGTTGCTAGAGACAAGTCCAAAAACTCTTTTCCTGATCATCAAAGGTTAATTCTTAGACACTACAACTTTCATCTATCTTTAACCCCAACTATTGGGTCCTTGTTAAGTCCCCCTGGACCTTCGCGAGACCCTAATTTAGTGGTATAGGTCTCAGGTGCTCCAATTGAAAAACCTAACCCCAATGTTGTCTCCTCTTTTAAACCCATGTCAGTTCCTACCTACTTTAACCATATCATAAAAGTGAAACAATTTTTTTTTTTCTAATTTACCTTCTAAGGAAGTGGAGTTGTTGGAATCAGAAGAAGAGGAATCTTATGAGGAATATGAGTCCTCCTCTTACTTGAAATTCGATTAGTCCCTTGTGGCTTCTAAGGAGGATACCTCTCTTCCCATGACTAGGAGAATCGTAACCCCAATCCTGGACTTCTTACTTTGGATTACAAGGTGCTAAAGATTGAAGAAAGTTTTGGGCAATTGGAATTAATTATTAAATGTCTCTTTTCACAACTTGATGTGGCTATTAGAAATATTAACATGATTGAGGCTATGTTGAGGTGGGTGCTAGGGAAGATAAATGGGCTATGTAAGAAAAGGACAAATGGTATGGGTAGCCACTACTAATATGGCAATAAAATTAGAGAAATGAGACAAAGTTGAGGGGATGTTGTATGAACTTAGTGAAAAGGTGTCTCAGAGAAATGAGAGTAAGGTTTTGATGGAACTGAAGGAAAGTGAGGTGATCATGAAGTCAAAAATTGAGGATATGTCCAAGCTGAGACAGGAGATGGCCCTAACGAATTTGACAAGAGATGACCCTAAATATAAAAAAAAGCAAATTGAAAGAGACATCCTTTGTCTCCCTTTTCTACGATGAAGCCGCTTACCTCTATGGTCAAAGATACTTTGGATTTTGGTACTACAACCTCTAATAAGGACTATATAAAAAAAATTATTTCTCTGATAAAGTTTTAGGTTTGTGTGAAGATTGGCAAGAGGGTAACACTTCCACCTAGTAGACAATCCCTTTGCATCTTTAATGGTTGGATGAATAGTTTTGGGTTTTTGTTTGTTGGTTCTATCTCTAGTATTCGTCTAGTTGCTTGGTGTTTCCTCACTATTTTTTGGTATTCATTTCATTTACTTAGTTGTGCATTCCTCATGTTCCCTAGATGGTTCTTTCCAAAGGTTATGTAATGGTTCGGGCCTATCCCACTTTTTATTAATGAAAAAATTTCAAGGAAATGTTTGAGAAGTTGAAATTGAAAAGATTGCCACATGGGAGTCCTTATAGGGTGTCATGGCTTAACAAGGGGCAACATGTAGTGGTAGATGAACAAACTTGGGTAGAATTTGAAATGGGAGACTATAAGGATAGATTCTTGTGTGATATCCTTCCTATGGATGCCTATCACTTGTTGTTAGGCCACCCATGGCAATATGATGTTAAAGCCCAACATGATGGGGAAACAAATGTGTATGTCATCACCAAGAATGGAAGACCATTTAGGATGGAACCATTATTTGATCAAGGGGAAGAGAAAATTGTTAGTCCAAGTGTCATGATGGTTAGTGGAAAAGAGTTTTTAGATGCCCTCAAGCAAGAGGAAACCCAAAGTTATGCTTTGGTCTTGAATCCCAAGGATAAGTATCAACAAGAGAAAGGTGCAAAAAGTGAAGTTCCTAGTGAAGTGAAAAGCATGTTGGATAGATATGAAGGGGTTGTGGCCAAAGATATGCCTAATAACTTGCCTCCAATTAGAGATATCAGCCATCAATTTGATTTGATTCCTGGTGCAACCTTTCCTAACAAAGCTACCTATAAGATGACTCCTAAACAGAATGAAGAGATAGCAAGACTATTGGTGTAAATAATTATTCATCTTGGATATTATTACACTTACTTAAGTTTACTTAGGAAATGCATTTCATAGTAATTTGGGTATGAGACACTTGGATTTTTGTGCCACATTGGGATAGTGTGTGTAGGAGAAATTCCACCTTTTATGGTGTTGATCTTGTTGTTACACTCCACATTCAGTGGGTGATCCACCTCATGTGGACTATTATATTATTTCTCCTACCTACCCTTGTTTCTTATTGAGCCACATGTCAAGTTTATGTGCTCACATATCCCTAGCCTTGCCTATATAAGCAAGCTCATCTACATTGTATGTAATTTTGATATTATTGATCATTTTCTATTAATGAGAATATAGTTTATTCTTGTCCTATATTGTGTCTCTATTTTGTACGTTTCATTGAGCTCTTGATCTTGGCAAAATCTCACATGGTATCAGAGCCATTGGGACTTCATTGATTCATCTTGAAGAGGCATTATTGTGACGTCAAGAGGCAGATCTAAGGAGTAGCATCTTTTGGAGGTGTCCTAGACCAAATCCGACTTCACCATTGCGTCTAGAAGGCGGTTTCCATGAATTTTGGTTATAAAGTTGGCCTATTTTGGTGAGAAAAAGTTTTTCGCCAATTTTGCTATTATTGTACGGATTTCGAAAAAAATTTATTAATTTTTCAAGAAAAAAAAAAAATTCGGAAAAATTTCGGAAAAAAAATCAAAAAAAAAAATTAAAAAAAGAAAGTTTTTTTTCTGGTTTTTTGGGAGGTCCGTCAGACCCCCCTCCATGCAGTGTGTACCTGCGTGTCGCAGGTGTTGCAGGCTGCGTACCTGCTCTGCCGCCGCCGCGCCGTGTACCCGCAGATCGCCGCTGTCGCTCGGGCTACTGCCGTTCTCCCCTCTCGCCGCCCACTCGCTCCCACCGGTCTCTGCCTTCCACAGCCGCCGATCTCCGCCTTTTGCAGCTGCTAGAGACTTCCACAAACCGCCGACGGCACCAGTCCAGCCACCGCCTCCAGCGACCAACCAGACAACATAGGCACACATGACATACCTTTGTACACCACATCACCCATGCCACGCAGGTCATCCATACGCCACTTCACAGTGCCACGTCAGCATCCGTACGACATCTAGTCATCTGCCTAGTCAGCAGTCCATATAGTACGGACGCCCAGTCAGCAGGGAGGCAAAGTTTTTGTCATGGTCATACGGCCATCAAATTTAATCAAGTGATTTTCTGATGTCAACACAGGTCAGCAGGGTTTGAAAATTTTTGGACCCCCCTCTCATTTGCATTTCTAATTTTGCAGTTCAACTTTAGACGATGATATCTTGCTCATTTTTGCTCCTTTTTTCAAGCAATTTTTTTTGAAATGGGCTAGAATTTCATGCTCTCCGTAGTGGTGAAGAAAGTTTTTGATTTTGACACACAGATTTTTCAGAAAATGCAGTTTTTGGTGACTGTACCTGAGTAATCCCAGTTTTTGCAACTTTAGAGGCTTCGTTTAGGGTCATACGACCTCCTTTTCAGGTGCTATTTTTTTTTAAAGTGCGTATTTTTTCATCCACTTTCACGTGATGCTATCAGATTGATGCCATTGTAAGTAGAAATTGTACTTTAAGATTTTGGCCATTTTTGGCTCTCTTGGTACTTGTATATTGCTTGAATCTTAGTTAGATTCATTGCACTAATGATTGAAGTCTCTTGTATCTCATTTGAGAAGTTGTAAAATTTGCATCATAAGTCCACTTTGCCTTGTTTTACAAGTGGCTCATTGTAATCGCACTAAGTATAAAGTGCCAAAATCATCACTTTGGGGGGGGTACTTTGATTGATTGAATTTGGGGGGTGTCTCTTGTGCTTTTGTGCTTGTGTTCCTTCCTTTTTTCTGCTATGGGTTCTTCTAAGTTTCCTCTCTTAACTCCTCATAATTATGCTACTTGGAAAATTGATGCATGGAGTAAACTTATGGAAAAAGGACTCACTCATTACATTGATGGAACTATTGTTGCTCCCGCTAATCCTAAGGTTGATCCAGTTGGTCACTTGGATTGGCTCACTAAAAATATCATGGCAATTGGTACCTTAAGAAAGTATGTATCAAAGGATCTCATTTTTCATATTGAGAAGTGTACTCTAATCAAGGATGCTTGGCAAAAGTTTCAAGACTTGTATGGTCAAGTTGATGAGATTAGGGGATATCAAATTGATAATGATCTCACCATGTTAGATCTCAAGAACTTTGATACTATACAAGATTATGTCACTAAGGCAAATGAGTTGAGGGCACAACTCAAAGATTGTGGCATTGATAAGAAGGATACTCAATTGATATTCAACTTGATGGGCAAACTTCCACAAGAATATGCAGCATTTGTTTCTAGTTTCCAAACCCATAGGATGACAATGGGTTCAAGCTACAAAATGCCTACATTTGATGCTTTCAATGAAATGTTGATGATGGAACAAACTAAGTTGATAAGCATGGGTATTCTTAAGGCTTTTAAGTCTCAAGAATTAGTGGCAAATCAAGGGAACAAAGGAAATCAAGGAAAGGACAACTCAAACAAGAAAAAATGGCAATCAAAGCCTAAGGAAAAAGCACCATCTTCTCCACAACAAGGAGATTCATCCTCTTCCAAGAGAGATAATTCACCAAAGAGGGAGAGACCTACTTGTGCTTATTGTAGAAAGATTGGTCATGAGGAGCATCGTTGCCATTCTAAGAAGATTGATGAGCTCACACATATCATCAAAAAGCATAACATTGATTTGCCTAAAGTCTACAAGAAGGATGATTCATCAACTTCCACTTCCTCACATTCTAAAGGAAAAGGGCAAGCATTCATGGCTTCTACAAGTGGGAAGACTCACTCTTTTGGAACAAGAAAAGGAAAAGCTCTTTGTGCTACAACAAGTCATGATTCAGAGAGATGGCTTCTAGATTTAGGGGCTTCTCATCATATGGCATCTTCATAGTCTATGTTCTCTACATTTGAGCCTTGCACCATGCTGCAGATTTTGATGGGCAATCATACATACATGGATGTGATTGGGAAAGGATCTATTGACATTGGGGATAACTCCTTCAATGATGTGTTGTGTGTACCCCACTTGACAAACAATCTCCTTTCTATCTATCAAATCACACATGGCGCAACTAAGAGGGTTGTGGAGTTCACACCTGAGTCAGTTTTCATTAGAGACTTGGAGACTAGAGCTATCATTGCGACTGGGGTGGTTGATCATGCATCTCAGTTATACTCCTTTTCAGATTTTGTTGATGATGATGATTTCACATTTGATGATTCTACACATGATGATCACACTTCTTGTGATGGTTCAGATTTTGAGGAGAACTTTGGGCACTTGAACATGGGGATTCTCACATGTGAACCCATTCTTGACCCTTGTATTTTATCTCCTCATATTGATATCACATCACCTATTGCACCTGATGATGCACATAGAGCGATAGTTTTGCCTTCATGTGAGCAGGATATTCATTGTCTTCCAGCTTCAGATTCAGGGGATGATTACTTGACAGACATTGTAGGTTTATTTATGGAATCCTACATTACAGATTTGGGAGACATCATTGATGACATTCATCTTCTCTTTGATGAAGATGATCCTTCTTCGATTGTTGTGAGGGAACACTCTGACCCTCTTGTTCATTCTCTACATGATCAATCTTTAGAGGTTGACATGATTGTGGATACTTGTGTACAACAGTTGGAGGAGGTCTCTTTATTTTTTGAGGAGACATGTGAATCTTTGGGACAAGTTCTACATCCATCTCCACTAGATCTTGGAGTGCCTTTTTCAGCAGTGTGGCACAGTTTACCACCTTTGGAGGGGGTATCTTTCAGCATCGACATGGGGACACTTGAGCAGTTTTCAGAGATTCCTTTCATGATGAGTTTTCTTCATACATCTTCCCTTCATGATTGGGGAGACTTCATGGATACACCTTTGGTCTTGTTTCTTCCTAAGGGGAGGAATGTTGTTCGACGTTCATGGAGCAGTTTCTTCATACATCGAGCTTCTATCATTGGTGTAGATTCCATATTGAGGGGCGGCTTCCTAGCTTCTCTTCTTCTCTCATATGGGGGGGACTTTTTCCTCACATGGGGTTTTGTCCTTCACATTCTTCTATGAGAGTTCTCTTGTATGTTTTCATCTCTCTTTTGGGGGAGGGTTTTTTTCCATTGGCTTTTTCTCTCTTTCCTCACTTTGTGAGAGATTTCATTGCATTGGTTTTCATGCATTTGCATTTGTACATGGGTACCTAACATGGCCTAGTAGCCAAGACTCATCTTGCATTGCTTAGTTGCATTGTAGACTTAAGTGCATTCCCCTAAGTTGCACTTAAGGGGGGGTGTTGGTGTAAATAATTATTCATCTTGGATATTATTACACTTACTTAAGTTTACTTAGGAAATGCATTTCATATTAGTTTGGGTATGAGACACTTGGGTGTTTGTGCCACATTGGGATAGTGTGTGTAGGAGAAATTCCACCTTTTATGGTGTTGATCTTGTTGTTACACTCCACATTTAGTGGGTGATCCACCTCATGTGGACTATTATATTATTTTTCCTACCTACCCACACCTATTTCCTACCTATCCTTGTTTCTTATTGAGCCACATGCCATGTTTATGTGCTCACATATCCCTAGCCTTGCCTATATAAGTAAGCTTATCTACATTGTATGTAATTTTGATAATATTGATCATTTTCTATTGATGAGAATACAATTTATTCTTGTCCTATATTGTGTCTCTATTTTGTACATTTCATTGAGCTCTTGATCTTGGAAAAATCTCACAAAGACAAGTGCAAGATTTATTGGAAAAAGGGTTGATTAGGAAAAGTTTAAGCCCATGTTTTGTACCTATTGTATTAGCATCTAAAAAGGATGGAACATGGAGGATGTGCACTGATTCCAGGGCCACCAACGAGATCACTATCAGATACCGGTTCCTTATGCCTAGAATTGAGGACCTAATGGACTATCTTGGAGGAGCATGCTACTTTTATAAAATTCATTTGAAATCAGGTTACCATCAGATCAGAATCAGACCTGGAGATGAGTGGAAGACAACCTATAAGACAAATGAGGGCTTGTATGAGTGGTTGGTGATGCCCTTTGGGCTCACAAATGAACCTAGTGCTTTTATGCGCCTCATGAATGAGGTATTGGTTGAATTAATTGGAAAATTTATTATTGTTTATCTTCATGACATATTTGTGTTTAGCAGGTCCAAGGAAGAGAATTTGAAGCATTTGGATTCAGTTTTGACGAATATTCATGAGGAGAAACTGGTAATCAATCTAGAAAAGTGTGAATTCATGAAAACTGAACTGGTGTATCTAGGCTTTGTGGTTTCTCAAGGATGTTTGAAAATGGATCCTTCAAAGATTGAGGCTATTGTTAATTGGCCTACACCTAGGATAGTAGGTGATGTTAGGAGGTTTCATGGATTGGCTTCTTTTTATAGATAGTTCATAAAGGGATTTAGTCATATTTGTGCACCAGTTCTTGACACTATTAAAGGAGGAATCAAGTGTAGGTTTGAATGGATAGAGAGAGTATCCCAAAGCTTTGAGGTATTGAAAATGAAGGTTGTTGAACTTCCTATCTTGAGGCTACCTAATTTTGATCAACTTTTTACAGTTGAATGTGATGCAAGCAAGTAGGCTATAGGTGCAGTCCTTAGTCAAGAAGGCCATCCAGTTGCATTATTTTCAGAGAAGTTAAATGAGTCAAAGGAAAGGTATTCTACTTATGATTTGGAACTCTATGCTATGGTGCAAGCATTGAAAAAGTGGCGTCATTACCTTCTTCCTAAGGAGTTCATTGTTTATACTGACAACCATGCATTGAGTTTTCTTAATGGACACGAGAAGTTGAATCAAAGGCATATTAAGTGGGTTGAGAAAGTCTAACCTTATACCTTTACAATCAAACATAAAAAGGGTGTGTCTAATAAGGTTGTTGATGCCTTGAGTAGGAGAACACTTACTATTGAAGAGATTCAATGGTAGAGTGTTGGTGTTGATTCTCTCAAATCCATGTATAAGGATGATAAAGATTTCAAAGATGCATATGATGTATGTTCTAAATTTGCTAATTCTTGTCATGTTGAGTTTGTTGAATTCATGTTGTGGGATGGTTTTCTCTTTAAGGGGCATCAACTATGCATTCCTCAATGTTCTATGAGGGAGAATATCATCCAGGAAAAGCATAATGCTTGTCTTGGAGGACATTCTGGTTTGGACAAAACTTTGGAGCAGGTATCAAGATTTTATTTTTTGCCTAAGATGCAATCAGAGGTGAGAAAATTTGTGTAATATTGTCCTATTTGTCAAAGGGAAAAAGGTGTTTCTACTAATGCTAGATTGTATCAACCTTTACCGGTTCCTACTAGGCCTTGGGAAAGCCTTAGTATGGATTTTGTACTTGGTTTGCCAAAAAATCCTTGGGGGTTTGATAGTGTGTTTGTATTTGTTGATAGGTTTAGCAAAATGGCTCATTTTGTGCCATGTAAGTGCACCAATGATGCATCTCATATTATAGGTCTATTTTTCAAAGAAGTTGTGAGGATTCATGGTCTACCTCTCAATATTGTCATAGATAGAGATTCTAAGTTTGTGGGTCATTTTTGGAGGATTCTTTGGAAAACGTTGGGCACTAACTTGTCATTTTCTTTAGCATACCATCCTCAAATAGATGGCCAAATTGACGTGGTTAATAGATCTCTTGGAAATTTGCTTAGGTGTCTTACCAAGCAACATGGATAGTGTTGGGATTTAGTGATTGGACAGGCTGAATATGCATACAATGATTCCATCAATAGAAGTACATGTAAGAGCCCATTTGAGGTTGTGTGTGGTTTACATCCTAGAGGGATTCTTGAACTAAGAGACCTTGGAGGTATGGAAAAGAGGAGTGCACAAGGTGAGGATTTCACTCTCACTGTGAAAGAAATTCATGATCAAGTCAAGGCCACTCTCCAACAAAGTGCTGATAAATATAAACTCAAAGCAGATATGAAGAGTAGGGATGTTCAATTCAAGGTAGGGGATTTGGTAATGGCCTACCTTAGAAAAGAAAGGCTCCCTAAGGGATAACCCTCTAAACTACTCATGAAGAAGATAGGTCTGTTGGTATTTTGGTATGGTTTTATCATTGATGTCAACACTTACTAAAACTCTGGCACTTTGGAGAATCAACAACATTCATTGGCAAGCAAGTGACTCATGCACAATCACTGATATCTGGTACACCGGCAAGATATAATTATCACTGGCACTCGGAATGATATAAAAAATACTTGGTAATGTCAAAGACATCATTTGGACATCTTGTCCTGGAGTTTTGTTTATTGGTATATTCATATTTGCATATTTGTTGTTACCAGCAAATAGGTCCAGGGTTACACTGGCAGGTTTATCATTTTTAGATCAGCATGGCATGCTATGGAGATGATTAATTATTGTTGTAAATGCATTAAGCCAACATGTTCAATCAGTTATTGCATCAGATATTGTATTGTTTGTAAAATGTTTTTATTATAATATCTTGTAGAGCCGGCCTACTAAAATTGGTCTTAGGTTATGGTATAAATGTAAGATCTTATTTGTAAGATCAGATGTGGAATGCCAAAAAGGATTGTGTGAAGGTATATGTGAGAATAAGTAGAGCTATACATGCAGACATCGTTTGAAGATTGAAGAAGGGTTTTTGTGAAGACAATCAGAACTATACCAGTACTGAATCTAGCATATGAAGATGCTATATTGTGTAGTACATTCTTATTGAATTTAACCATCCAACTGTAGTCAATGTGGCTCCCATTTTGTGATTGAGTAGTGAGCTCTAGGCGCTTGGCCTTTCTGCATGTGTAGACCCCATTTATGTACACTTACTATCTGCAGTAGTATCATTTGAGTATGGGTAAGGTTTCCCACCATGGTTTTTCTCCTTACAGGGTTTCCACGTACAAATATTGGTGTTATATGTTGTGGATGACATTGCTTTTATGTTTCATGCACCAATCCTTACCGATATAGCAATTAACTATTAAAACTATCTACCGACATATTAAACTGGTTTACCAGTATTAAGCATTAAGTTGGTTAAGTTGTTTTGGTTTGCATTTATTTGACAACTGATTCACCCCCCCCCCCTCTCAGTTCTCTCCAGGACCTAACAATTGGTATTAGAGCCTAGTCCTCTTTTGCAGAAGTTTAACAACCTGAGGAGATCCAATGTCTACTAACTATTTCAGGAAGGACAGTCCTAAACTTGATGGAACCAACTATGGCATATGGAAGATCAGAATGGAGACAAATCTAAATTGCATTGGAAAAGACATTTGGGATGTTACAAAGAATGGTTATACTGCTCCTACTCAGAGTCAGCCCACTCCACCCAACTTGACTAAAGATGAGGAAAATGATTGCAAAGCAAGAGAAGCACTTTTGATCACATTATCAGATCAACAAATCATGAGACTATCAGATAGGTCTACTACCAAAGCTATTTGGGATCATTTGGAAACACTAAATGAAGGAGATTCCATAGTCAAAATTGCAAAACTTGAAAGCTTCCAGGTCAAGTATGAACATCTCAAAATGGAAGAAGATGAAAGGATTTTTGCTTTTATGAAAAGAGTAAATGAGATTGTTTTGGGTATTAAATGTTGTGGAGGAACCTTAAGTGAGGATGAAATTGTTTCAAAATTTTTAAGAGGATTGCCACTAGCATATAAAATGAAAGTCATTGCTATAAATGAGTTAAGAATAATGCCTAATACATCAGTAACTAGGGATACATTGATTGGGAAACTTTCAACTTTTGAAATTGAAGAATGTGGTCCTATTGCTACTATAAAGACAGATTTGGCCTTTAAAGCATCAACATCATCTACTCCATCATTTGACAAATCTGATTGGAAAGCCTTTTATGCAAGAGAACTTGAAGAAAGCGGGAAAGCAAATGAAGAACTTGAAGAACTTGAAGCACTATTTGCAAGGAAAATGCCTAAAGGTCCAGTTGGAAGTAAGTATGAAGGTAAAGAAACCTTTAAATGTTTTAACTACAATAAGATTGGTCATATGGCTTCAAGATGCCCTGATAGACATGCTAGACTAAGAGAAGAAGCTAGAAGATCATAAAAGCCTAACCCTGAATATCAGAGATACAGATTTAAGAAGAATAATGACAAATCTTGTTACATTGTTGATGAAGGTGTGACTAATGATTTTGATGAGGATCCAATAGATAATGGATGGGTTTTCGTTGCTATAATAGAAGATCAATCGATACCTACTACTCAGCTAGTAGAACAGGCCCTGGCAGATAAAGTTGAAGTAAAGGATGAATGGATCATTGATTTAGGATGCTCACATCATATGACAAGAGACAAAGGTAAATTCCTGAACTTTCAAGAATACAATGGAGGCTTAGTGAGATTTGGAGATGTCGAAGATTTTTTAATCAAAGGTAAGGGTACAATATCTCTTGATAATAAGCATAAAACAAACAATGTTTACTATTTTGAAGGATTAAACCATAATCTTTTGAGTGTTGGTCAATTAGTTGAGAAAGAATTTCACTTACAATTCAAAAATGGAAAATGCAAAATCATGAATAGAACTGGTTTGGAAATTGCAACTGGTAATCAGACTAGAGGTAATATCTTTCATTTCAATAATAGTGAAAAAGCATGCTTGATTGCTCATATTGATGAAAATTGGTTATGTCATAAGAGACTCTATCATGTAAACTTTGATTGCATGGTGAAGATCAGTACTAGTAAGGCAATTAGAGATTTACCTAAAATTAGCAAACCTTAGAATACAGTATGTAAGGAATGTCAATTTAGAAAACAAGTTAGAGCTAGTTTCAAAAGTATTCCAGAAAAATCTAATAATGCTCTTGATTTGATTCACATTGATTTATGTGGTCTAGCTAGAACTAAAAGCTTACAAGGTGATAGATATTTCATGCTAATCATTGATGACTATTCTAGAATGTGTTGGGTTACTTTTCTCAGAGAAAAATCAGAAGCAGTTGGAAATGTCAAACTATTCAAAGAAATGATAGAAAATGAAACCGGTAAGAAAATCAAATGTCTAAGATTAGATCAAGGAGGAGAATCTAAATTTAATGAGTTTAATACATTCTTTGAAGTAAATGGAATCAGAAGACAACTATCAGCACCTCGGACACCACAACAGAATGGAGTTGCTGAAAGGAAAAACAAAACTATCTTAGATGCAACAAGAAGTATGTTATTAGAAGCAAACCTACCACATGTATATTGGAGAGAGGCAGTCAGTACAATGGTCTATACATTCAACAAAGTTCATATCAAAGGTGAAACCGGTAAGACCCCTCATGAACTATGGTTTGGTAATACTCCTACTCTTAAATATTTCAAAATTTTTGGAAGTAAGTGTTATATCAGAAGAGATGAGTATATTGGCAAATTTGATCCTAGAAGTGATGAAGGAATATTTCTTGGTTATTCATCTAAGAGAAAGGCATATAGATGTTTTAACAAAAGACTGCAAAAAATTGTTGAAAGTACAAATGTAAAGATTGATGAACAATTCAGAGGAACTTCAAGGTATATAGACTCTGAACCGGCAACAAAATTTTTGACAAATGAACCTACTTTAAATTCACCGGTATAGAATGAAGATCTAGTTACCCCAGTATCATCCGAGGATTCCATAGTAACTGAGAAACAACAACAAACAAAGACACCTCGGTATGTAAGATTGAATCATTCTACAGATCAAGTAATTGGAAACAAGTTTAAAGGAGTTATGACAAGAGGAAGATTGGCAAATGAAGAGGTATGTCTTATATCTCAAATTGAACCATCATTTATTAATGAGGCATGTGAAGATAAATTTTGGATTAAAGCTATGGAAGAAGAATTAGAACAAATTGAGAAAAACAACACTTGGACATTAGTTCCCCGACCTAAAGATAAAAATGTAATTGGAACCAAATGGGTTTTTAGAAACAAACTTAATGAAGATTGTAAGGTTGTTAGAAATAAAGCAAGACTAGTGTGTAAGGGATATTCTCAGAAGGAAGGAATTGATTACAATGAAACCTTTGCACCGGTAGCTAGAATTGAGGAAGTTAGATTATTTTTGGCTTTTGCAGCACACAAGAACTACATAGTTTATCAAATGGATATTAAATGTGCATTTTTAAATGGAGATCTTGAAGAGGAAGTGTACATTGAACAACCTAATGGATTTTATTTGATAGATGAAAATGGTATGGTTTGCAGGTTAAGTAAAGCTTTGTATGGATTGAAACAAGCTCCAAGAGCTTGGTATGCAAGATTAGATAATTATCTTTTAAATATTGGTTTTACTAAAGAAAATGTAGACAACAATTTATATTACAAAATAACTAATGATGACATCTTGATTATAGAAGTATTTGTTGAGGATATAATCTTTGGAGGAGAAGATGGATTATGTAAAGAATTTTCTATTAAAATGCAACAAGAATTTGAAATGTCTATGATTGGAGAAATAAAATTCTTTTTAGGATTACAGATTTCACTGACTGATAAAGGTATACTCTTGAGTGAATCCAAGTAGTTAAAAGAGTTACTAAAGAAATTTGGGATGGAGAACTCTAAACCGGTAAGCACACCTATGACAACAAATGACAAATTATCACTAAGGGATGAATCTACACCTGTTAATCCAACTAGATACAAATATATGATAGAAGGTTTACTGTATTTGACACAAACCAGACCTGATATTATGATTGCAGTATGTATTGTTTCAATATTTCAAAGTAATCCTAGAGAAAACCATGAATCAGCAGTAAAAAGGATTTTCTGGTACTTACAAGGCACTATAAATCTTGGATTATGGTATCCTAGAGATGAAAACTTTGAATTATGTGCATACAAAGATGCAAATTGGGTAGGAGATGTGGATGATAGAAAAAGCACCACCAGCAAAGCATTCTTTCTTGGAAATAGATTAGTTTCTTGGCTGAGTAAGAAACAAAGTTGTACATCTTTATCAACAACAGAATCAGAATATGTTGTAGCAGCAATTAACTGTACATAAGTACTATGGCTTAAGAAAATGTTGAAAGACATAAAGGTAAAATGCAAGGAACCTATTACTATCTATTATGATAACACTGTAGCAATTGATATATCTAAGAATCCGGTATTACATTCTAAAACCAAACATGTTTCTATCAAACTAAATTTTCTAAAGGAAAATGTTGAAGCAAAAGAAATAAAACTGGTTTATGTGAATACTGAAGAGCAGATTGTAGATATCTTTACTAAACCTTTGCCTAAGGAAAATTTTGATTATCTCAGAGATCAGGTTGGAGTCATACCCCCACCGGTAGAGACTTAGACAGTTGATGATTGTCATCAACCGACAGAATTAATAGAGAAATCTTTTTTTTCGGCTTTGATGGGAAGCTACTTCTCAGGGGGAGTAGTTGGTATATTGAATTGATTGGAATTTTGTATATGAACTTGGTTTTGTTGTAACTTTGGCATTTGATGTCAAAGGGGGAGAGATTGGTATGGAAAAACACAAAGAAAACACATGTTGCTCCTAGGGGGAGAGATTGTTTGGAAGAGATTATTACTCTCTGTATCTATATTTTGATTTCTAGTTATGACCTTTTTGAGATTGTTGGTTTTTGGTATTTGACATTTCTATTTTGGCACTTCAATGGTTTATCCATCTTGTGTTGCCATCAATGCCAAAGGGGGAGATTGTTGGTATTTTGGTATGGTTTTTCCATTGATCCTCACAATCTCTTTGAAGAACAACCCTGCTATGTAAGAGGCATCATTAGTACATTTGCAAGGCACAAAGTGTGCCATCTTGTTGAATCTATCCACCATGACATAGACACTGTCATATCCTTTTGGAGTTCTAGGTAAACCAAGGACAAAGTCCATATTCACACATTCCCATGACCCTATTGGTATGGCAAGAGGCTGATACAACCCTACATTGCTAGAGGTACAATTAGCTCTTTGGCAAATAGCACATTGCTCCATAAAACTTCTAACATCTGATTGTAGTTTGGGCCAATGGTAGAACGATCCAACCTTCTCTAAGGTCTTGTCAAGACTAAAATTTCCACCTAGGCTGCTTTGATGCTTCTCCTTCATTACATTGTCTCTCATAGAGAAATGTGGTATGCAAAGTAGGTGTCCTTTAAACAATAAGCCTTCCTACAACATAAAATTAGAATAGGCAACATGACAAGCATTAGAAAAATTTGAGTAAACATCATATGCTTCACGAAGATCTTTGTCTCCTTGGTAGAGGTCTTTGAGGTCATTTAACCCCACACTTTGTAGCTTCACTTCTTTGATGGTGAGAACCCTTCTACTTAAGGTATCTGCTACCTTATTGGTGACATATTTCTTGTGCTTGATGTAAAAGGTGTAGGCCTGCAAATACTCAATGCACTTGAGGTGTTTTTGGTTCAGTTTCTCTTGCCCATTAAAAAAACTAAGTGCATGATTATCAGTGTAGACTATCAACTCTTTAGGTAATAGATAATGCTGGCACTTCTTCAGTGCTTGCACCATGGCATATAGCTCTAGATCATAGATAGAATACTTTTTTTTCTTCATTGAGATTCTCAGAGAAAAATGCAACCGAGTGACCTTCTTGTTTCAAAACGGCCCCTATAGCCAACTTGCTGGCATCACACTCCACTATGAAGAGATGATTGAAATCAAGGAGCCTAAGCTAAGGGATTTCAGCTACCTTTTGTTTCAACAACTCAAACCCTTTGTCTGCTATTAGTCCACTTAAAATGACATTTTATCCCTCCTTTGATGGTGTTCAAGAGAGATGCACACACATGACTAAAGCCCCTAATGAGCTTCCTATAAAAAGAAGCCAAACCATGGAAACTCCTTACATCTCCTACTGACTTAGGAGTAGGCCAATTCATTATTTCTTTCACTTTTGATGGATCCATGTTTAAACAACCTTGAGAAACTACAAAACTAAGGTACACCAATTTATTTTTAAAAAACTCACATTTATCCAAGTTGATCATCAACTTTTCTTGATGTAGCTTCCTCGAAACTTGATTCAAGTGCTTGATATGCTCCTCCTTTGACCTGCTAAAAATTAGAATGTCATCAAGATAAACAATGACAAACTTACCAATTAACTCTACAATAACTTCATTCATGAGTCTCATGAAGGTGCTAGGTGCATTTGTAAGCCCAAAGGGCATCACCATCCATTCATATATCCCTTCATTTGTTTTAAAGGTTGTCCTCCATTCATCACCAGGTCTAATCCTAATTTGATGATAACCTAATTTCAAATCCACCTTAGAAAACTAGCAAGCTCCTCCTAGGTACTCCATTAGGTCCTCAATCCTTAGCATTGGGAACCAATGCCTAATTGTGATTTTTTTTATGGCCCTTGAATAAGTTCACATCCTCCACTTGCCATCTTTCTTAGGTGCCCAAAAAAAGGTATTGAACATGGACTTGAGCTCTTCTTTATCAACCCTTTATCTAGTAATTTGTGCACTTGATTGACTATTTCCTCATTTTGAGTAGGTGTCCTTTTGTAAGCAGCCTTGTTGGGAAAAGTTGAACCAGGCATGAGGTCTATCTGATGGTTAACATCTTTCATATGGGGTAATGCATTCGGTATCTCATTGACAACTATGTCTTTGTACCGGTCTAGCAAGGTCTGTACCTCTTGCGGTATCACTAGTTTGGTTTCAATCTTTGTCCCTTCTTTGGGTTTCACTATGAGAGCACATCCTTGGTTCCCTTCATGCTTCAACAATTTCAAGAACTCTTTCCCCCCAAGAAACATAAAACTTGATCCAACATGTCTTTCTTCACCTTGATCAATCGAGGGATCCTTTTGGAACTTTCTACCCTCCTTGGTGATAACATAGGATTTCTTCTCCCCATCATGTATGGCTTTGACATCAAACTGGCAAGGGTGTCCCAGCAGCAAGTGGCATGCATCCATGGGTAATATGTCACATAACACACTATCCTTGTAATCTCGTATTTCAAAATCTACCCAAGTTTTCTCATCTACAAGCACATGTTGACCTTTACTCAACCAAGACACCTTATAGGGGGTGGTATTTGGCAACCTTTTCAATTTTAGTTTCTCTACCATCTCAACTACTACAATGTTCTCAGTAGACCTTAAATCCACTATAACTTTACAAATCTTACCATGAGATCTGCAGGTGGTTTTAAAAAGTGTCTTCCTTTGTGTAGGTTCTTTGGACTATGGTACCTTCAACAAGGTCCTTCTTAGCATCGGATTCTCTCCATCTAGGACTAGTCTTGCCTTGTTGATTTGTGAGGTAGCACTTTGATAATCCTCTTCTTGCACCAACTAAGTTCTCATGTCTCCCATGTGAGATTTTGAAGTCTTTTCAAGACACCAACTCATGGTATGCCCCACTTGATGACAATGGTAACATTTGCTAGTGAAGACTGTGGTTCCTCTTTCTGAATTTCCAAATCCACCTCTATAGCTATTTCTCCCTCTAAAGTTGCCTCTAAACTGTCCTACTTTGTTCGGAATATCACCACCATTCTTTGATTGATTGCCTTCTTTATTCTTTCTAGGATTATAGCCTCTTCCAAAGGTGTCTCTTTCTTTGAAACCTTTGTCACCTCTGCCCTTTTGGTTATGTTCACCTTTCCTTTTGATCTTATCCTCTACACTCAAGGCTAACTAAAAGCATTTATGGACTGTTTTAGGTGCTATCATGTTGATATCATCTTGAATGTTTTTTCTAAGGCCATTTAAGTACCTTGAAACCTTCTCCACTTATTCCTCTTGCTTCCTAGCCCTTAGGGTAAGTTTGTTTAACTCCTCAGTGTAGGTATTCACATCCATTTCTCTTTGTTTCAAATTCTACAACTTCTTGTGCATCTACACCTCATAATCTATAGATAGGAATTGAGTTTTAATCCGGATCTTCATTCTCTCTAAAGAGATGATCTTCTTCCTCCAAGTTTGTTCTCTTTCTTCTTGCATCATGTTCCACCATACTAGGGTTGATCCCTTCAATCTTGATTTAGCCAAATTGACCCTCTTTTCTTCTGCAACTTATTTGTATTCAAAATGATTATTCAAGGCTTCTATCCAATCCAATAACTCTTCTCCATTTAGGCTTCCATTGTAGATAGGTAAACCTTCTATGTTATCTTTATTGAGTGATTTGAGGGAATCCAAGAAGATATGTTGATCTTTGTCTAGCTCCTTCTTTTTTGTTATCACTCCTATCACATCTGCATCTTCATTATCACTTTTATCCCCCCATTCAATGACTTTGTCCTTTCCTTTCTAGGTTTTTTGCACCTGGGCTTCAATAAGCATATCTTGGACCAACTTCCTGATGGCCTCTTGGCTCATTTCCTTTGGTGGCATTTTGTTGGCTTTTGACTCTACCTATAGGTCAGACATAAACCGCTTTGTACAATCAATTGGCTCCAATACCATTCTGATGTAGAGGGAGTTGTCTCTCACCTATTTGTGGCTACCCTATCTAGGTTTCTCCTCCAAGCTACACTAGAACCATCCAATGATTCTACACCTCACACCCACCAAGGGTTTGCAAGACTTACCCTCTCTAACCTTACTAGGTTCCTTAGGCTAGGGTAAGCACTTGTTGTTTTGTGAGTTTCATTCTCTTTCTTAAGAGACCTTGTTTTCCAGCTCCCTTTCACAGTCAACCTGAGAGTTCAACCCCTCTACCACATGATATTCATTCCCCACACTACACACATAAGTATGCATGATTTTTTATGGGTTTCCAACCCTACTTCTTCCTCAAGAACTTTGGTATTTATCGATCCCAAGCAAATTGCACTTTTCAACCTAATAGGAGACCTAATTCTAGTAGCCCTATCAGCGAGGTGTTCTGTGATTATCTATAATATTACTTAAGAAAACTATAAAATATTTTATATTCTAGACACCCTTTTGGGGTTGACATACAATATCTCAAAAAAGGATGTGGGTTTTGTCATTAACATATCTAACCCTTGTAGGGCTAATTAGGCCTAATTGCCCCTTCCTAGGCCTAGAAAGTAGGGATTTGTTCAAACACCTTCACCAGTCCTTTTTCCTAAGTAAGATGATTTTAGCTTTAGGTTTGTACTTCCATAAGGCTTTCCAATCCAACCATTCTTCACCTCCATCCATGAGATTCACCCAATTAGGTCCTATTATCCATTATTCCTAATGCTTGCCAACTCAACATGCCAAGCCTAGGGTATGGTTGAAAATATTTGATTGAGCTTCCCCTGACTCAAAACCAAAGAGAAAAAATAGTATACAGTGCAACCTAAAATTGCACAAGGTTTCACAGTGGGTATCCACCATGAAATGTTAGGTTGGAGCCAGTTTGCTCTCAAAACCCTAGTTTTTAGGACCTTTGAACCGGCCTACAATAGAAAGAATATTATTTACAAACTACAACACTTAAAAAGTCCAAAAAAAATAAAAAATAAAGGCAAGAAATCATTCTAACAATCCATTTCCCTATTTTGGAAGTGTCAATCCGTACAAACTTGCAAAGAATGGGCAAAATCTCAAAAGAACACACCAAATGGGAAACCAAAACTTTTCTATTTGCATCAAATTTTCAACAATCGATTATCATTAGTCTTTCCAAGCCTTATAATAGCCTTGGAGTAGTTACACATGCTCACAACCTATTGTGTCAACCAACTAGTTGCTGGTGTATGAAAAATGTTGCAAAGTTGCTATGAGCAACTTTTGCAAGTTTTACAATTTTTGCCTTGGTGAAAAACTGTTGCTCAACCCAAAACTTGGTCACTTCCAAGTGACTCATATGACCTCAAAAAATGCAATATAACACCAACCAACCTACATTACCCCAAAAAACTTATCCTTGCAAGTGCTCTACTTAGCACTCTTAGGGCCCTTACAATCATTTGAGCACACACTCAATGGGCTCTTGGCCTTATTACAAAAATAAAGACATGATTCCTACATCCTAGACACAAAGTTAACAAAATATTGTTAAGTGCCCCTACACCACCACACAACAATAAAACGGAACAAAATAAGAAAAAACCTAAAACATGCTAGACAAAAGATTGCATTAGCTTTGAATTCTTTTGAATCATACTCCTGTTGATATCCTCAAGCTCATCCATGATGAACCTGGAGGAATTCTTCTTTTGGTTCCTATTTCTAGTCCTCATATAGGGGCCTATAGTGATATAATGTCTCATACCCTGCAAGTTCGACTAATGGATTTTCTTCTTTTATTTGGTGTCTAAGGATGGAATAGTGGTGGTGGACTGAGCTCCTTGATCAACCATCATCACATTTACCTTTTTAAGACCCTAAGCACTATTATTCATGGCTTCCCTGCTAATATCCACCAGATTCTTCAGATTGCCCTTAATTTCTTCCAAGCTAATCTTCAACTAGCAAATCCTTGATTCATGATCTGTTATCATGGTCTTCACATCTTCTGTGAGTTTTTGTGTCATTCAGAGAAGTTTATCCATTTTTCTTGGCATGGGATTCTCAGTAAAAGTATCAATGATGCCCTTAATTCCATCCTTCAACAAATTAATCTCCTTAGTGAACCAAAGGAAGCAGTTCTCCTGGCTTTTGATAGAGTTGTTAAGGAGAATACCAAAATATGAGTTATTTTGGGTATCCCCCTGTCCCTCCTGTTCAACATTAATGGGTATTTCTATCTTTATTTCCTTCTCCTTTCCCTTGGTTTCCCCAATTTTTCCAATTTTATACTTTTTCATGTTCCGTGGATCAGAACCCTATAAAATGTGGTTGAGAGTTTTATACTTACTAGTAGCACTTTTGGGATGTTTCTTTCTTTTTCTTCTTCTAGTGCTAGGTGTAATATTCTGTTTGGGGACCTCCTCTTGAGAAGGATGATATTTCAAATCATCTAAGACATTGAGGTCCTGATCCATAGCCCTACCAAACTCTTCTTCATCTGTCTCCATATCAGACACATAATGTACATTATTATTGATCAAAGAGTTAGGGGATTATTTTTAACTCCATGATCCTTTGCATGATTAGCTAGGCTATTTTCAAGAGAAGATAACAGATAAAAAGATAGAGAAATTCTTTTCTTGTGCCTAAAATGGTTTAATATCATAAAGTGGTGAGAGAAAATACTAGCACAACATTCATCAAGAGTAATATACCTCATAATCACTTTGGCCATCTCCGCCCAAAGTGATTGTAGGTCCTTCCTATTATAGCCATCGTTGTCATCCTTCACATCCCTTTTCTCTCACTTTCTTTGGCAAAGAAAGCCACAATGGCTTCTTCCACCGCCTTCCTCTTTCTGTAAAACTTCTTGCCTTCCATCTGCAAACCAGATATCTCCATGATGAAGGTTTCATCAATTCTAAAATCTAATCCAAAATCCATGAGGATGCCTTTCTCTCAACCATTAACATAATCCTTTTTCACTTTCGAGTTATTTCCATGAAGCCTTTGTCCCAACCATTAACATAATCCATGAGGATGCCTTTCTCCTAACCATTAACATAATCCATGAGGATGCTTTTCTCACAACCATTAACATAATCCTTTTTCACTTTTGAGTTATTTCCATGAAGCCTCTCGAGATACAGTGCAAGGCCTCAATATAAAATCTTTGTGCATAGCTCTTTGTTATTTCCCCATTTCTTATAGCAAGTAGGCTCCATTCTATTTTTGTCACCTCCCATGAAAAAATTGGTTCTGCAATAATGGATACTAAACCCTAACCAGACAATAAAAAACCAGATACAAAAGAAGGCTCTAGAAACCCTAGTTTTGGATTTTTAACACAAATCCCATGAAAGACAATAATTCATTTGGAAATCTATCATAATTAATGTGATAGGAATGGCCAATGTATTTGGTGTCTTTTCTTGTCAATTCACACATTTGTATCGATAAAGTTTCTTTTCCCATACACCACTATATGTCCAGAAGAAGATATTAATTTTAGGAATCAACAGCTTATTCCAAATACTATCCCAAAAAGGGGCAGAAACAAAGGATATTGTTAACAAGTAGAAAGCATGAGAGATGAAAAAAATCTTGAGGAAGAACCACTCGACACCAAAGAGTCTTCAACATAAAAAGAGGGAATATGAATACTAGCCAGCCATAATTGAAGGGGTTTTAAGATGGGATCCACACTGATAAGATTGATCGAGTTACCCTCTCTAATATAATCAATGACCCAGTAGCCAAATAACTCCACACATCTTTCTTTAAGCTAAGCAACCCAATGAAAGTTTATCAGAGGCCCATCACCAGCCCACCAATCATCCCAAACATAAATTTTCCTCCCATTTCCAAGGACCATCTTAATCCTTTAAAAATAATATCTTTGGAATTATGGAAATTAGTCCAAAGATCAAAAGTTGCCATAGGTAGATTGTAATCTTCTAAAACACTTTGGGTAGATATACCAGTAATGTGGTATTTGTTATGAATAAATAGAGATTCATTCATTAGAATCCTTCAGGAATCTCTACAATTGTTTTGCGATGAGGGCTTTCTTGAAGTCATGGATGTGCCTAATGGCAAGGCCTGCAAGTCTATTTGGGAGACACTTGATCCTAGGCCACAAGATGAAGGCAATTTTTAGATTCAGTACCTATCCATAGAAAATTCTTTTGGATTTCTTCCATGGGATCAATAAATTTTGAAGGAACTTTAAACAAACTCATAGCATAGACCGAAAGAATTTGCAAGGAAGCCTTAATTAACTAGAGGTTACTAACTTGCCTCAAAAGGGCACCTTTCCAACCTGCCATCTTATTTTGGAACCATTCAATTAAATCAGACTAGAAGGAATCAGGAGCAGTTTCCTAACACAATGGTAACCCCAAATTGGTATCCGATAAAGAGGCTAATTTACAACCCAAAATATCAGCTATCTTGGTCTGTCTATGGGAAAGTCTACTGAGGAAGAAAATAGAAGTCTTTTGCAAGATAATCCTCTGCCTACATCCTCTTTCATAAAGATTAAGAATAGACTTCAAAAGCTTAGCTTCCCCCATAGAAAATCACCCCATCAACAAAGTATCATCCACAAATTATTGTTGGAACAAATAAGTGGGATTGAGAAGAAGGGCGGTGCCCTTTGAGTCTTCCAAAACTGACCTCTCTTTGAATAATTTTGGTAAGAGCTTCACCCATCAATATAAAAAGAAATAGAGAGAGGGGATCACCCTGTCCGATACCTCTAGAGGCTAAGAAGAAACCTGAAGGAGATCCATTGATTAAAATAGAGAACTTCAGAGTAGAGATGCATTGATTCACCAATTGATTACAAAAACCAAAAGCCCGAAGAATTTTGATCAAAAAATTCTAGTTAACCCTATCATAAGCTTTAAGCAAATCCAACTTTAGCAAAAAAACAAGTCTCTTATTGACTGAGAGTGAGTGAATGTTCTTATGAACCGCAATGATGGAATCCATAATTTGTCTCCCCAGAACAAAACCATTATGATGCTTTGAAATCAAAAGTGGGAGAACTTTTTTTAGCTTAAAAACAAGAATTTTAGTGAGGATTTTGTAGACAGAGTTACATAAGTTGATCGGTCTGAAATCCTAAAAGCAGTTGGAATTTGCCATGATCTTGTCCACAATGCAATCCGGGATATAGATGGAAAAGGAACCAGACTCTAGATCTACATAGTCGGAAAAAGGAGAAGCCAACTTACCTTCGAGATGCAAACCAAAAAGATTCGACCATTTATTATTCTAGTCAGAAGAAGAGGACACATCCTGCTTCTTAGCAAATTCCCTAGGACCCTCCACTACATGTGAGATGAATGAATTGTCGGATCCATCATCCTTGTTACACGTTAGAAATCAAAGAGTTCCACCATCCCACACTGCATTTCCCCCTCCATCAGATTTTTTGTCTTCCTCTACATCTCTTGTGATGCCCTCCACGTGAACTCCTTCACAACTTCCATTTCTGTACTTTCCCGCCCTTTGCAAATTAAAATTCTCCTTCGCCATTCCTCCTGTGGTCAGGATCTTGAGTTTTTTGAAGAATTATAGTTTATTATTGCAAAAGGCAGATTTGTGTTCCATAAACAAAACCCTAGAGCTGAGGAACTAGTAAACATTCAAAAAATGGAAGAATATGAAAAAGATAAAATAGAGATTGAAAACACACCTAAAGAACCAGTGATTGAACAAAGAAGGAATGGTATAGAGAACAAAGAAAGCTATAAGCAAGAAGCTATACAATTAATAAGCAATGGCTCAAAAGAACATAGCAATGATACTAGAAAAGAATACAACTCCTTGATGAATGGAGTTAATATTGACAACTAGGAGGAAACAATAGAAGACATCAAAAATAAGGAGGATAACAATGAGGAATCAAAAAACCATCCCACACCACACGCAACAGAGAAGACAAGATGCTCTAAAAAAAAAAAACAAGAACAAGAACAAAAAAGGAAAAAAATAAATAAAAAAGGAAAAAATAAAAAGAAAAAGAACTCCAACAATAACAATAGTGAAAAGGATATTGAAAGAGAAGAAAGGATGGAAAGAGAGAAAAAATGTATCCTTGATTATGTTGGCAATGAAGTTACAAATGACCTCATTGAACTATTCATTAATGAAATAGCAGATGAGGAAGAACTGGCATTACAAAAAGCATTGTCAGCAAGAAAATTATGCAAACTTAATGTAACCGAGGAAGAATTACAAAACCATAAATATGATGTTGTAATAGATAAGATGGACAACCTAGGGATAGCTAAAACCCTAGAAACTTGCTCACCCCCAAATTATGCTACTGAACTAAAAAGGAGAGGGAGAAAATCAATTACGGAATTATTAACCAAAGTAGGATGCGCTACTGGCCAGATTAAAATCACAAACCTTTTTGAGGCGGGGAAGGGGAAGGACCTTCCCATGGTGTTATGAAACTCCTTACTTGAAATGTTAGGGGCCTGAATGCCCTTAACAAGCAACATATCTTTAAATGTTACATAGCTAAATTCAATCCAGAGATATTCTTAATAAAGGAGACTAAATTAAATAACACTAAGATGACAAACCTCAACAAAAAATTAGGTATCAGAGAAATAGAAGGACAAACTGCTTGTGGAGCCTCTGGTGGATTGGCCATCATGTGGGATCCTAGGCTAATATCCTTTAAACTAATAAGAAAAAGCCCAAACTAGATGTGTGGCTGGGCTATAAGCATCAAAAGCAACTTAAAATTTATTATAATTAATGTCTATGGACCTATCCAAACGCAAGCAAAAAGACAAGTGTGGAATGAAATTGAGAATTTCCTTTTAAGTGACACAGATCAAACATACATAATAGGTGGGGATTTCAATGCTATCTTAGATCCCAAGGAAAAATGGGGAGGTAATAAAAAACTGACCCAAACAAGTCAAGACTTCAAAGAATGGACACATAAGTGTAACTTGATGGAATTCAAAACAAAAAATGAAGCCTTTACTTGGAATAATAGAAGACAAGGTTTCTGCAACATTGTAGAAAAACTAGACAGATTCTTCCTTTGTGGGAATCTCACACAGTCTTATGAGTCCTCAATTCTCCCATTCTCAGGATCAGACCATTTCCCAGTCTAATTGACCATATCAGAGGAACTAAAGCCAACCAAAACCCCCTTTCTCTTTGAAAAAATGTGGCTAAGGGATGAAAATCTAATACAACTAATAGAAAAATGGTGGAATGAAACAAAAGTTATAGGCTCCAAAACTTTAAAAGTAGTTACCAAACTAAAAAAGATAAAGCAACAATTAACAATATGGAACAAAATGCACTTTGGAAACATCTTTACACAAAAAAGGGAAATTGAAATAGAAATGGAAAGAACTAATGAAGAGGTAATTAGGCATGGGATGGATAACATGCTTTATCAAAAGGAAAAAACCAATTTGGCCCAATATGAGGAAATCCTCACAAGAGAAGAAATATATTGGAAACAAAAATCCAAGGAACATTGGTTGGAAGCTGGGGATGGAAATACAAGCTTCTTCCACAACAACACAAAACAACGAAGAGCTATAAATAGAATCAATAGAATAAAATTAAATTTAGGAGACTTCAGTGAGGACCCTGATAGTATAGCTAGGGAAGCAGTGGAGTATTTTGAAAATATCCCTAATAATAAAGAGGGTTCTAGGTGGACAAAAGAGAGTGAATTGTTAAAATAAATTCCCAAATTAATCTCTAAGGAACACAACTTGATGCTCAATAAAAAACTATCTATGAAAGAAGTGGAAACAACTTTATTCCATATGGGACCAGATAAGGCTCCTGGCCCTAATGGTTTCTCAGCACACTTTTATCAAAAATGTTGGAGTTTCATCTGGAAGGAAATTATAGAAGCACTTCAGGGGATGAGAAATTCAGGAAAGATTCTAAGAGAACTAAATAACATATTCATAGCTTTAATTCCAACAAAGGAAATAGTGGACTGTTTTGAGGATTTCCGACCAATAGCATTATGGAATACCCTTTATAAATTACTCATAAAAACAATTGCAAATAGACTTCACAAACTTCTCCCCGTAATCATTAGTGAGGAACAGACTGGTTTTGTACCAGGCAGATCTATTTACGATGGCATAATCATTGCTCAAGAAGCAATCCATACAATACAAAAAATAAAGGAACTGAGCATGTTGATAAAATTAGATATTAAAAAGGCATATGATAAAGTAGACTGGCACTTTCTATGCAAATTTCTGGAATCATTCGGGTTCAATAAGCAATGGATCAATCTAGTCTATGAATGTATTGCAGCACTTAGAGTATCTATCTTAGTCAACGGGGCCTCAGAAGTTTTTTTTGAAATCTCAAGAGGTCTTAGACAGGGGGACCCCCTCTCCCCCTTTCTTTTTATCATCATGGCAGAATCATTAGGAAGGATGATCAATAAGGAAAGATAAACACAACAGCTGAAGGGTATTAAAATTACTTCAGACATGGAACCAATTACCCATCAGCAATTTGTTGATGACACCATGTTGTTTGGATTGAGCAATACAATAGAAGCAAAAACAATTAAAAAAATCTTAGACAACTATACTATGATTCTGGATAGGAAATCAACTCTTCGAAATCCAACATTATCTTTTTTAACACAAATAAAGAACTCTAAAGGAAAATCTTAAACATTCTTAAATACAATATAGGAGAATTACTATGTAAATAGCGAGGACTCCCCTTAGACAAAGGGATTAGATCATCCAAGTTATGGGATCAAGTGGTCTCCAAAATTACAAAAAGGATCTCCTCTTGGAAGGGGAAACGGTTATCCTCTGCTGGAAAGGCCACAATGATTAAGTCGGTTCTCTCAGCGATGCCAATATACCAACTCTCATGCATGGATCTACCCTCAACCAAGAGAAAGGAAATCAAAAAACATATCAGGACATTCTTCTAGCAAGGCTCTGAAGATAAATTCAGACTACCATTGATAGCATGGGATAAGATATGCATGCCTAAAGACCTTGGGGGTTTAGGTATCAAAGATCTAAAAATTCAAAGCAAGGCTCTAGGAGCAAAGCTTGTTTGGACAATGTATAATAAACCTAACTTCAAATTGTCGTGGATCCTTTATAACAAATACCTGCATAACCTGAATCCCACAAGCATCTTTAGGACAACCCATCCACATAAAGGATGCATATTTTGGAACTTTATGCTTGATTGTAGAGATATCATAACGGACAAGCTAACATGGAATGTAGGAAATAGGGAGAATGCCCTATTCTAGAGAGACTCCTGGGGGGCTCAAACTTCCATTAATAGACTTCATAACTTCAACAAAATTATACCCATCCTTGAAGAGCAATGGGGAGATAAAGTAAAAGACTATGTTGAAGAATACTACATTGGGGGCCTCAAACAATGGAGATAGAAATCACTGAATAATTTAGAACTACCAGACTAGGAGAGAGCCCTCTTAGCACAGATCCTAGCCTTAATAAACCCTACATTAAATTCTGAAAAAGATAAACTGATGTGGGCAAGATCCAAGAAGGGGAAGTATGAAACTAAGGAGGGATATAAACACCTCTTAATCAAGGAAAATAACCCAAGCACCAACCTGCCCCTAACACTTTGTTGGGATAAAAGGTGCCTACCAAAAGATGGCTTGTTTGCATGGTTGGCAATTCAAAACTGGCTCGTCACTAATGAAACCTTCAGAAAACTAGGATTTGAGGGCCCCAGCAAATGCCCATTATGTGAAATGGAGGAAGAAAACACTAATCATATATTGTTAACTTACGTTTATGCACACAATTGCTGAGGATGGTTGAAAAAACAACTAAACTGGTATACCCCTATTCCTAGCACTCTCTATGACCTATTCCAGGCTTGGCCCATTCAGAACATAGGGTGTATGTATGAAAATTTATGGATCACAGCCCCCTCCATTAAGATTTGGGAAATCGGGAAGGAAAGAAATAGGAGGGTTTTCAAAGATAGTAAAATGCACTGGGCCTAACTAACCAATAAAATCAAAGCAACCATAGTTGAAATGGTAAACAACCAAACCTCCAAAAATCAGAGGGATGTTAATATGTCCTATTGGGATGAAACAATGAGACTAAGGTGGAAGGGTCTAAAGATTCCATCCTTCATAGGAAAAGGTCCACCATCCAACAACATAACATGTGTAGAATGCAAGTGGCTACCCCCCAATACTGGATGGATCAAGCTTAACTTTTATGGGGCTTCTAGGGGCAACCCAGGAGAGGCTAGACTTGGTTGTTTCCTTCACAATTCGAATGGGGAAGAAATGGCCCACATGGCCATTCCCTTGGGCAAATGCACAAACAATGAAGCAGAGTTGAAAGCATTAGTTGCATGTATAAACCTATGCAAAGTATTGAATATAAAGAGGATTAACATTGAAGGGGACTCAGCCATAATCATTAATGCCCTTAGAAAAGGGGCAATGCTTGATTGGAAGCTAAATGCTTACCTAGCTAAGATATTGACGGACATCAAAACATTTGACAGGGTCATCTTTAATCACATCTACAGAGAGGACAATAAAAGGGCTGACTCCCTAGCTAACATGGGGGCTGATGGCAAAACAATGATCCATGTGGCACCTAGCATCTATCCTTAAACAATATTTTACATTGACACAAAACCTATAAAATAACAACATTTATATAGATTTATCCACAATTTAACCAAACACTTTATCCCATTATATACATAGCGATAGCCTAAGCTCAAAATTAGGGGCAGGGGATAAGAATTAAATATTTAACACAACCTTTTACACTCTTTGTTTTAGATCATTTAGAGTCATTCATATTAATACATTTACATATACATAATAATTTGTATAGACATAGGCATAGATATACTGACTGGATGAGTTTATCCATTGGCATTAAACTCTGTTATAGAATATGCAGAACAATGTTAAATTTAATAAATATTAAAATATTGGATGCACATATATAAATATATATTCAGATATATATATACAACCTATATATATATATATATATATATATATATATATATATATATATATATATATATATATATATATATATATAATATATATATATATATATATATATATATATATATATATATAGATCTTATATATATATATATATATATATATATATATATATATATATATATATATATATATATATATATATATATATATATATATATATATATACACATATATATATGCATATTTATACATATATATATGCATAAATATATACATATATAGATATATATGAATACATATAGATATACAGATATATATATCTATATAAATATATATATATATCTATTTATTTTATCTTATATATATATGTTAGTTAACAGATTTGACTTTTATACATTGTATTCTTTAAATCTCTGTGTGCCCATTAATTAAAAGACAAAGCAACTAACAGTTGGATAATTCTAGAAATAATTATCCTCTGCATACGGGTACAACTCCCCAACAATGAATTATTTTCAATCAGCTCTAAATTTACAGTAATTTTCTTTGTATACTTTTTACCCCAAAGTACTAAAAGGCAGATCAATATTCATTTGTCAGCACACAATGAATATACTCTTAATTAATAACACAAATTCTATTATGAAGTTCACAGACTTCAATCATTTATTTTTCAGAGAAAAACACATTCTATGTGCATTCACATATAAAGAGAAGAAAAGTAACAAATTCCTGATTCAAACTAAATCCACACAGAGATTATCATCCAAATCTATTAAACTCACAGATTTAATACTAAAGAATCTATAACAATTTTATTCATAAAAAAAATTGTTCTTTTCTTTCCCAAAATATCATGAAAAGCAGATTTTATCTATTGCATTCCTTTCCCCCAAAAATCTTTCGGACCTTTTCAGAGTCATTTTCATCCCTTATATAGCCACAACAGGGCTTACAATAAAAGCGAGAAACACGAAAAAACTAACTTTTCCACCCCATCAAGTTAAGCAAAATTATCAAATGAAACTGTCTTTTCAAATTACCAGAAAACAGAGCCTATTGTCTAGAAAACATGAAACAGTTTTAAGAAATAGATTCTTTCTTCCATTCAGAATACGCCGTAATGAAGTGTTGGATAACAGTATTATGTGGAAGCCCCACATGTGCTATACGCTATTTCCACACCTCATTTTCCTTGTGAACCTGCAAAACCTTATCAGAGTGGCTATCCAGATGTCCAATGCATAGGAAAAGAAGTGACTCAATTTTAGCGATAATAGTTAGGTCATCCGAGACCAAGCCTTTAGCCACCTTCACATAGTTAATCTTTTTCTCAAAAGATTCCGTTATTGCTTCAATCGTTTCTAGTGTCCCCTCACTTTTTAGGCACTTAATTCCAATGCATAGGAGCTCATTTCGCATGGAGGTGGTTAACTCTGCAAGTTGGTCTACCAATTTCATGAATTCTTCATATGCCTATTTTATCAGAGAATTCCTCCATTCAATGTTCTTTTGGCAGACATACAAGATGCTATCATCCAGTCCTGGCATTGGTTTTTCAACCACGAATTTCATAACTCCGTAAGTCTATACTTCTTGCATCTGTGCAGTCCTTGTTGCCCATTCCGCCTCTTCATTTTTCCAATTACTTATTAATTTTTCCAATTATTTCATTACATGTATTACCCCATTATGGACTTTACTCAGGTTCACAAAATACTCATCTCCAGATTTCCACATCTATTCCAACCACTCCATTACGATCTCTATTATCAGTCTACATTTCTATATTTGTTCCAAGGTTTTTTGATTGGCTGGGGACTTTGGATCAAATGACATAGGTAGTTGTGACAAGGGTTGAGGATTCAGACTATTTATTGCCTCAATGTACTTTGCCATTCTGTGCAACATCTCCTTCATTTGACGATTCTCCCTTTCATCTTTCCAAGTCCTTATGATAATCTTCTTAGTTGAAGCTTTGAGATGAAGGATGTCTACGGCACGAGTAGTAGTCCCTATGTTCACCTTTTCAATGGCAAAATCCTAAACTATAAGATTTTCTATCTTAGCATCTGTCAATGAGTGTGCAATTTCTGCCACCCAATTTCCACTGTCAACGCTAAAATCAATTTTTCACATAGTCTTTGATTTCTTGGCTTTGGGAGTCTTTCCCAAGCACTTACTCACCATATCCTCTAACGGAATGGAGGCAGGGACTATATTTCTCTTCTTGCTACCAAGCATATTATCCAACCAGACTGGGCCTGTGGAAGCTGGAGTCTTTCCAGAATTAGGTCCTATATATTTTTCATCTCTTATTATTATGGTAGAGTCCACCTGATAGGTTTCTTGTTCTTGTTGGCTAGTGTCCTCATCATCTAGATTTCGTTGCTCTGAACCTGGATTATTTTGAATGGCATCCATTCCAAGATCAACCACTACTGTGTCTGGAGATGAGGGTTTTCTTTTACTCCTGGATTTAGAGTGGGTAACTCTAACAGGAGTTAATTTCCCTTTGCTTTGTAGTGCCTTGCTTTTCTGCTCACCTTTATCCTTTTTCTGAGAATGACCTGCATCACAAGATTGAATAAATGTATTAGAAACCAGGCTCTTAGAGGATGAAGTTGAAACCGTCGTAGGTACTTATAAATTGCATAGCTTCCTCGGTCAATCTTTTATGCATGTCTCCTCTCAATTCAAATACTATCCTACCTAGAAAAATATTTTGAACTTTATAATAATTTTCTGCTACCCTGTGTTGCTATAAATATGGGTAGTACTCATAAATTCTCATATCGTTATGCCAAATTTCATGGAATAAACCTATCCATTAGTGTATACAAGCTAAGCAATATATAAGATAGGAAGACATATAAAAATTCTTGTTTCCAAAGAAGCTTAAGCCCTCATACATTCTCTCTGCAATTAACTCAGCCCAGTCTATATATCTTTTCTCACCAAAAATAACCTGAACAAAGAAATACATCCAATCTTCCCAGTAATAGGCAATCTGATTTCCCCACACCCTATGTAAGAGAATGATTATATCCCTTACTTATTGAATCATGTGATCATAGGTTAATGGGCTTGGAAATGTAGAACCCCCTTTTTGGAATTTCAAAAGCCAATTCGTGGCAATAACACTTTGGTAATAGGCCTTTTTTCTGAGAAAAGCCCTTGTGACTTGCAAACCGTCCAGTCCTCATATTGTTATTTCTCAAGAATTCTCATTACTGTGGCAATGGTCTCATGACTAATTACCAGCAAACTTTTCCCCTTTACGTCCCTAATACACCTCCCGACAAGGTCATATCTGCTCATACATTCTAAAACTAATTCAGGGCATGATACGACAGGGGGAAATGCTGCAGATTCTCTTAACCCACTGTCTAGAATTTTTTGCATTAAAGCGCTATTGGCAGAATTACGCTTTCTTTCATGAAATTAATCTAAATTTACTGACGGCAAGAAGGTGTCTCCTATGTCAGGTAGGGAATGGACTAAGCTAGATTTTTGGGTCTAGAGGAGGTGGTTTTTGTCTCATCTCTACTCAATAACCAAGAAAAGTGTACAACAAGGAGAATTGACTGAACTAACTTAAATACTAAACAACACTTTTCAATTTATGCAAATTAACAAGGAAGAAAGAAGAACTTTGAGCTCACCTTTCATGCAGAACAAAAAATTCACACAAAGTTGAGAAAAGAAACTACCGCCACCGCTACTCCCCTACTGACTGATTTGAACAAACAACAGAGGCCAATAACTTATTTTCAAAGAAACAAACTTATAACATAACCTAAAATGTCGGCTGCATGACTCTTTATGATTCTTGCCTGTATGATTATCCATGCCAATTATAACAAAAGGATTTGACCCTCACACCTTATTAATTCCTGCATACCTTCTCCTTTCATATCTTTTGTCAACATGATTATCTCTAGTATGGAGGTCATTATCATTCATTACCTTTGAGGTTCATCATTCAAATCTGGAATATTCCTTTATATGCCGATACTTCATTACTTTGTCTTCAAAATTATCTATCTTCGAACCTTGAACCCTGAACCATTAAAAAGTAGTTTAGAGGTTCAAGTTCAAGATTGCACTAGAGAATAAAACATTTGGTCAAACAAGGACTCACACTTTATGAATGTGACTCACAAAGGACTAACACAACATGTTTGAACCTTGAACCCTGAACCACCTTTTAAAAGGTTCAAAGATTCAAGTTCAACAACAAGTATTACAAAGTCTATTGATGCCCTATTGAACACAAAGCCATTACTTCATAAACCGACTTTGAACTTTGAACTTTGAACCACTTTTTGAAAGGTTCAAAGGTTCAAGTTCAAGAAAGACTACAAAACAAAAACTTTCTTCGGATGCAGAAAATTTAAAGGAGTAGACTAACATTGGCTCTGACTAGGGACTAGAACGGTAATAGACTAAGAGATGAACCAAAAAATCTCTGGTTTCACAAAATAAGACTCATAGGGAAAAGATCTAAACCTCAACAAACTGAACCTACGATTAATCACAATAAAATTTTATATACAAGACCTGAAGGGGACTCCTACTTACAATTTATACAATTTCAAATCCTGCCCATTATAGGTAAGAGGAAGAATAGTACCATCTGGGTATGCAAGTATAAATGAATTTGGTCCTTTTACCTCATGGATGTAGAACAACCCCTTCCAAAGCGATTCGAATTTTCTGTGTGCTCCTTTTGGTGCCTTTCTGCTGTCCCAAAGTAAAACCTAATCACCTGACATGAATTTCCATGGTCTGGCTCTCCTGTCAAATATTTTCTTGACTCTCATTTGATGGTCTGTAATCCGATCAACCAATTTCTCTCTTTTCTCTTCAACCTTCATTAAATGCATAATTCTCCTCTCCAGAGAATCCTAAAAATGTACATCCTCTATTACTGTTTGTAACTTTGAAGCCGCAGGTTCCAAAGGAAGTGATAATTGAGCTCCTACACCATAGACTAACTCGAAAGGTGACATGCCAATTGCTCTCTTTGGAGTAGTACAGTCTGCCCAGAGAGCTTCATATAACTTCTTATGCTGATCTCTGGAATTTTCACTAACTAATTTCTTCATAATATTTATAAAGTTTTTATTGTCTGACTCTACTTGGCCGTTACCCTGTGGGTAATAATTTGAGGAATGAGCAACCGAAATCCCATAATCATAGAAAAACATAGAAATTTTAGTGGAAGAGAAATTAGTTGCATTATCAGCCATGAGTTTGTGAGGAAATCCAAAATGAACCAAAATATTTTCCTTTAGAAAATTACAGACAACCTCTGATGTAGTCTTTCTTACCAGAATAGCTTCAAGCCATTATGAAGTAGTCGGTAGTAGTCAAAATATGAGTGTTTCTTGCACTTGATGTAGGCGACAATGGCCCTATGAAATCTAAATCCCACTATTTAAATGGTTCATCAATAATTACAGGTCTCAGAGGCAATGCTGCAAGCTGAGGCTTTCCGGTGAACGTTTTATATTTTTCACATCTGGCTACTCAAGCATAAGCATCTTTGAACATACCTGGCCAATAATAACAATTCCTTGGGATTTTATAAACAGTTACTACTGATGAAAAATGACTGCCACAGGCTTCATCATGAAAAGTTTTCAACAATGATTCTTGGAGTGGTTTATCTACACAGCGTAAGAAAGTTCCGTCCAACCCTTTTTTGTATAGCACATCATTAAAAATGACATACTTGGCAGCCTTCAATCTTAGGTTTTGCCTGTCTCTTGGAGATAGATGCACCGGACAATCTCCATAACTCAGGTAATAGGCAACATCTCCAGACCAAGTATCTTGAAGTCCAACAAATAGAACTAAGGGCAATTCCTTATTATTTCTATGTTCATTTTCTGCAAGTAACTTACACAGACCTTGTCCTCTCACCAATTTGGTCGGCTTTATACCTAAGTTAAATTCCTAAATCTTAAAAACCCATGAGGCTCTATTATTCAGTCCAATATCCTACTGTGTTAGAATGCTTTTAACAGCAGAATGAGACACATATACTACTGCATGGGAATGAAGAATATAATACCTAAACTGCTTCATAGCTTTCACAACAGCAAATGCCTACTTTTGCATTAGCGAATATTTTAATTCATTCTTTTTCAATGGCAAACTCATGAATGCTATGGGGACTTCTTCATCTTCTTCATTTTTTTGAAGCAATATTCCTGACATAGTATGTTCTAAAGCATAACAATAAATAATGAAATCTTTCTTAAAATCAAGATTAACAAGGGTAGGAGCATGTGCTATAGCTTTCTTAATTGCTTCAAAGGCTTTCATTCCCTCTTCATTCCACTTAAACACTAATTTTTCACTCATTAAGTTCACAATATATCGAGTGGTCTCTGCAAAATCCGGAATAAACCTCCTTAAAAAGTTTACCTACCCAAAGAAGGATTTGACTCCATTCTTGTTGGATGGCAAGCTCAATTGTTGAATTGCCCTTACCCTTTTAGGATCCACTTTGACGCCTTCCTTTGAGACAATATGACCTAATAATTTACCCTCGGTGACACCAAACACTGATTTCTTAGGGTTTAAAGACACTCCATGCTCCTGACATCTTTGTAGTACCTATTTTAAGTCTGTCAAGTGGTGCTTTCTCCTTTTTGAAAATACCATTAGATCATCAAGATATACAACTATTATTTTATCCTTCAGATGACCAAAAGAAAAGTCCATGGCTCTCTAAAAGGTTGCTCCAACATTAATCAAACCAAAAGGCATTTTGTTGTATACAAAGGTACCCCAGGGAGTAATAAAGGTTGTTTTATGTTGATCCTATTCTTGAACACTGATCTGATTATAACTAGAAAAGTCATCTAACATAGACATCATTTCTGAGCCTAAGACTGTCTGCAAAATATGATCCATTGAGGTTAAAGGATAATTATCCTTCAAACTGGCCTGATTCAAATTTATGAAATCTACACATATCCTTATTTCCTCATTTTTCTCAGGAACAGGAACTATGTTTGCAATCCAAGTAGAATGATGAATATGATAAATAATCCTTGCTTTCAGCATCTTATCTACCTCTCTAAAAATAGCCTCCACAACTTTAGGGTTGAAACCCCTTAGCTTCTATCTAAAAGGACTTGTTCCAGGCTTTAAAGGAATATGATGTTGAAAATGTCCATCCCTAAAGTTTTTTAGATCATCATAGCACTAGTCGAACACATCTCGAAACTCCACTAAGAGACTTATGAATCTCTGCTCTTCCTAAGAAGTACAACATTTTCCTAAGTTAACATACATTGGATCTTCCTCTGTTCCAATGTTGATTCTTTCATATTCTCCTATATCCTGAGCTATAGGAATATGCTCATCCTTCCTTTGTCTTAAAGCATCATGATGATCAAAAAGACGTTCCAAAGAAACCAAACCTTTAGGAATCCTATTTCCCTTTAACTGCACTATCCCTTCATTTGCCTCTTGTTTTAAATCTGGAGAGAACTCCTTGCACTCTGAGGTTGAACCATCAAAGAAAGTAGTTGTAAACATCTCTGCACATTGCAAGAAATTCTTGATCTGCTGATCATTTTCAAACAACTGCCAAAATGCTGAGTTATCAAGCACACTTGGTCGATAAATCAGTTCTATTTGATAAGTATCATCTGTAAATACTGGATGTGGAACCAAAAGGGAAGCCAATACTGCTAAAGAATCAGCTTTTAAAATTTTGCTCTCTAGGAATAGATTCAATAAAGAATGCATCAAACCCTTCAATTTCATCGCATACTCTATTCTTGTAATGCCTCAATCTCTCATTCTTGACATTAAATAACCCCTTGACTTGCTTCACAATCAACTCTGCATCCCATTTAACTCGTAGCAGCCTTATTCCCAATTCCTTGCTTCAAACAGTCCTAACAATAAAGCTTCATACTCGGTTGTATTATTTGTATTCATAAATTGTAACTTAAAGGAAAATGGAATGGGCTTTCCAGAAGGAGGAATTAAAACAACCCCTGCCCCTGAACTAGATGCTAAACAGCTGCCATCAAACTCCATATCCCAAAGTTCATTGGCTCTTTGTGATAGATGAGCTGAAGCTATGACCCCATTATCAGACAAAATCATATAGTTGCCAAAATCACATTCTTGTTACCAAATTTGTGCTTTAGGATCATCCGTTCGGAAAATAGTAAATTTAGACTTTGGTTCTGGTTGCAAAATAACTTGTCTTTTCCCAATAGGAATGGTGGCTTCGAACCAATCCATCTTAATTTCACAACCTAGCTCTTTGCAAAAGGTCCTACTAAGTAACATGCCATAACTTGCCAGAATATCAACTACTAAAATAGTCAACTTAACATGTTTATCAGGATGTACAACAAGAGTCACTTGTGCATCTTTAATCTGTCCTACAAGAGGAATTTGTTTGGAATCCATGGAATAGCATCTTCCAAAGGTTTTTGTTAAAGATAACCCTAAGGCCTTAGCTACAGCGGATGGCATAATATTATCTGAGGCACCAAAATTAATAATACAATTATTTAATCTATGTCCATTTATGAACAAAGACACATAAAAAGGACCAGGTTGAGGCTCAAAAATAGGTATCATTTCATTAGTTTGATTACCAACAATATCAGATGAAGTATCAGGAGTGACTGGATGTGTTGACTCTTGATATTATGGCATTGAGGCAAGATTAACTAACTGCTGAGCTGTCCCAACTTGTGCAGAAGCATTGTTCCCTTTAGCAAATTTAACAAGCCTATCAAGTTCTTTAGGGTTCAATTTAGAATATTCTGCTGGTGAGATTTGAATTCTAGAGGATTTACAAAATTCTATTATATCAAAAGGACTGACTATGTCTACAGGCTTTAACAATGGAATTTCTTGTACCTGTAAATCGTTGTTGTGAAAATGAGAGAAAATTTCTTTACCTTTGAAACTTCCAGCTAAGGATGAAGAAGCCCCTTGAGACTTAATATTGTGCAGGTTTCTAGTTAATACTGTACATGAAGGATCTTCTAAGGTAACCAAAATGTCGCCTCCTTTTTCTGAATCTAACTCATACTCTAGGAAGTGTATTTAAGAGTCACCAGGCTACCCTAAAGATTTTTCTTCGCTTACTTCCCTTAGCGTCTCTTTTGAACCCATCAATTGTGTATAGCGTACCATTTCAGGACAAGAGTTTCCGTCATGATCGTTACTAACATGAAAGATACACATATTAGTTTTTTGTGGAGGTACCTCAATGGCTAACCTCTGCTGTACAGGAGGTAATTGTGGTACTCTTACTCTAGTCCCAGTTGATTGATTTGGAAATCTTCTTGGAACATCTTGATAGGGCTGAGGATATGTCATATTAGACTTAGGCAATTGTCTCTTAAGTGTTATGATATCATTCATCAACCTTTGAATCACAGGATCTAATGTAGTAGTTGATGTTGAGGCTTGCGTAGTAGAGGTTTGAACCTCTCTTTTCCATTTTCCTGCTGTAATTAAATCATCCTCCAATTCAATTGCTAAGGTCTTAACAACTTCTAAGTTTTGTACTCTCTACATATGGATCAAGAAACTTATTTCTGAGGGCATTGAGTTGATAAAGAAACACTTCAAATTATCACCAGAGGGTCTTTTTGATTAACAGGGATTTTATGAACTATCTTGTTAAATTTAGCCATAAAATCTTTCATAGTTTCAGGAATTTCTTTTTGAAGCTGTGCTAATTGAGCCAAAAGAAAATGCTCATCCTCAGCTAACTTGAACCTGGCTTCAAATTTTGTCTTAATATCTTGCCAGTTCATAATATCACCATTTGGTAAATGGTAGAACCAATCTACAACTGCATCAGTTTATGTTTGAACAAAAAGTCTGATAGCTACATCCTCATGCTGAATTGCTAATACAACACATGCCGCATGAAAAGCATTCAAATAATCACTAGTTGTGACTTTTCCATCTCCACTAAATTTAGGTAGGTGATCTTGCGAGCCTTTTGGTAGAGGGTTTAAATTAGCTCCTAAAGTGAGTGGTCCTACAGTTGGTCCCCAGGGATTATTCACAACCATTAGTAAGATAATGTTTAAAGGCTTAGGGTTGAAAACCATAGGAAGGGAAACACCATGCAACATTAGGGCATGCCAAGTAGAAGATATGGGTATATGAGAAAAAGCACTAGGAGGTTTACTCCTCGCTCTTCTTTGTGGCGTAAAGGAAGTAGAACAACTCAAATTCTGCAATTCTTGAAAAACTGAATCAATAACTCCTTCATGCCTCTGGGACCTCGTATACCTTTTGGACTCCAGTCTGTTTACAAAATATATCTCTAATATTTCACCATAAAGAATTCTAAAGCTAATCACAACATAGCCCTATACATCTCATGATTTTATTTCTCATCTCTTATTCGACTCCCCAGCAGAGTCGCCAAAAATCTGTTAGTTAACTAATTTGCCTTCTATACATTATATTCTTTAAATCTTTGTATGCCCATTAATTAAAAGACAAAGCAACTAATAGTTGGATAAATCTAGAAATAATTATCCTCTGCATAGGGGTACAGCTCCCCAACAAAGAATGATTTTCAATCAGCTCTAAATTTACAGTAATTTTGTTTGTATACTTTTTACCCCAAAGTACTAAAAGGAAGATCAATATTCATTTGTCAACACACAATGAATATACTCTTAATTAATAACACAAATTCTATTATGAAGTTCACAGACTTCAATCATTTATTTTTCAGAGGAAAATGCATTCTATGTGCATTCACATATATTGAGAAAAAAAGTAACAAATTCCTGATTCAAACTAAATCCACACAAAGATTATCATCCAAATCTATTAAACTCACAGATTTAATACTATAGAATCTGTAACAATTTTATTCCTAAAAAAAAACTGTTCTTTTCTTTCCCAAAATATCATGAAAAACAGATTTTATCTATTCCATTCCTTTCCCCCAAAAATCTTTCGGACCTTTTCAGAGTCATTTTCATCCCTTATATAGCCACAACAGGACTTACAATAAAAGCGAGAAACACGAAAAAACTAACTTTTCTGCCCCGTCAAGTTCAACAAAATTATTAGATGAAATTGTCTTTTCAAATTACCCAAAAACAGAGCCTACTGTCTAGAAAACATGAAACAATTTTAAGAAACAGATTCTTTCTTCCAATCAGAATACGCCGTAATGAAGTGCTAGATAACAGTATTATGTGGAAGCCCCACATGTGCTATATGTTGTTTCCACACCTCATTTTCCTTGTGAACCTGCACAACCTTATCGGAGTGGCTATCCAGATGTCCAATGCATAGGAAAAGAAGTGACTCGGTTTTAGCGATAATAATTAGGTCATCTGAGCCCAAGCCTTTATCCTCCTTCACATAGTTAATCTTTTTCTCAAAAGGTTCCATTATTGCTTCAACCGTTTCTAGTGTCTCGTCACTTTTTAGGCAATTAATTCCAATGCATAGGAGCTCATTTTGCATGGAGGTGGTTAACTCTGCAAGTTGGTCTGCCAATTTCATGAATTCTTGATATGCCTATTTTATCAAAGAATTCCTCCGTTCAATGTTCTTTTGGCAGACATACAAGATGCTATCATCTAGTCCTGGCACTGGTTTCACAACCAGGAATTTCATAACTCCCTAAGTGTGTACTTCTCACATTTGTGTAGTCCTTGTTTCCCATTCCACCTCTTCATTTTTCCAATTACTTATTTTTGTCTCCAATTCTTTCATTACCTGTATTACCCCATTATGGACTTTACTCAGGTTCACAAAAAACTCAGCTCCAAATTTCTACATCTGCTCCGACCACTCCATTACGGTCTTTGTTATCAGTCTACATTTATGTATTTGTTCCAAGGTTTTCTAATTGGCTACGAACTTTGGATCAAATGATGTAGGCAGTTGTGACAAGGGTTGAGGATTCAGACTATTTATTGTCTCAATGTACTCTGCCATTCTACACAACATCTCCTTCATTTGACGTTTGTCCCTTTCATCTTTCCAAGTCCTTCAGATAATCTTCTTAGTTGAAGCTTCAAGATGAAGGACATCTGTGGCACACGTAGCAGTCCCTATGTTCACCTTTTCAATGGCAAAATCCTAAACTGTAGGATTTTCTATCTTAGCATCTATCAATGGATGTGCAATTTCTGCCACCCAATTTCCACTGTCAACATCAAAATCAATTTTTGACATAGTCTTTGATTTCTTGGCTTTGGGAGTCTTTCCCAAGCACTTACTCACCATATCCTCTATCAGAATGGAGGCAAGGACTATATTTCTCTTCTTGTTGCCAAGCATATTATCGAACCAGACTGGGCCTGTGGAAGCTGGAGTCTTTCCAGAATCAGTTCCTACATATTTTTCATCTCTTATTATTATGGTAGAGTCCACCTGAAAGGTTTCCTATTCTTGTTGGCTGGTGTCCTCATCATCTAGATTTCATTGCTCTGAACCTGGATTATTTTGAATGGCATCCATTCCAAGATCAACCACTACTGTGTCTGGAGACGAGGGTTTTCTTTTACTCCTAGCTTTAGAGCGGGTAACTCTAACAGGAGTCAATTTCCCTTTGCTTTGTAATGCCTTGCTTTTCTGCTCACCTTTATCCTTTTTGTGAGAATGACCTGCATCACAAGATTGGATAAATGTATTAGAAACCAGGCTCTTAGAGGATGAAGTTGAACCCCTCAGCTAACTTTTTCTTAATCTGTGTTGCTTAAGCCATTTCTCCGATCTTAGTATGACGATGAGGGTTCTAGTTTGAATATCTTCCTCCTCATTTTTCTCCCAATTTATCTCTAAGATTACCTCTGGTTGCCTATCTTCAATAAACTATGAATCAATTAAATCTTTTCCATTATCCACAATATGAGTAGTGTCCATTTCCAGGCCATACTCTCTTACTTGTTGCACAGTGAATCTTAGGTGGGCTCTTCTCCAGACCTCATACTCATCCTCATAGTCTACCTAGAAGTCTTCTAGATTCGGCATATGCTGAAAATGTTTCCTAATTGTAAGATGAGCCATTGCGAAGCCTTTAATATCAAAGTTAGTGCGAGGAACATACATTTTGAAATTGAACTGTTTGAACTCTAGTTCAAGGTTCAAGGCATCTGAAACACTATTGCAAGTGTAATATGTTAGTTCAATAGGGAAAGAAACCCCTGTTTGATGCTTTTCTCTATATTTCTTTTCTATATAGGCAAGCTGCCTACTTACTTCCATTAGCACCTCTCTATCGAAGACATACCTTAGCAATTTGTAGGGTTCTCCTTCAAAGCCACCAACCCTCAGATAAGTGAATCTAGAAAACTGGATGTAGAAACTGTCGTAGCTACTTATAAATTGCATAGCTTCCTCGGTCAATCTTTTATGCATGTCTCCTCTTAATTCAAATACTATCCTGCCCAAAAAAATATTTTGAACTTTATAATAATTTTCTGCTACCCTGTATTGCTATAAATGTGGATAGTACTCATAAATTCTCATATCATCCTGCCAAATTTCATGGAATAAACTTCTCCATTAGCATATACAAGCTAAGAAATATATAAGATAGGAAGACATATAAAAATTCTTGTTTACAAAGAAGCTTAAGCCCTCATGCATTCTCTCTGCAATTAACTCAGCCCAGTCCATATATCTTTTCTCACCAAAAATAACCTGAACAAAGAAATACATCCAATCTTCCCAATAATAGGCAATTTGATTTCCCCACACCCTATGTAAGAGAATGATTATAGCCCTTACCTCTTGAATCATGTGATCATGGGTTAATGGGCTTGGCAACCTAGAACCCCCTTTTTGGAATTTCAACAGCCAATTCCTGGCAATAACACTTCGGTAATAGGCCTTTTTTTCTGAGAAAAGCCCTTGTGACTTGCAAACCATCCAGTCCTCGTATTGTTCTTTCTCAAGAATTCTCATTACTGTGGCAATGGTCTCCCAACTAATTACCAGCAAAATTTTCCCCTTTACATCCCTAATACACCTCCCGATAGGGTCATATCTGCTCATACATTCTAAAACTAATTTTGGACATGATATGGCAGGGGAAAATGCTACAACTTCTATTAACCCACTGTCTAGAATTTTCTGCATTAAAGGGGTATTGGCAGAATTACATTTTCTTTCATGAAATTCCTCTAGATTTACTGATGGCAAGAAGGTGTCTCTTATGTCAAGCAGGGTAGAGACTAAGCCAAATTTTGGGTCCAGCTGAGGTGGTTTTGGTCTCATCTCTACTCAATAACCAGGAAAAGTGTATAGCAAGGAAAATTGACAGAACTAACTTAAATACTGAACAACACTTTCCAATTTATGCAAATTAACAGGGAAGAAAGAAGAACTTTGAGCTCACCTTTCATGCAGAATAAAAAATTCACACAAAGTTAAGAAAAGAAACTACCGCCGCCGCTACTCCCCTATTGACTGATTTGAACAAACAATAAAGGCCAATAACTTATTTTCAAGGAAACAAACTTATAACATAACCTGAAATGTCGGCTGCACGACTCTTTATGATTCTTGCTTGCATGATTATCCATGCCAATTATGCCGAAAGGATTTGACCCTAACACCTTATTAATTCCCGCATACCTTCTCCTTTGTTATCTTTTCTCAACATGATTATCTCTAGTACGGATGTCATTATCATTCATTACCTTCGAGGTTCATCATTCAAATCCAAAATATTCGTTTATATGCTGATACTTCATTACTTTGTCTTCAAAATTATCTATCTTCGAACCTTGAACCCTGAACCATTAAAAAGTAGTTCGGAGGTTCAAGTTCAAGATTGCACTCGAGAACAAAACATTTGGTCAAACAAGGACTCACACTTTACGAACGTGACTCACAAAGGACTTAATACAACATGTTTGAACCTTGTACCCTGAACCACCTTTTAAAAGGTTCAAAGATTCAAGTTCAACAACAACTATTACAAAGTCTATTGATGCCCTATTGAACACAAGGCCATTACTTCATAAACTTACATTGAACTTTGAACTTTGAACCACTTTTTGAAAGGTTCAAGTTCAAGAAAGACCACAAAACAAAAAACTTTCTTTGGATGCTGAAAATTTAAAGGAGCAGACTAACATTGGCTCTGACTGGGGACTAGGATAGTAACAGACTAAGACATGAACCCAAAAAGCTTTGGTTTCACAAAATAAGACTCATAGGGAAAGATCTAAACCTCAACAAACTGAACCTACGATTAATCACAACAAAATTTTATATACAAGACCTGCAGCGGACTCTTGCTTACAATTTATACAATATGAAATCCTGCCCATTATAGGATAGCGGAAGAATGGTACCATCTGGGTATGCAAGTATAAATGAATTTGGTCTTCTTACTTCATGGATGTAGAACGGCCCCTTCCAAAGCGATTCAAATTTTCTATGTGCTCCTTTTGGTGCCTTTCTGCTGTCCCAAAGTTAAACCTGATCACCCGACATGAATTTCTATGGTCTGGCTCTCCTGTCAAATATTTTCTTGACTCTCATCTGATGGTTTGTAATCCAATTAACCAATTTCTCTCTTTCCTCCTCAACTTTCATTAAATGCATAATTCTCCTCTCTAGAGAATCTTGAAAATGTACATCCTCTATTACAGTTTGTAACTTTGAAGCCACAAGTTCTAGAGGAAGTGATAACTGAGCTCCTACACCATAGACTAACTCGAAAGGTGACATACCAATTGCTCTCTTTGGAGTAGTATGGTCTGCCCAGAGAGCTTCATATAACTTCTTATGCCAATCTCTGAAATTTTCACTAACTAATTTCTTCATAATATTTATCAAGTTTTTATTAATTGACTATGCTTAGTTGTTACCCTGTGGATAATAATCTAAGGAATGAGCAAGCGAAATCCCATATTCATAGAAAAACATAGAAAATTCAGTGGAGGAGAAATTAGTTGCATTATCAGCCATGAGTTTGTGAGGAACTCCAAAATGAACCAAAATATTTTCCTTTAGAAAATTACAGACAACCTCTGATGTAGTCTTTCTTACCGAAATAGCTTTGATCCATTTTGTGAAGTAGTCGGTAGCAGTCAGGATATGAGTGTGTCTTGTACGTGATGTAGGTCACAATGGCCCTATGAAATCTAAACCCCACTATTTAAATGGTTCATCAATAATTACAGGTCGCAGAGGCAGTGCTGCAAGTTGAGGCTTTCCGGTGAACATTTTACATTTTTCACATCTGGCTACCCAAGCATAAGCATCTTTGAACATACTTGGCCAATAATAACAATTCCTCAAGATTTTATAAGAAGTTACTATTGATGAAAAATGATCGCCACAGGCTTCATCATGAAAAGTTTTCAACAATGATTCTTAGAGTGGTTTATCTACACAGCGTAAGAAAGTTCTGTCCAACCCTTTTTTGTATAGCACATCAATAAAAATGACATAATTGGTAGCCTTCAATCTTAGGTTTTTCCTTTCTCTTGGAGATAGATGCGTCGGACAATCTCCATAAGTCAGGTAATAGGAAACATCTGCAAACCAAGTATCTTGAAGTCCAACAAATAGAGCTAAGGACAATTGCTTATTATTTTCATGTTCATTTTTTGCAAGTAACTTACATAGACCTTGTCCTCTCACCAATTTGGTTAGCTTTATACCTAAGTTAAATTCCCAAATCTTAGAAACCCATGAGGCTCTATTATTCATTCTAATATCTTGTTGTGCTAGAATTCTTTTAACAGTAGAATGAGGCACATATACTACTACATGGGAATGAAGAATATAATACCTAAACTGCTTTAGAGATTTCACAACAACAAATGCCTGCTTTTCCATCAGTGAATATTTAAATTCATGCTTTTCCAATGGCACACTCATGAATGCTATGGGGACTTCTTCATCTTCTTCATTTTTTTGAAGCAATATTCCTGACATAGTATGTTCTGAAGCATAACAATAAATAATGAAATCTTTCTTAAAATTAGGATTAACAAGGGTAGGAGCATGTGCTATAGCTTTCTTAATTACTTCAAAGGCTTTCTTTCCCTCTTCATTCCACTTAAACACTAATTTTTCACTCATTAAGTTCACAATATATTGGGTGGTCTCTGCAAAATCTGGAATAAACCTCCTTAAAAAGTTTACCTGCCCGAAGAAGGATCTGACTCCATTCCTATTAGATGGCAAGCTCAGTTTTTGAATTGCACTTACCCTTTCAGGATCCACTTTGACACCTTCCTTTGAGACAATATGACCTAATAATTTACCCTCGGTGACACCAAACACTAATTTCTTAGGGTTTAAAGACACTCCATGCTCCCAACATCTTTGTAGTACATGTTTTAAGTCTCTTAAGTGATTCTTTCTCCTTTTTGAAAATATCGTTGGATCATCAAGATATACAACTATTATTTTATCCTTCAGATGACCAAAAGAAAAGTCCATGGCTCTCTGAAAGGTTGCTCCAACATTAATCAAACCAAAAGGCATTCTGTTATATGCAAAGGTACCCCAGGGAGTAATAAAGGTTGTTTTATGTTGATCCTGTTCTTGAACACTAATCGGATTATAACCAGAAAAACCATCTAACATAGACATCATTTTTGAGCCTGAGACTGTCTGCAAAATATGATCCATTGAGGGTAAAGGATAATTATCCTTCAAATTGGCCTGATTCAAATTTTTGAAATGTACACATATCCTTATTTCCTCATTTTTCTTAGGAAAAGGACCTATGTTTGCAACCCAAGTAGAATGATGAATAGGATAAATAATCCTTGCTTTCAACATCTTATCTACCTCTCTAAAAATAGCCTCCACAACTTTAGTGTTGAAACCCCTTAGCTTCTATCTAAAAGGACTTGTTCCAGGCGTTAAAGGAATATGATGTTGAAAATGTCCATCCCTAGAGTTTTTTAGATCATCATAGCACTAGGCAAACACATCTTGAAACTCCATTAAGAGACTTATGAATCTCTTCTTTTCCTCAGACGTACAACATTTTCCTAAGTTAACATACTTAGGATCTTCCTCTGTTCCAATGTTGATTCTTTCATATTCTCTTGTATCTTGAGCTATAGGAATTTGCTCATCCTTCCTTTACCTTAAAGCATCATGATGATCAAAAACACGTTCCAAAGAAACTAAACCTTTAGGAATCCTATTTCCCTTTAACTGCACTATCCCTTCATTTTCCTCTTGTTTTAAATCTGGAGAGAACATCTCTACACATTGCAAGAAATTATTGATCTGCTGATCATTTTCAAACACCTACCAAAATGCTGAGTTATCAGGCACACTTGGTCGATAAATCAATTCTACTCGATAAGTATCATATGTAAATTATGGATGTGGAACCAGAAGGGAAGCCGATACTGCTAAAGAATCAGCTTTAGAATTTTTCTCTCTAGGAATAGCTTCAATAAAGAATGCATCAAACCCTTCTATTTCATCCCATACTCTATTCTTGTAATGCCTCAATCTCTCATTCTTGACACTAAATAACCCCTTGATTTGCTTCACAATCAACTCTGCATCCCCTTTAATTCATAGCAACCTTATTCCCAATTTCTTTGCTTCAAATAGTCCTAACAACAAAGCTTCATAATCGGCTGTATTATTTGTATTCATAAATTGTAACTTAAAGGAAAATGGAATGGTCAGGTTCCAGAAGGAGGAATTAAAACAACCCCTGCCCCTGAACCAGATGCTGAACAATTGCCATCAAACTCCATACCCCAAAGTTCATTGGCTCTTTCTGACTGATGAGCTGCAGCTATGACCCCATTATCAGACAAAATCATATAGTTGCCAAAATTACGTTCTTGATATAAAATTTGTGCTTTAGGATCATCCGTTGGGAAAACAGTAAATTTAGACTTTGGTTCTGGTTGCAAAATAACTTGTCTTTTCCCAATAGGAATGGTGGCTTGGGACCAATCCATCTTAATTTCACCACCTAGGTCTTTGCAAAAGGTCGTACTAAGTAGCATGCCATAACTTGCTAGAATATTAGCTACTAAAATAGTCAAGTTAACACATTTATCAGGATGTACAACAAGAGTCACTTGTGCATCTTTAATCTGTCCTACAAGAGGAATTTGTTTGGAATCCATGGAATAGCATCTTCCAAAGGTTTTTGTTAAAGATAACCCTAAGGCCTTAGCTAAAGCAGATGGCATAATATTATCTGAGGCACCAGAATCAATAATACAGTTATTCAATCTATGTCCATTTACAAATAGAGACACATAAAAAGGGTCAGGTTTAGGCTCAAAAATAGGTATCATTTCATCAGTTTGATTACCAACAATATCAGATGAAGTTTCAAGACTGACTGGACGTGTTGACTCTTGATATTATGGCATTGAGGCAAGATTAACTAACTGCTGAGTTGTCCCAACTTGTGCAGAAGCATTGTTCCCTTTAACCAATTTAACAAGCCTATCAAGTTCTTTAGGGTTCAATTTCAGATATTCTACTGGTGAGATTTGATTTCTAGAGGATTTACAAAATTCTATTATATCAAAAGGACTGACTATGTCTATAGGCTTTAACAATGGAATTTCTTGTACCCGCAAATCATTGTTGTGAGAATGAGGGAAGATTTCTTTACCTTTGAAACTTCCAGCTAAGGATGAAGAAGCCCCTTGAGACTTAATATTGTGCTAGTTTCTAGTTAATACTGGACATGAAGGATCTTCTAAGGTAACCAAAATGTCGCCTCCTCTTTCTGAATCTGACTCATACTCTAGGAAGTGTATTTCAGAGTTGTCAAGCTGCCCTAAAGATTCTTCTTTGCTTACTTCCCTCAGCATCTCTTTTGAACCCATCAATTGTGTATAGCATATCATTTCAGGACAAGAGTTTCCATCATGATCGTCAGTAACATGAAAGATACACATATTAGCTTTTGGTGGAGGTGCCTCAATGGGTAACCTCTGCTATACAGGAGGTGATTGTGGTACTCTTACTCCAGTCCCAATTGATTGATTTTGAAATCTTCTAGGAACATCTTGATAGGGCTGAGGATATGTCATATTAGACTTAGTCAATTGTCCCTTAAGTGTTATGATATCATTCATCACCCTTTGAATCATAGGATCTGATGTAGTAGTTGATGTTGAGGCTTGTGTAGTAGAGGTTTGAACCTCTCTTTTCCATTTTCCTGCTGTAATTAAATCATCCTCCAATTCAATTGCTAAGGTCTTAGCAGCTTCTAAGTTTTGTATTCTTTGTCTATGGATCAAGAAACTTATTTCTGAGGGCATCAGTTAATGTTTGAACAAAAAGTCTGACAGCTACATCCTCATGCTGAATTGCTAATACACCACATGCCACATGAAAAGCATTCAAATGCTCACTAGTTGCAACTTTTGCATCTCCACTAAATTTAGGCAAGTGATCTCACGAGCCTTTTGGTAGAGGTTTTAAATTAGCTCCTAAAGCGAGTGGTCCTACAGTTGGTCCCCAAGGATTATTCACAGCCATTGGTAATATAATGTTTAAAGGCTTAGGGTTGAAAATCGTAGGAAGGACAACACCATGCAACGTCAAGGCATGACAAGTAGAAGATACGGGTATATGAGAAAAATCACTAGGAGATCTACTCCTCGCTCTTCTTTGTGGTGTAAAGGAAGTAGAAAAATTCAAATTCTGCAATTCTTGAAAAACTGAATCAATAACTCCTTCACGCCTCTGGGACCTCGTATACCTTCTGGACTCCAATCTGTTTACAAAATATATCTCTAATATTTCACCATAATGAATTCTAAAGCTAATCACAAGATAGCCCTATACATATCATGATTTTATTTTTGATCTCTTATTCAACTCCCTAGTAGAGTTGCCAAAAATCTATTAGTTAATAGATTTGCCTTTTATACATTGTATTCTTTAAATCTCTGTATGCCCATTAATTAAAAGACAAAGCAACTAATAGTTGGATAATTCTAGAAATAATTATTCTCTGCATATGGGTATAGCTCCCCGACAAAGAATGATTTTCAATCAGCTGTAAATTTACAGTAATTTTGTTTGTATACTTTTTACCCCAAAGTACCAAAAGACAGATCAATATTCATTTGTCAGCACACAATGAATATACTCTTAATTAATAACACATATTCTATTATGAAGTTCACAGACTTCAATCATTTATTTTTCAAAGAAAAATGCATTCCATGTGCATTCACATATAATGAGAAGAAAGGTAACAAATTCCTGATTCAAACTAAATCCACATAGAGATTACCATCCGAATCTATTAAACTCACAAATTTAATACTACAGAATCTGTAACAATTTTATTCATAAAAAAAATCTGTTCTTTTCTTTCCCAAAATATCATGAAAAACAGATTTTATCTATTGCATTTCTTTCCCCCAAAAATCTTTCGGACCTTTTCAGAGTCATTTTCATCCCTTATATAGCCACAACAGGGCTTCCAATAAAAGCAAGAAACACGGAAATACTAATTTTTCCACCCCGTCAAGTTCAACAAAATTATCAAATGAAACTGTCTTTTCAAATTACCAGAAAATAGAGCCTATTGTCTAGAAAACATGAAACAGATTTAAGAAACAGATTCTTTCTTCCAATCAGAATACATCATAGTGAAGTGTTGGATAACAGTATTATGTGGAAGCCCCACGTGTGCTATACGCTATTTCCACACCTCCTTTTCCTTATGAACCTACGCAACCTTATCAGAGTGGCTATCCAGATGTCCAATGCATAGGAAAAGAAGCAACTCAATTTTAGTGATAATAGTTAAGTCATCTAAGACCAAGCCTTTAGCCTCCTTCACATAGTTAATCTTTTTCTCAAAAGATTCCGTTATTGATTCAACCGTTTCTAGTGTCCCGTCACTTTTTAGGCACTTAATTCCAATGCATAGGAGCTCATTTCACATGGAGGTGGTTAACTCTTCAAGTTGGTCTGCCAATTTCATGAATTCTTCACATGCCTATTTTATCAGAGAATTCCTCCATTCAATGTTCTTTTGGTAGACATACAAGATGCTATCCTCCAGTCCTGGCACTGGTTTCTCAACTAGGAATTTCATAACTCCCTAAGTCTGTACTTCTCGCATCTATGCAGCCCTTGTTGCCCATTCCACCTCTTCATTTTTCCAATTACTTATTTTCGTCTCCAATTATTTCATTACCTGTATTGCCCCATTATGGACTTTACTCAAGTTCACAAAATACTCAGCTCCAGATTTCCGCATCTGCTCCAACCACTCCATTACAGTCTCTGTTATTAGTCTACATTTCTATATTTGTTCCAAGGTTTTCTGATTGGCCAGGGACTTTGGATCAAATGATGTAGGTAGTTGTGACAAGGGTTGAGGATTCAGACTATTTATTGCCTCAATGTACTCTACCATTCTGTGCAACATCTCCTTCATTTGACATTTGTCCCTTTCATCTTTTCAAGTCCTTGTGATAATCTTCTTAGTTGAAGCTTTGAGATGAAGGATGTCTGTGGCATGAGTAGCAGTCCCTATGTTCACCTTTTCAATGGCAAAATCCTGAATTGTAGGATTTTCTATCTTAGCATCTGTCAATGGATGTGCAATTTCTGCCACCCATTTTCCACTATCAACATCAAAATCAATTTTTGACATAGTCTTTGATTTCTTGGCTTTGGGAGTCTTTCCCAAGCACTTTCTCACCATATCCTCTATCGGAATGGAGGTAAGGACTATATTTCTCTTCTTGCTGCCAAGCATACTATCCAACTAGACTGGGCCTGTGGAAGCTGGAGTCTTTCCATAATCAGTTCCTACATCTTTTTCATCTCTTATTATTATGGTAGAGTCCACCTGAAAGGTTTCATGTTCTTGTTGGCTAGTGTCCTCATCATCTAGATTTCATTGCTCTGAACCTGGATTATTTTGAATGGCATCCATTCCAAGATCAACCACTACTGTGTCTAGAGATGAGGGTTTTCTTTTACTCCTGGCTTTAGAGCGAGTAACTCTAATAGGAGTCAATTGCCCTTTGCTTTGTAATGCCTTGCTTTTCTGCTCACCTTTATCCTTTTTGTGAGAATGACTTGCATCACAAGATTGAATAAATGTATTAGAAACCACGCTCTTAGAGGATGAAGTTGAACCCCTCAGCTGACTTTTTCTCAATATGTGTTGCTTAAGCCATTTCTCTATTCTTAGTATGACCATGAGGGTTCTAGTCTGAACATCTTCCTCCTCATTTTTCTCCCAATTTATCTTTGAGATTACCTTTGGCAAGAAGAATTGACTGAACTAACTTAAATACTGAATAACACTTTTCAATTTATGCAAATTAAAAGGGAAGAAAGAAGAACTTTGAGCTCACCTTTCATGCACAACTGAAAATTCAGACAAAGTTGAGAAAAGAAACTATCTCCGCTGCTACTCCCCTACTGACTGATTTGAACAAATAACAAAGTCCAATAACTTATTTTCAAAGAAATAGACTTATAACATAACCTAAAATGTCAGTTGCACAACTCTTTATAATTCCTACCTGCATGATTATCCGTGCCAATTGTGCCTAAAGGATTTGACCCTGACACCTTATTAATTCTCGCATACCTTCTCCTTTCATATCTTTTCTCAACATGATTATCTCTAGTACAAATGTCATTATCATTCATTACATGACTCTTTATGATTCCTGCCTGCATGATTATCCGTGCCAATTGTGTCGAAAGGATTTGACCCTGACACCTTATTAATTATCGTATACCTTCTCCTTTCATATCTTTTCTCAACATGATTATCTCTAGTACGGATGTCATTATCATTCATTACCTTTGAGGTTCATCATTCAAATCTGGAATATTCCTTTATATGCCAATACTTCATTACTTTGTCTTCAAAATTATCTATCTTTGAACCTTGAACCTTGAACCATTAAAAAGTAGTTCGGAGGTTCAAGTTCAAGACTGCACTAGAGAACAAAATATTCGGTCAAACAAGGACTCACACTTTATGAACGTCACTCACAAAGGACTTAATACAACATGTTTGAACCTTGAACCCTGAATCCCCTTTTAAAAGGTTCAAAGATTCAAGTTCAACAACAACTATTACAAAGTCTATTGATGTCATATTGAACACAAAGCCATTACTTCATAAACCGACTTTGAACTTTGAACTTTGAACTTTGAACCACTTTTTGAAAGGTTCAAAGGTTCAAGTTCAAGAAAGACCACAAAATGAAAACTTTCTTTGGATGCGAAAAATTTAAAGGAGCAGACTAACATTATAAACACATACTATATAATGGATATATATATATATATATATGAATTTATATAGATATACATATATATATATCTATATAAATATATATATATATACAAATACATACTATATATATATATATATATGAATATTTATATAAACATATATATATTTATAATCTAATATATATATAATTATACACCGGTTATATATATACATATATATAAATATAATATTTATAATCATATATATATATAAATATATACATAAGCTATATCACATATTTATATACACTCTATTTATTATCCACACATCACTTGTTATATGATAAAACATTTAAGAACAAGATAATTATTAGCTCTTATGATGGGTACACTCAAATCCAAATATATACAACTGTATAAAAAATCAAAAGTCTTAATCAAAGCGCTCGATCATCACTATAAATCTTATCTCAGAGAGATCTAGGCCATTATGGCGGGTTAGAGTCCTAATGAGAAGGGCATTAGCTGGGTGTGCTAGTCGGTAACTCAAAAGATCATTCTCCAAAATATAAGTATGGTTATTCAAAATGATTTTCCCACAGGCGGATCATCATTTGAAGATTTGTCATTTATGCTAAATCAATTAGAAATGTCCGATGAGGATGAAAGGAATGCAAGATTTAAGAAAGGATGTGATAGCTCAGTCATTAACATAATTACCCAACATGACTATTAAGCTAAGCCTTCATGATAAAATTTAGAAGCTTTCAAACCAATCTAGGCCTGTATAGCTTTGTGTTATCGATACCTCCTGGATTGAAGTTAAACCAGAAATGGACACCCTGATCAAATAGAGTAGCTCAAAGCGGCAGATGGCCTTCGATGGGGCTATCACTAGGGATCGCCTCAAATGCAATATTCTCTTTCCTCATACCTTAGTAATAGATGTTGTAGAAAATATCCTTGGCCCAGACTATCTCACAAATACTGACCGAACTAGGGTAAACTCTAATGTGGTGGCCATGTTCTTGGTTATTACGGTGACCTCCACCAAGAAAAGAGATGACACAGGTGCTCTATGCAAGGAGGTCTTCATAGCCTCGATCTTGGGCGATTTGGAGAGGGTTCTTGTCAATATTAACAATGATTGGACAATTCTAAGGCCAAGAGACTATGATGTTTTCTTGAGAAACAATAGGCCAGTACCTAGGTACCCCATTATCACTATGGATGAAGTAGCCTTTACCAGGGAGAGGAATGATGCAGTTAATAGGAATGTTAATTTCCTGTTGCATTTATTTCATGTGAGAAATCCACCAAGGACCACTTGGTTCGAGGACTTCCTAAAGGAAGAAGGCTTGGCACTGGACGAGGGTGAAGCAGTGACCCCTTCTTCAAGCTCAAAATAAGGAGGCTTTGGTTCCTGGTTAGATAATGTGACAATTTTGTCCCTTCCTTTTCACCATATATTCGGCATAGATTGGTACTTTAGCTTATTACTATATCAAGAAAAATAATGTTAACTTTTGATCAAATACAGACTTTGAAAGAGATAATAATCTCGCCAAATCTTAAAGATAAACATAGTTGGTTTAAATGAAATTAAATAGCATGCATTAACTGTTAATTTTATGGTTTACTTAGATAAACTTCATAAGATTAGCTCGAAATTGTAATTTCTGTTACAATTGATTGTTCCGATTCATATATGTCTACATATGTTGAGAATTGGGCATTATATTCGTAATCTATTTTGATATTCATGAATATGAATATATACTCATATATGATTATAAGCAATAGGATTTACTCATATATAGGTATATATTCACATTGGTGGATACATAATCAGGGGGGTCTATTAAGGTAATGAAGGCCCTCAATTTCTATATGTGTAGCCCTATATGAACTAAGAAAATCAATTGTAATGTTTAGTTGCCCTGCCATATACTCATTTGATACTTGTTGCTGGGCTATCTATAAATGAAAGGTTATCTGACATTCTACAGACTGCAGGTAATATGTGGCTTGCATGCAAAATATTCTAGGTAAGAATTTAGGTTAAATTCTGCCATGAAGCTCGTCCACTTCTATTACCCTCTCAATATTAATTTTACATGGATGAGTGTGTTAGCTGGACACGGATTCAGGCATGACAGAATCCCGATTACCCCCTTTTGTTATTGTATCCCTGATATCATCCATTATTAGGGATAGCATCTTGGTACATAAGAAAAAGGATGTAAACAGGTGATTCATAACTTTGGATGACCATTGTTCAAAAAAGGGAATTATCTAGAAACTCTGTTTATGATTATGTCATATCGACTACTTTACAATTATAGATAAATGAGGTTAAGAATTTAGAAACATCAGAGAAGGAAGTCAAAACACTCTGTTTATAATTTTTGGTTTACATTTCTCTGTTTAAGTTTTGAAATGGTAGTTCCAATCAGATAAATGGCTGAGGAAGAATCCTAGTATGGAAGATAAAATTTATTACTTGAAATAGAAAATTAAATGTTACTAACAATCTTGGCAAGTGATTTGAAAACTAACCATGCAGGAGGAGCAAGGCCATCTTTAACAAAAGAAAGGATGACAACTATGCTAAAAAGGCTTTAAACTACATGCAATCAATGATCAAACTTAAGACAAGGCACAAGGAGAATAGTGATAACTATAAAATAGTAATAAGGGCTTGTAAGGGAAAGAAAATATCTTCCCACCTATTCACTCTAGCCTGGGGTGCCATTGTAATGTTCAAAATCTATGCATATATGTAATAGATATAGAAATTATCTGGACTATGGTCTCGGGCAAGGCCAGAGGTTTTCTCGCTTCCACTCTTTCCTACTGGTGCCCACACGAGTGGAGTGATGTAAACTTTAATCTCCCTCTACCTCTCTCTATCTCTCTATCTATTTCTCTCCCACTTTTGTGACCTTTATACCTATATCTTTGTATCTCACTAGCTTTATCTCTCCATATCTCTTCTCTCATATCTTTCTCTATCTCTACCTTATTATCTCACCAACTCTCTCTACCCCTATATCTCACTTTCTCTCTCTCTCTCTCTCTCTCTCTCTCTCTCTCTCTCTCTCTCTCTCTCTCTCTCTCTCTCTCTCTCTCTCTCTCTCTCTCTCTCTCTCTCTCTCTCTCTCTCTCCTTGATTAAGACCTTTCTAAGATAAGCAAATTTATTTCTTATATGGCCTACCAATTGACCTAATGTAGTACACAAATGTATGCAAAAAATATAATTTTTTTCTAATTAACCTTTCACATTTATTCAGAATACCCATTGCACATCATTGTGCACTTGATAGTTTATATTTAGCTATGAATTAGTTATATTAAGTTAACTCATTAGAACAGGTTGACCTCATAGTGCAACAATTTTTGCACACCCAGTGTTGATACCAAGTCTTTAGTTCGACTCACACCTAAGCCAACTCAAAGATGATTGATGAAGGATGAATATGGTGAATCAAATGGTAGAAATAATATAGTCGCAAGTCATAAGTAGTAGGAGATCGACACTAGTAGAAAGGATAGGTACATGAATAATAGAATGGGCTCACTCGACCTCTACATGACAGAGAGATAAGGAGATGTTGAGTGATAAGGAGATTCTAAGGAGTGATAAGGAGGTGCTCAATAAAGGAGAGATAAGGTTACACAAGTATGAAAAGTTCAACATGGAGAGATAAGAGTAACAAATCGATAAATTAGAGTAGGAGATAGAGTAAGCATGGGGAAAACATAGGAGAAATAAGGGTGGTAATATAGAACATCTCTGAGGATGAGGTCCCTAAAGATGTGGCCTCACTAGTTCATAACTCTAGTCAAAACCATTTAAGAATTAAAAAAAAGTTAATTCATCACAATAAACAATTCACTCCAAAACTTTTAGTTACATAGTTTTATTTCACATCATAGATGAAACCTAGTTTAGTTTTCCCTATGGCTATTCATGTCAACAACACATATTTATTCATACCTTAATATCATTGTTAGATAGAAATTAATAGTGAAAATTTAACATTAATAATTATTGTAGCCTTATAATTCAAAAGGGTAGATATTTATGGATATTATAGTGTGTGGGAGAGACAAGACCTTTTGATATTCTATATATATATATATATATATTAAATTTCACCTTATAAATATTTTTTTCATGAATTCCAATCTTATATATAAAGTTTTCATTGGATTAGCATGAGAAGGGATTGCAATCATTAAAGTTTGACCATTAAGACAAAAGATATAATCTCACGAGGAGTGTGGTTAACAAAAGTACCTTATATATATGAAGTTTAGAGGATCATACTTTGAAAAAGAAAAAAAAATCATAAAATAGCTCTTGGATAATACATTGCCTACCTTTATAAAGTAGAAAATGATATTTTAGGTCACCATTAATTAAGAACCATTAATGATAAAGTGAGGTGTGGTCAAAAGGTTCACCCCTTGATTCTCATAATGGAGACAAAGGTTGGAATCCACAAAGGTCACTCTAGTGTTTAACGCTATCCTAGATAGACATCTTAATAATTTTTTTATGGGTAATTTATAACAAGATGATTGTTTCAAAAACCCATATAATCGATTCATAACTCAAATAAGATATAATTATCATAACAAAAAAACTATAAAGAAAATAAGATAACTAATAGCATATCAATTCATAAAAAAAATCTTCAACCATTTTAGTGATTTTCAAAATCTTAGCTTCAATATCTCTTGGTGTTTTCTCATGATGTAGTAAATATTGTTTATATTATCAATATTTCAAAAATCTTTAGATTTTATAGAAATGATTTTATTTAATAATATCTCTAACCTTTTGACATAAATGAAGACATTTATTTGATTTTGATGTATTTTGTATAATGCTTTAATTTGATAGTGCTAATAGAAATCTACATAAGGCCCAATGATAAATAGTATATTATTTGATGAATGTGATTTGAAACATTAATAGAAAATGTACACAATTAAATAAAACAGAATCATACTATTATCTAATTCATTTATATCTATTGAATTGATCTACATAAAATTCACTTATAACATACATTATGCTACTTGTATACCTTCATATATATTTAGGGATGGTGAGCATATTTTTTATTTGCTATATAATAATTTTTTATATTATAGTATTTAAAAAGGCTAATTAAATAGAGTTATAAATTAAAAACTAAAATAAGATAATAATCCAACTACTATGGGATGTTTTCATATATTAAAAATAAATAGGTAGTTTGGACATATTTAAAATTTTGAAATGTTTGCTAAATTTGTATTCTAATTTATAATTTATTGGTATATACTAAAAATAGATATAAGCTTTTACAAATTTTTTTTGTTAAATACAATACAAGATAGGTTTACAATGACTTTTAAGTGAAAATAATCTATTGAATGTTTTCATATATATTAAACTTATTTTCTAAGTGATAATTTATTGAAATGGATTAATATTAAGCATAAATTTGTATATTTTCTATTGCTAAATCCAATAAATGTTTTTAAACTTATTTTATAAGTGATAATTTATTGAAATAGATTAATATTAAGCATAAATTTGTACATTTTCTATTGTTAAATTCAATAAATGTTTTTTAAGAAAAGAATATGAATATATTTGACATAAAATAATATTTTATCTATATTACTTATTCATCTACTAGAATATTTTATGAAATCAAAACTTTATCTTATATAATTAGTAGATAGACTATTTAGTGTGGGCATTGCCCATCAAAATTAAATATTTCTCATTCTTAAAAGAAAATTAGATCAATTTTTCATGCCAAAAAAGAATTCCAATCAATTTCTCACACTTGAACAAAAAAACTATAAATGCAAAAGAATGTTTCTAAAAAATAATAATAAATGACAATCCAAATTTCTATTTTGAAAAAATCATTTTAAAACTGCTATTAAATACAAAAAGTTTCTATCTTTTAATTAGAACAATCTAGATAAAAAATCTTTCTTTTTCCATCAACCCTTTGTTTCTCTTCCAAGAAAAAGTTTCTATATAACATTAATGTATTTTTCATAATGTATTTTTCTATCACATTTCAATAGAAGCAAATTCAGTTTCAACACACAGGCAAATTGGGCATCGCACAAAACGAATCAACATCAGTTTTTTTTCATAAGGTATATATGTGACTTCTGCAACTAAGGATCTTTCAAACTATTTTGAAATAGTTCGTTCTCATTTTTTTTTTCCCTTAAAAATGTGATTGTTTTTTACCATTGCAACATGAAATGGGTTGGATGAATTTAAGTCTAACAAAAGATGAACTTCATAATAAGTTTCTATTGAATTTTATTCAAATGTTTCATATTCTATTTAATTTAATGGATGATATCTGTATAATGTTTTAATGATTAAAATTACCTATGTTTGCTATTGCTTGCAAATATATATATATAGTTTTGAAGTTTCATCGAACTGAAATTTTGAATAGAATATTTGGACAACAAACTGAGACCTTTAAATCTACTTGTTACAATTTTTCGTTTCACATCATGCAAAGACATCACATAAGAAAAAATAAATAAAAGGATGATTTATTCATTAGTATTCTATTACTTCTATTCATAAATTTCTCAGAGAAAAAGGTATTCTATTAACTTCTATTCACAAAATTTTGTGTAAGAAGATTGTTTTTTCTAAATTATTCACATACATTGGAGATTTGATTTGCTTTTTGTTTTTTAAATCTATTTTACTTTTATAGATCAATTTTAATTTTTTCCGTGTTAATGTATTGTAATTACTTAAAATAAATCAATATTATGTAAAAGTATCAATATAGTAACAAAATGATTCTCTCCAAAAAATCTTGATAAGATTTTTCTTTCTATAATGAAATTAAATATGTTTCTATATTTTAAATAAATTAAATAAAGTTATATTATATTTCTATATTTGAATTTGGTTTTTTTTATGTTTCTATATTTAGATTATAGTAAAATATATCATTCTCAATACATTATATCTAAATTATAAAAAAAATAACTAAATCTATTTATACATCACTTATACAAATAAACTGAAGTGATAAGATTTAGAAATATAATAAAATAATGATAATATAATACTAATATAAAAACAAATTTAGGTTAGGATAAATATCAATATTCTATATTTTTATACATCCATATGATATAATAAAAAAATATGAATATATGATAGACTTTCTAAAGTCTATTGAAATAACTATGTTTATAAATATGAATATCATATAAGAACAAATTTGTAAAATAAGGCTTCTTTGTGGTACCTATCATTGCTTATGTTTAATGAAACATGGATTTACAAGAAAAAAGCTAAGGCTTTATGAAAAATTGCTTATGTTTAATAAAACATGGATTTACAAGAAAAAGATAAGGCTTTATGAAACAACCAAGATAACCCCCTTTCTCTCTCTCGCCCCTCCTCCCCATAATTGTAAAGATTCAAATACTACCATTTTCCTATAACAGATTGAGCATGTCATTTCAGTGGTATAAATATGAATATCATTGTATGAGATTCCAGATTTGATTGTGTGAGATTTTTCACATAAAAAAATCTCACACAATCAAATCCAGAAGCTCATATAGGTATAAATATGATTTTATTGCAATTAAAAAAATTGAGTGACAGATTGCACTATACTCAGAAGTTTTCAATATTTTAAAAAAGCTTAAGTTGATCTTTGTCATATCAAAAAACTAGGATAACCCCCCTTCCCAGAATATTTGAATACTATCACTTTCCTATGATAGACAATACCATTTTAGTGGTATAAATAAGGTTTCATTGCAACTAAAAAAGGGATAACCCCACCTCCCATAGAATATTTGAATAGTATCATTTTCCTATGATAGATTGAGCATGTCATTTAAGTGGTATAAATATGGTTTCATTGCAATTAAAAAAACTGAGTGACAGATTGCACTATACTCAAAATTTTTCAATATGTAAATAGTGCTTAAGCTCATCTTTGTAATATGAGAAAACTAGGATAACTCCCCTTCGCTTGAATATTCAAATACTATCATTGTCCTATGATAGATTGAGCATGCGATTTCACTGGTATAAATATTGTTTCATTGCAATTAAAAAGCTAAGTAACAGATTGCACTATACTCAGAAGTTTACAATATGTAAATAGTGCTTAAGTGCATCTATATAATATGAGAAAACTAGGATAACTCCCCTTCGCCCAAATATTCAAATACTATCATTTTCCTATGATAGATTGAGCATGCAATATCACTGGTATAAATATGGTTTCATTGCAATTAAAAAACTAAGTAATAGATTGTACTATTCTCAGAAGTTTCCAATATGCAAATAGAGCTTAAGCTCATCTTTATAATATGAGAAAACTAGGATAACACCCCTTCCCCTAGAATATTCGAATACAATCATTTTCCTATGATAGATTGAGCATGCCATTTCAATAGTATAAATATGGTTTCATTGCAATTAAAAAAACTAAGTAGCAGATTGCACTATACTCAGAAGTTTTCAATATGTAAATAGAGATTAAGCTCATCTTTGTAATATGCGAAAACTAGGATAACCCCCCTTCTCCCAGAATATTTGAATACTATCATTTTCCTATGATAGATTGAGCATGTCATTTCAGTGGTATAAATATGGTTTCATTGCAATTCAAAAAACTAAGTAGCAGATTGCACTTTACTCAAAAGTTTTCAATATGTAAATATAGCTTAAGCTCATCTTTGTAATATGAGAAAACTAGAATAACCCCCCTTCCCCTAGAATATTCGAATACTATCATTTTCCTATGATAGATTGAGCATATGCCATTTAAGTGATACAAATATGGTTTGCTTGCAATTAAAAAATTGAGTAGCAGATTGCACTATACTTAGAAGTTTTCAATATGTAAATAAATATTAAGCTCATCTTTTTAATATCAGAAAACTAGGATAACCCCCCTTTCCCTAGAATATTCAAATGCTATCATTTTCTTATGATAAACATGTCATTTCAGTGGTATAAATATGGTTTCATTGCAATTTAAAAAACTGAGTGATAGATTGCAATATACTCAGAAGTTTTCAATATGTAAATAGTGCATAAGCTCATCTTTGTAATATGAGAACTAGGATAACTCCCCTTCCCCCGAATATTCGAATACTATCATTTTCCTATGATAGATTGAGCATGCCATTTCACTAGTATAAATATGGTTTCATTGCAATTAAAAAACCGAGTAACAGATTGCACTGTACTCAGAAGTTTCCAATATGTAAATAGTGCTTAAGCTCATCTTTATAATATGAGAAAATTAGGATAACTCCCCTTCCCCCAAATATTCAAATACTATCATTTTCATATGATAGATTGACCATGGCATATCATTGGTATAAATATGGTTTCATTGCAATCAAAAACCTGAGTAACAGATTGCACTATACTCAGAAGTTTCCAATATGTAAATAGAGCTTAAGCTCATCTTTATAATATGAGAAAACTAGGATGACTCCCCTTCCCCTAGAATATTCGAATACTATCATTTTCCTATGATAGATTGAGCATGCCATTTCAGTAGTATAAATATGGTTTCATTGCAATTAAAAAAACTAAGTAGGAGATTGCACTATACTCAGAAGTTTTCAATATGTAAATAGAGCTTAAGCTCATCTTTGTAATATGAGAAAACTAGGATAATCACCATCCCCTAGAATATTTGAATACTATCATTTTCCTATGATAGATTGAGCATGCCATTTCAGTGGCATAAATATGGTTTCATTGCAATTAAAAAAAATGAGTAGTAGATTGCACTTTACTCAGAAGTTTTCAATATGTAAATATAGCTTAAGCTCATCTTTGTAATATGAGAAAACTAGGATAACCCCCCTTCCCCTAGAATATTCGAATACTATCATTTTCCTATGATAGATTGAGCATATGCCATTTCAGTGATATAAATATGGTTTCATTGCAATTTTAAACACTGAGTAGCAGATTGCACTATACTCAGAAGTTTTCAATATGTAAATAAAGATTAAGCTCATGTTTGTAATATGAGAAAACTACGATAACCCCCCTTGCCCTAGAATATTCGAATACTCTCATTTTCCTATGATAGATTAGGCATGCGATTTCAGTGGTATAAAGATGGTTTCATTGCAATTAAAAAAATTGAGTAGTAGATTGCACTATACTCAAAAGTTTTCAATATGTAAATAAAGCTTAAGCTCATCTTTGTAATATGAGAAAACTAGGATAACCCCCCTTGCCCCAGAATATTCGAATACTATCATTTTCCTATGATAGATTTAGCATGCGATTTCAGTGTATAAATATGATTTCATTGCAATTGAAAAAATGAGTGGCGGATTGCACTATACTCAAAGAAGTTTTCAATATATTAATAGAGCTTAAGCTGATCTGTGTAATATAAATTACAATTGGCATAACCATTGCACCTTCTATTGATGCAAGTGCTAGTCTAATAATTGTATGTAATTATTATGAATATAATCAGCAATTCAACAAAAATAGAATTGCAGACAAATAGATATATTGTAGCTATAAAATTAGGTAGCTAGAGGGAATGTGTAATGATACTATATTGAGAGGTTTTATACAAGAAAATTTAGATGTAAAAAAAAACTAGGAACATAATTATACATCTTAAGGAGAAGATGATATAGTATAGGTTGGTTGAGAAAATCTCTTCTGAATGTTTAAGTTGGTTGCATATATGCATTTCACATTATACCAAAGGTTTAAAAGAATGTGATTTCCTTTTGTTATGAAAATTTCTAGAATGCATGTTTAAGCATGTTCATCCCTCTCGTTCAGGGATTTCCTATCCTTCATGTTCTCATGCTTCAACAAGTAGCATAAACTTAATCAAAGTAATTGTCCAGGTTGGTTTGGGGTTCTTTGTCTAATGGAAACCCTAGACAATTCGATGCAATGTTCTAAGCTTGCTTGTTCAATGTTGTCTTTTCAAATTTCATTTCCCTTTGTTATTATACTTATCGACCATCACCATGCAATGCATATATCCCATTAATGATGAAAACAATGAACTGTTCTTCCATTGTAGTGTTGAAACAAACAACTGGAAATAAACCATGTTCCAATCTTGAAACAATGACACAATGTCTTCTATATAGAATAAAAAATAAACCAATAGTATACTGCTTATTACAATGTGCAATTACTCATTAGATATATGTGGTTATGCTAAAGAATCAAAACACCACATACTAGGAATCTATAAGTCAGCCCAAGTTCAGGCTGCCATTGTCTATTAAAAGACTGATAATAAGGCTCTAATGCGCTATATAATCACCATAATACTAAGTTGACCATGATAAACTTTCTAAGCACTGTATATATAACTGGAATAATATATGTCTGCCATAGACAAGAGAACACTATTCTAGGGAGCCGATCGACCAATTCATATTTGCATCTGCAAAAAAATATAAAAACAATTTATATGTGGCCTGATCTATGTTTCATCTGTTTTTACCAGTATTTAAGTAGAAATAGATGAGAGAAAGGGCTGCAAACATACCAAGTAATACATAGCTCCTTGTTGCAGGGCTTGCAAAGTGAATCCCTGTTCATCCATTATTACTGGTTGGCCGTAGTAATGAAACAGAACAGCATTTGGACCGAAGAGGGCCTTCACATTGATAGGACCCATTGGAACATCGATTGGAATATCATTGATAAAAACGGTGAATGAAGAAGCATTCGAGCTGCTCACTCTCGATTCTGCGCACAATAGATAAATAAGTCTAACGAACAGTTCTGCAAACTTGGAGATTGAGAAAACAATAATAAAAAAAATGAGAATACAGTTATCATGCATATATATTTATTTAACTTTTCTGATCACAGTGCACGATAAGATATATAATTCTTTCTAATAACGGATCGACAAGGATTGGAAAAATATACGATGGTTTTCCCAAGATTTGGTTTTGAAATCATCCATGTCAAACCCATTAAAAATGTTTAACTATAGATCTCATTTCTTGAATCTGCATAAGAAAATCTTTGCATACCGGCACCTGAATGAATAATAGTGCTGTCGTTCAGAGGTGGTGATAAGAGATTTTGGTGCGGTTTAAAGGTCTCAGCTCCTGCATGGTGATCCACATATGGAGGATAAGCTTGTCCTTCATTGTGTAGAAATGAAGAATAGGTCTGTTGATTCTGAGGTATATTGGACATTCCATGAATATTGCCAGTACATGATGTACCTTCATTCCACATTTGTGCTACTTCCATGTTGAGGTATTGCGCAGTATTAATTCCCTCAGTCTGCTGATAACCCAAGTACTGCATTGGAAATGAGGCAGAACAAGGCAGCAGAGAGGAAGGCAGTTCTCCAATGAAAGAGTTTGTATTGTTGTTGATAGGACCCATTGGAACATCGATTGGAATATCATTGATAAAAACGGTGAATGAAGAAGCATTCGAGCTGCTCACTCTCGATTCTGCGCACAATAGATAAATAAGTCTAACGAACAGTTCTGCAAACTTGGAGATTGAGAAAACAATAATAAAAAAAATGAGAATACAGTTATCATGCATATATATTTATTTAACTTTTCTGATCACAGTGCACGATAAGATATATAATTCTTTCTAATAACGGATCGACAAGGATTGGAAAAATATACGATGGTTTTCCCAAGATTTGGTTTTGAAATCATCCATGTCAAACCCATTAAAAATGTTTAACTATAGATCTCATTTCTTGAATCTGCATAAGAAAATCTTTGCATACCGGCACCTGAATGAATAATAGTGCTGTCATTCAGAGGTGGTGATAAGAGATTTTGGTGCGGTTTAAAGGTCTCAGCTCCTGCATGGTGATCCACATATGGAGGATAAGCTTGTCCTTCATTGTGTAGAAATGAAGAATAGGTCTGTTGATTCTGAGGTATGTTGGACATTCCATGAATATTGCCAGTACATGATGTACCTTCATTCCACATTTGTGCTACTTCCATGTTGAGGTATTGCGCAGTATTAATTCCCTCAGTCTGCTGATAACCCAAGTACTGCATTGGAAATGAGGCAGAACAAGGCAGCAGAGAGGAAGGCAGTTCTCCAATGAAAGAGTTTGTATTGTTGTTGATAGGACCCATTGGAACATTGATTGGAATATCATTGATAAAAACGGTGAATGAAGAAGCATTCGAGCTGCTCACTCTCGATTCTGCGCACAATAGATAAATAAGTCTAACGAACAGTTCTGCAAACTTGGAGATTGAGAAAACAATAATAAAAAAACTGAGAATACAGTTATCATGCATATATATTTATTTAACTTTTCTGATCACAGTGCACGATAAGATATATAATTCTTTCTAATAACGGATCGACAAGGATTGGAAAAATATACGATGGTTTTCCCAAGATTTCGTTTTGAAATCATCCATGTCAAACCCATTAAAAATGTTTAACTATAGATCTCATTTCTTGAATCTGCATAAGAAAATCTTTGCATACCGGCGCCTGAATGAATAATAGTGCTGTCATTCAGAGGCGGTGATAAGAGATTTTGGTGGGGTTTAAAGGTCTCAGCTGCTGCATGGTGATCCACATATGGAGGATAAGCTTGTCCTTCATTGTATAGAAATGAAGAATAGGTCTGTTGATTCTGAGGTATATTGGACATTCCATGAATATTGCCAGTACATGATGTACCTTCATTCCACATTTGTGCTACTTCCATGTTGAGGTATTGCGCGGTATTAATTCCCTCAGTCTGCTGATAACCCAAGTACTGCATTGGAAATGAGGCAGAACAAGGCAGCAGAGAGGAAGGCAGTTCTCCAATGAAAGAGCTTGTATTGTTATTGGGAAGGGTAACACCATATTGGTCAAAACAGCTTTGCCCAGTGGCAGAGGATTTAGAGGATTTTTCAGCAGAAGCCTGAAGATGGCGTTGTTTTTGCTTGGTTCGGGATTTTCTGTTGTGAAACCAGTAGGAAACACTGGCATCTCCCACTTGGCCATATACTTCAAGTTGCATCCTGATCTTCTGTATCTCTTCTCTCGGAGGATTCACCATACCAGAATTGAATATGCTCTCCAGAATTCGAATCTGTTCTGGCTTAGGATTCCATCTGAGTTTTGGGTCTGGGTTCCTCTCTTTCTCCTTCTCCTTCTCCCTCTCTCTCTCTTCCTCCCGTGACGATGTTCCTGCTTCAAAATTCGTTAATCAAAAACATACCATTCAGGATACATATTCTAAAAATTCCATCTTTGAAGTCACTAGCTGGATTCGATTGTGTATTTTTGTCATTAAGGTTTCGGATCGGATCATCTTCATGATAAAAAAGATGTAGAGTTGTAAGTTGATGAAAAACATACACAATCGAATTCAAAAGCAGCTAAACGATACACTAAGATTGTTAAAATCTGATAAAATTAATCACATTTTTGAAAAAAAAAAGAAGGGAGACAGAAGAGAACAGAAAGGAAGAGAAGAACGGTTTCTTACCTTCATTAGAGGACAAGTTTGGGCCGGAGATGTTTGAAGAGGTGGTCATTTGATGCCATTGATGTTGAGAAGTTGAGGGCTTCGATTTGAAGAGATTTGGCCAATGCCTGTTGGATGTCATCCTGACTAAACCTGAACCCAGCTCTGAACAGATACAATTTATCCACGTTTCTTTGCCTGACACTGCAAACACGCACACTGATGGAGATGAACTCCCAGTGCTGAGAATACCAAGCTTCTTCTACTCTGCTCTGCTGCTCTGCTACCACAATTTATTGACAATGAAAACCCTAGACAAAGCCCATTAATACGCCATAAAGGGCAAAACTAAAGGGAAAAACCCACTAAGAAGCTCAGAGAGAGAAGCAGAAAATATCTCACATGGGCAAGGGTACAAAGGAATTAATGAATCCGTGTGAAAGATCCAGGTGTGTAGTTGGGGAATGCATTTAATATTTAAAATGGAGCTTTTTGAAAGTCAAAAGAGAAGTAGACGGGTGGCAGCATACGAAGAGAATTTGTAAATGCTAAGGTCGCAGCCGCAGGGAAGACGAATGGGAGGGCGGCCAACTTTCCTAATATTTCGCATCTGACAGGGGGTAAAGAAAGAAGGGCCACTGCCATTCAGTGTGTTACGAGGGAATGTTAAGCGATAGGCTTAGCTTACTCAGGACAGGGGCTGTTCGGTGCGATTCCGACATTCAATTTTTCCTCTGTCGGGAAGAGGAATTCCATACAAAATGGGCATTTTCAGCGTAGGGTTTAAGAAAAATTACATAAAAAAAGGTCATTTTTAGTTTAGGGTTTAAGAGGAACTACGTACAAAATGGACTTTTTGAGTGAAGGGTTTTCCATTTCCAGCTTCTTCTTCTTCTTGGAGACTCCAATTTGGACAGCTCACCACCCTCCTGATATGTAACATTTATGTGGGGGCCACTACGCGTATTTCCAACCCTGATAAATGAATCTTAAATAATTAACCAGGTTTTTGTGACCCTTTTCTTTAAGTCGTTTTTGTTTGCGTGTGCACGACGAAAACAGCCAAGCTAAGCTGGAATGTCCAAGATTCCCCCGTTAACATTTCTCTTTTTTATCAAAACAGAAACACTTTCCTTATCAAGATAAAGATCAACGATCATATCTATCTTGCCATGTTCATAAGAAGTAATAGTCAACATCATCTAGGGTGGACAACGAGAAAAGTGCATGCACTTTTACCACCTTTATATGCATGTACCTTTTATGTGACTTTATTACATGTCATTAATGAATGACTAATATCTATTTTGGTTTATCTATGTAGGATTTTTATATGTAAGATTTTATATGCGTTATTTTATACAGGTACACGAATCTAGAGTTTTAGACTAAAATCTTTTCAATAGAAAGTCGTGATTGATGGGTTTCTATATTGTCAAAGTTCTTCAAGACAGAATCACAACCTTATCTTTATGGATTAGTTGTACATGTGATTGTTTATTTTGATTTATTGAGAACACTTATTGGTGCAATCTTATCAAAAGAAATAGAAAATTAAAGAGTTATTCCTATTAGATATTTAATCTCTAACCAATCCTAAGTTCTAATTTTTAAAAGTTGGTTGTGATGTCTTGACCTAGTTAACATTCACATCCATCCAATTTGTAGATAAGCTTTCTAGTTCATCTCATTTTCATTTATGATTTCTATTTAAATCAAATTCAATGTCTCATATAATATCTTATTAAAAAAATTAAGTATTAGTGTAACTAATTGTTTTTAATTAAAGTAAGCTAGAAAGGGCTCAACCCATTACAAAACTAAAAAAACCAACTAAATAACATGTTGTTGAAGGAGAAATTAGTAAGATTACTAAAAAAAATAAAACCAAAACACAACATAACCAAGCTCAACTAAACAAAATGAATTGAAACAAGCTATGGGAGATTAGAGTTGGGACTCAAGAGTAGCCCAAATAGGACAATTTGAGTTTTTTAGGTTGACAAGAATTGACTCCTTCTTGTCGTGAACAATAGTCCAAGAAGAAACATTAATATCTCAAAATTCAAAAGGAATAGTGTCGAAAGAGCCATCAAAGGCAACAAATGAGTTTGACAAGCGGGCTGCCAAGCCTAAAAGGGTAACCTAATAGTCTAGAGATAGAGAGTTAGGAACCATGGACAAGATGGGACCAGAATTTGAAATAGCGCCAAAAGGTGCCAAAGGACCAACAACACCATGAAGGTGTTCAATTAATTGTTGTATCATTCATTTTGGCATAAAATAATTGTAGACATTCTTTCATTTCTCTACCATTCAGTAAATATATAACCTTCCACCACTTAGAGTTCAACACTAGGTGTACACATTGTTGATTCTTTTTATCTAATTTTTTGAATTTATTTACTACTTTAAATCTAAAACTTTACGCATCCCTCTTTATCCTCATACATGATGGATAAAAAATGATGATGATATGGAAAGATCACCCCTTTTATGAATATCAATACACTATCTTGTCCTTTTTCAATTTTCCATACAAGAGACATATATTAAACACCCTAATAATTTCGAACCCTAGAGTTAGTTTTCTTCATTTTATATTGGCTTGCTTTTACTCTATTTTGACACTTTTCTAAATCTTTGCATTTTTCATAGGTCATATTTATTGCCCTAATATGTGATTTTAATGATGGCGAATCTCCCCCATCATGAGTATCATTTATATTTTATGGATTGTTGAATATTTTCTAATATGGATTAATTCAATGTTATAAATATGTCTCCTTACAAATTTATTGATCAAATAAAATGTAGTTTGTCATGTAATGGTAGATTAGATATCTATTGATTCAATATTTGTATTCTTATATTTTATCTATTGATCACAATATTATTGCATGCATTCATAACTTGCTATCATACTAATTATTTCTATTGTTAGTTAGAATATGTAGTTATACATTATGGATATATAATAGAGCTCTATAATAGTTCTAGATGATTGATAATATTCAATTGGATTGATTTTATTCTTATTAGAGATCCACAATTGAAAATTGTATCTTTTACATTGTTCAAGATCTTAGTTTGGAAAGATGATGGTGTGTACTTGAGAGTAAATGTAGATGAGAATAATTGTAATTAGCGAGGTTTAGTTGAGGAAAACATATTTTATGTTAGGCCACTTTTATCTTTAGACCCCCTAATGTACACATCAAACTTAGTAATTATTATTCAACACCTAAATTGGTTCTAGGTGCCATTTAATTTATTTTCACTACTTGTTTACTTTTACTTCCCATGTGATATTCACGTATATTTATACAATCATTTATTTTTCATAGTAGACCTAATAATTGATTAAATAAATTATGATATGCAATTATTTAATATACTCAAATTACATTAATCAGATGTAACTTATAATATGGATTTCGATTTTGATGATGTAATTTAATTAAATATTATATTAGATGATTGAATTAGAGCTTAACTATGATATTGGGTGAAGTGACAATAATGAGATTTGAATATAATGATATTTGAAAAGTTATTTAAAGTTAAATGTGTATAGTAAAATAATGTGTGAATACGAAATTTGGTTGATTAATTCATTTTTATTTATTGAGATGTATATTTGTAATTTTTCAACTATTTCATTTTTATTATAATTTAAATTTTAACCATGATTTTGATGTTTTACATGTTAGTGGAATGATCTTGTATAAGTGATTTTTTCAAAATAGTGTTTTATGTGAAAAATATTTTAATGAATTTATGCAATCAATTTAGTGTGTTATGAAGGTTATTTGGCTATATACTATCATGTAATAGATTTAACTTGCATATTAAGTATACATGATTATAAGATTTTCCAATAAGAAAATAAATGAGTTATAGCTAATTCATGTCTTACTCCAAACTATGGAGAAATGAGCTAATTTATTACATATTAACTCATGACACCTATTAGGGTTTATCGAGTGTGGCTAAGACCCCTTTTGTTCAGATTGAGTTGGTAAATTTTTATGCCTACCATATAGTTGATTGGTTTATGCCTTTCATTGGTCATTAAATTATTTAATCTTAGAGCTCATTCTACCTTGGAACTTATAGATTTCCATTTTGATGAAAAAACAAAATTAAAGTTATATACAAACTTCATCCTATGGAGAAGAAATATTTAGAGCGTTATATTTTTTAAAGTAAAGAAAATTTGGAAAACATAATGTTTAATATTTTTATATTAGAAAGAGAATGTGAATTTGTATGTTTTAGTATTTCAATTTTTTTAGCAAAAAATTGACAATAATAAGTTTCAATTTTTGGATATCTTTATTTTTGTTTAAAATTATCAATATAGAAAAAAAAATTATTTAATTCTAGAGGGGTTCTATCTTAAAAGAATTTAATTGAAGTGGGTTAAATAAAAATTTCTTGAATATAATCACTTAGGATTAAATCAGATTCCTAATAGAATCTCCTCCAAACCTATCAAAGTACTAAATAAACATTTTTTTTGAAAAATCAAATAAATATTTAGAAATGTTATGTTTTAAATGTATAGCCTTTACTATTAAATTTATAAAATTTATAATATATGTTATGTTTTATTTATTCTTATGTATTTGTTAAATTTTATAAGTACTTATTTCCATTATAGGAAGACAATAATCTCTATTTAAGGCATTAGAAAAAATGACAAGCTTCACTAAGTAAAAATATTTAAAAAATATTAGAGTTCAGATGTATGTCTTTCTCTCAATATAAAATAATAATTTTAATATATATGCTCAAGGAAATGTGCTACACCATAATATAGGTCTAAATTTTTTTGTTAGTAATAATTTAAATATTCATAGTTTATAAAATATTACTAAAAGATATTTTCATAATAGAAATTGAAGTAATAATATAATTTCAATAGATCATCAAAAATAGTGAAAGTTGCGTGACATGGATTAATGCCACTCTATAAAAAAATATTAAAAAATTCATTAAAAAAGAATAATATTGATCATTTGAAATAATTTTGATGAATTTTTTTTCCAAATAACAACTATTGTAAGATCACCTTAAATGTAATTAAAATAAAAAATATTTTTGAATGCAAGAACCATTATCTTTTCATTGAAAATGAATTAAAATGTTTGCACTGTAGATCAAGTTTGAGAAATTCTTTATGAAATTAAGATATATAGTTGTATACACATAAATCTGGCTTGAATAATTAATTTGATGTAGAGGTTATTTAAACATTCCTCTATTATACAGTTGAATTCCCCAATTTAATTATATATTTATTTTCCCAAAATTACTCTAAAATCCTATTTATTCCATCCCACTTGCATTTTCTTACAAATCCATATCTTCATCCCCTTTTCCACCTCATCAGACACATCAGCATGTGACAAGTCAGAATAGCTATTTTGCAAATTAAATTGGTCAAATATCCTCACATCACATGGGTACTTGCACCATACATCTAGGTGCTTGGATCTACACCATAGGTAACTAGACCTTCCTTGCTCCATACATCTTAGGTACTTCAATCTTACATTTGGGTACTTTGACCTTTCTTGCTCCACGCTTATTTACTATAAGTTGCTTCTTGAGCCCATATTTAGCAATAAATATGATCAATCCATCTCAACCTCCATCTACTTGGCCTTACCTCATAAATGATCTTTGCATCCTCACCATCCAATTTGGTAGATTGAATCTCAACCCTTGATTCCTTGCCATCTCACTCTTGGCCTTGGAAATTCTATAAATAGAGTCATTCCCAACATGTAAATATCTCTCTTATCTCTTATTTTTTCATCATAGTAATGCTCATTTTCATCTATCTTATGCATCAATTTATCTTATCTTATCTTATTTAGCATGCTTTTTATCTTAAGATCTTGTTTATATCGTGCTTATATCTTCATCTTTGCTCCATATTAGCTTGTATATCTTGCATTTATCTCTCATTTACATTAAATTGCACATCATTTAGTAATCTCATTCTCTAGTGTGTCATCTAATTGAATCTTGTGCACAATCTAAGAGCACTAATCTTTTAGATTCAATAGAACCTTGGAGATAGAGGACAATGGGATGCCCTTGAGAGATTTTTTGTATATTTATGTTTATATGCTTTGATTGAATCTCATGAACTAATATCTCATTGGTACACTTAAGCTAACTCCCTTTTCTTGTGTACAATAACTAGTTTCCTGATACTATGTGCATTAAAATGAGCTTATTATGTCTTCATACGTTTAGTGTCGCAGTTAAAAGATTGCATTGGTGAAGTGACCACCAAGGTTCAAAGCCCTGTTGGGCCACTATGCTCATAGGTCTTGTATCTTCACTAGTCCGTTGTGCTCACAAGTTTGAACAAGTGAAGTGTGGGGATGAGGTCCCCCGTTTGTGGTCTCACTGGTTCATAACTCTAGATCAAAAGTGTTTCATGTGGAAGCGGAGAGCGTGTCATGCCAACATCACCGGTCACGTTAAAAAGTTTACCAAACATTATTTAGAAAAAAAATGAAAATGAACATACTATATAAAAAAGGAATATATGAATCCATTGACTCATGCTAGAGAAAGTCACCAAATTTAATTCAATATCTTAGAAATGAGAATCAAGATCTACATCCAATAGGTATGTAGTAAAAATATTGCAATGAGAACTCTTAAAATGACCCTATTTGATTAAGAAATATATATTGGTAGTTTTATTAAATATGTAACTTTACAAACTTATTATTATACTTATTTTTATCTAAAATGTCATTTTCATATAATATTTTTAATTCACTAATTTTTCTTCATGTTGGATATTAACCACTTAATTAATCAAGTTAAGTAATAGTTGTGTATGAAAGCTTACAAGAGTACATGTGCATTTTGGATAGCATGAAGAAAACCTTTATATCTATAGGCATGTTTTTTTCAATGCATTTCATGTTTAAATAGTGAGTTATAGTTTTAAAGATATTTTTTCCAATATGATGCTCAGCAACATTATAAGATATAAGCTACATATTGAAGGTTTGAAATGATATTTATGGAGAAATTATGTAGAGAGGTCTAAGTATTTGATTAGTTTTCAATATTTTTTAATAATTAAATGGGTTGACACAATATGTTCCATCTATGAGGAGACATTCATAATCTTCATCAGTTAGTTTTTATTGTGTGTGGTGTATTAAAATTATAAATTATATTGATTACATAGAATAAATTTTAAAATACAAATGAAACTAATAATAAATAAACTAATATAAGTACTTGGCTAATACTAAATTTTAATAATCAATAAAATTGATGAAAATAAATACTAAATTACATAGAAATAAATAAAATCTCAAGTTACAACATAATTTTGAAAAATAAGAATAAATTAAAGTAGAACTATACATGCTAGCACACTGGAGACATTTTTAAGAGAAAACATTAAATTTATATAATCTAGTTTCAACTATCAATTTTTTATTTAAAAAAATTAAAATAGGAAAAAACTGAAAAGATAATGATTTAAAATGGTAAGAAAAGAATATTGTTAGAATGTTGAATATAAGGCTAGTAGAATTTTGATAGAGATAAACAAGAATAAAAACTGTAAAGTAACTCAAATGTTAAATACTAGCTTAGGGAATTGGTTGTAGTAGTGAAGAGGAATAAATGGAGTGTAGGCAATGAGCTATGATAATGCACTTGAGGAGACTTACTATATAGAACAACTACAATTAAGGAGGGATAAAGTACTAACTACTTTCTTCAAATTGAAGGATGAAGAAGGATGAGTGGAGTTACAAAATCTTCCCTCAAATCAATTTCAAAGTATCAATAAATAAAGGGTTCACGACAAAAATAATGTAAAAAATTAAATAATGAACAAACCCTTTGCTCAAGGAAGCAATGCAATTTCAAAAGAGTGTTGTTTTACTAATTATTAAAATTGGGTTCAATTATTGGTTTTAGGGTGATTATTTTAAACTCTCACTATAATTGTAAAATTATTGTTTATTTTGCTCATAAACAAGTAAGACGAGATCAAACATCTCTCCATTCTTTTCAAGGTGCTTCCTTGAATCTCATTATGACTAGGTTTGAATAGCTCGATGTAGGTAATTGATGTAATCAGTTATTTAGTTATTTTATATAGTTAAATAATTTTTTTTTTAAATTAGTTATAGGATATATATTTATATAGGAATTTATATTGTATGTATGTATGTATGTATGTATGTATGTATGTATGTATGTATGTATGTATGTATGTATGTATGTATGCATGTATGTATATATGTATGCATACATATATACATACATATATTATACTTCTATAATAAAGATATGGGTAATTTAATTAGTGAAAAAATTAGAATAATTTATTTTATCTATGAACCCATTAGCTCATACACTAAATATATAGGGAACGAAATAGGCTAAAACTAAAAATTATTTACCAAGATAATTAATATTGAAACCATGGTATTATGTAAACACCCGACGCACATGGTATACAATCATAAAAAAATAGTAAAATTATAATGACTTCACATAGATGTCCCCTGAACACCCTTAATGAGTCCTTAGATAGGAAAAATCATTGTTAAGACATCATAACTTTAAACAACTCACATCTCTAAATCTAGTACCCTAATTTGAAGTCCACTAACTTGTCTGGGTCCCAATTATCATCCAAATAATTCATTTTTCTCTCTAGAGCCTAAGTAATATATTTTTCCTTCATTTTTTTTAAGAAAAAATGATGATAATAATATTAGTTATGCTTCATGCCCAAGTTCATGAATCCATATGACAATGAATGCCAATATTTTTAAGGAGTATTAATTAAAATTACTTTTCAATTATCATTGAAATCTCTTTAAATTTCTTATGCCTATTTGAAATACATAAAATATAAAGAGTTTTGCAAGATAAATGGCACCTTAATCCTAAGTCATACAAGTTGTACATTATTGAATCTAATATAAAACCTTTAGATCACAAATAAAAATTATTACAGATACCATACAATTTTACCATGAAAAATTTGGTCTCAAAAGAGTGTTTTAAAATATATTTACCCTATTGCACTTTGTGTTTTTGATAACATGGAGATATATTATCTGATTCTCTATTGTGACATTTTTATTACTCTATTGTTTTCTCTTAGCCCTTTCTCTTTAGAGTAGTTTTCTTGATATTAATGAGACCCCTTTCAAAAACCCCTTATACTACCGCTCATAAAATAAAAATAAAATTTTTGGTGTAACCATTTAGGGTAAATGGGATTCCAAATATTGAGGTAACAATATGGATCATAATGAAGAGACCTTTATAACTATCACTTTGTCTCACCTCATAAGAGAGAGAAAATAATTTTTGAGGTTGCAGAGAGAAATCCTAGGCTAATAGGAGGAGGTTCTACATTAAAAAACTTAAAAGGCTCAGAATTGATTTATGGTGGTCTTTTATTTTTTGTTATATAAACTAATAGTAAGGCTTCTAAGAAATAAAAATATTTGATAGTAGGGCTAACAAAAAAAATGTGCATTGTAAAACTAAAAGTATTTGATAGTGAAATGTAATTCAATGATTGTGATTAATGCAATATTCAAGGAAAAGAGCTGAAGTTGGATGTTAAAATTATATTTTTAGAAGGCCTTAAGTCTAATAGATTTGTTTGATACAATTCTTTTTTCTCATTACAAAAGATATTTTGATATAGTGGTGTAATTAATTTAGTTAATGGAGTATAATAATAATTATTAATAACTGTTTATGGTCACCACTCAAATATGTGATGTAATTTAGATTCAAACGTGTCGTTTAAGACTCCTTAGGTAAAGGATGGTTTTTGCGGTTAGGGATTTTATTTATTAGAAGTGACATTTTTTAGGATCTAGCAGAGGTATTGGGATGCATTTAATATAAGTTGGGTAAGAGTTGTGTAGACAAAGTTCTTTGAAAATGATTGATAATGAGTTTAGTTAGATATTTTTTTCAAATCAAAGGGCCATGAAGTGAGATGTTGACATGTTACTAATCATATGATGTACCATTTCCTATATTTTGTGGTGGTATTTTTATTAGTTAAATCTTTGGAAATAATCCTTAAGCCATGATTGTGAAATTAATGTAGCAATTAGTAGCCATCATTATAAAGGAGTTAGTCTCCTATGGAGTACTCACCTTGTAGTTATGCTTAGGTAGCTTGGGTATGAATAGTTGTTGCATGATCCTATCATGTCAAGTAGTAAGGTGATAGCCTAAACTTGAGGTAATAAAGGTGGCTAGTGGACCCATTTTATGCATATGCAAAAGGTAGGATTTGTAGGGAACTAGTATAATTTGTGTTACCTTCACTAGTAGATATGGAAAATCTATCATTGGATCATTTAAAATAGGTTGTACTATCATAGAAAGGTAACTCAAACTATCATCTGGAACTATTTTTTTTGCATGTCAAGAGCTATCCATGCTAGGGCTTGTCAAATTCTTCTTGGGTGAGTTTGAACTACAAGATACTCAATGCTTCAACGTGGTTATCAAATAGGTTTTAATTGAAAATTTAATATTGTGTCTCTCCAATGCAAAGGTCCATTCGTATCATTCTAGAATATTTTTTCATTAGATCTCAAGAATGGTTATTGTAGGTATGAATAAAGAGGTTAGACCAAAGGTGCAATTGTTGCTCTATGTTATCCCCTTCATAGTGAGAGGATTTAGTATAGATGATCTAAGTAGATGAAATTGGTTTCTACAAAAGTAGTGTGGAGATGTTAGAAAAATGTTATCCAATTTTCGCATTCATCACTTCTGTGATGATTTGGAGGTGGGTAGTGATTACCTAGTCAAGTGCTTTTTTGTTGTTCTTCTATACATATATCTTGACATTGAAGAGAAATTTGATGATGTAACAATATGGTGTATGTTAATAGGTTATCAAAGGAGTTTGTTTGGAAATGAAAATGTTACTTGGATGGAGGAGATGGTGGGATCTAGCCAAGATCCAAATAGTAGAAAAGAGTGTTAGGGTGTGGTATAATGTTGTGTTTGTCTAGTTTATGCATTATTTTTTCTATTGGTTGATGGTCATGGATGTAAATTATCATGTATATGATACTATTAGCTAGACATTTGTATGTCTTCATAGTTCTAATTAAGTAGTTTGTTAACTAAGATAAGATATGAAACATTAATCAAGTTATAGGAACGAATCATCCCATTATTGATCTAAGACATTCAAAATTTTGCTAAAACAACATTAATGAGAATATAAAATAAAACTATAAATTCATAAAAAATTTATCAATTGAATGGGATCTAAGAAAAGAAAATTATGTTATGTGAGAGATTGAACTAGATCAACACTAACCCAATATAACAAATAGGTTTGATTAACATAACATGGCCTTGAGATCCTCTTGTGTTTATTTACCCTTTCCACCTCCCTTACTTTCCTTTGCATGGGCCACCATTAAGATTGATTATACAATAATCAGCGTTCAAAAACAAACTTTATACCATAAAACTTATGAAATTGACAAGGGGAGTGGAGCTAGTACGTGGGCAGTCGAGGTCATGTTATTGGCAGACCAACTTGTATGGCCGATTACATTACTTGCTCTATGTTTCATATTTAAATATATAATGGAAACACTTTGTTACTAAAACATGTGGCATTTTTAGTGGGAAGTTTATTGAATTGAATATGTGTATATTTTGGGGATGGTTATGACATGTTTTGGTAGGTTAGGTGCTCAACCGTGGGCCCCAAACAATGCACAAACCATATCACATTCTAGACCCTTCGCACATACTAACTCCTCTCCCCTATTTTAAACAATAAAATTAATAAATTGGATTGGTCAAATATGACATGCGAAATGCAATCAAAATTTAAAAGATAACCCAAAACAAATCATAAAATTTCCTCAACTGTCTCTTTCAATTTCATTGGTTTGTGCCAATGAAAAAGAACATAAAGACAAATATAAATATGGCTAGTGCTGGGGATAGATCAAATGATTGAAACCCACCTCCTCCCCCACTACTAAATATTTTATTTTTCAAGTATTAGTTCCATTTGAACTCTTGAAATGTGATTTTATATCCACCCACCTTTCTTTTATGAATTTTTGTGAATAAATATAATATCATTTAATAAATGATAAATCGGGCATCTATTCATTAAAAGAAACCTCCACATATAACCTATTAAATCATTGTTTCAATTTACTATTTAATTCTAATAAGTTTTTCCTGAAACAACCTGCAGACACATCAAGAGAGAATGGCATTTCCTACCTATCCACTTGGTCCTCCTACTTCATCAATTGGGTAGCTGTTTATAAGCTTTAACATATCTACCATTATATGTGCACAGGATTGAAAGAACAGGATTAAATAGACGTGCAGGAAAAAGGTTGGTAGCTTGAATTCACTTTGAATATTAAATTCCATCATTTACAATAAGAATAAAAGGTGAGAGTGGAAACACATCTGTTATTGAAGAACATCTAGATATCATGGAAAAATAGAGGAGCTTACAGTACAAATTCTCTCTATCTCGATGAAGAAGAATGGATTTGAGATCCAATTGCAAAAAATATAATGAGGGGTTTTTATTGGATAATTTAATATTAATTTTAAAAAAATATCATTTAAAGTAAATGCTCACCAAACTTTTATAAATCATGTAGTTGTAAATCAAGTAGCTATAAATTGTACCCCATGAAAGACCAAAAATCCCACAACTTGGAGGATAGTGATTCACCTCCACTTTGAAATGCATTTGTTTCTTTGAAATAGACAAATCTGAAAACTCTTAAAGCTCCATCCATTTGAAATCATTTGATATTCTCCACTTTTCATTGCATTTGTAACTGTCGAATGATATTTCTCTATTTTTGCACACATTTGTAACTGTTTGTAACTGCTGACAAATCTTTTTTATGTACACACCATGTTGTGACTATATAGGGGCGCCTCTCAAAGTAATCAAAGAAAACATACAAGCCCTACTCAAAGATTGGTAAACACATTCCTCCTCCACCTCAAATATCTTGAGTCGAGCATTGAATTTGACATGACTTCCCTAATTTCATTTTTCAACTTGCAAACACTCACAAAGCATAATTAAAGATTGTAATTTTTAACCTCTTTATTTAAGAAGTTTAGTTTTACTTTAAAGTATATTTTGATACCCCTTTGTAATTCAATCTACAATTTTATAAATCTAAATGTCTATAAAAGATATATATTTATTTATTTAGAACTTATTTTATTAATATTTAATAAATAATTATTTTATAATTTACATATTAATAACTATAAAAATTCTCGATGTAATTAAATAAGACTATAAAAAAAATACTTAAAGTTTTTTCATAAAGCACATAAACATGGAATCTTTAACATCACTATTTGGAGTGATTTGATGCTATATAACAAGGTCGGATTGCAGTGTACTTCCCACCAAATGTTGGTAGAACTATTTTTCTCTTTGGAAAATAGAGAATATGAGAGGAGCCTTGAATTATAATTTTATGTTATATATTTAAATGTTTAGGTCTTTGTAGTGGATTTGGGAAGTATGAAGAGTTCCTAGTGAGCTAGGAACTGGATTAAAAAAATTATTATAAAACCATATTATACTATGCTAGTTGTTTATTTTGCATGTGAATTGTGTATTTGGTACTATAGACACCTAAAATATTTATTTAATTATTTTATCCTAAGTTTTCTATTAATTAAATAAATTATTATTTATTTAATTAATTCATTAATCCTCTTCTAGGTCTTTCCTCATTTAAATAAATACTTTTATTTATTCAAATTGTCCTTTTCCTAAATTAAATAAATATTTTATTTAATTAATTGATCCTAGTTCCTCTATTAATTAAATAAATCTTTATTTATTTAATTAATTCATTAGCTTTTTCCTTCAATGACAATCATTTATCTTTTATTTTCCTCTACTGACCCTCTTACTATTTTTATTATTTCTTCTACCTACCCTTTAATCCTAGACGACCATTAATCTTTACAACTCTTGATCATATCTGTCCATTTCCTACAGTGTTATCTATATAAGAGGATAGCCTCTTCCTTTCCTAACCCTAATCATCCTAATTGATCATATGCAATCAAGCCTTCAAGCGATCAAATGACATCATAACCACAATCCATTCTTTGTTGAGCTCTTGTGCACACATAAAATGTGAGAGAAAATATATCAAACAAGATCAATGGAGATAGGAGACAATGGAGATTGAAACCCTACTTGACTTAGATTGTTTGTGGTTGAATCTTTATGGTTTTACAATAGGTTTTCATCATCATCATATTTTCACCATATACATTTTGGCATTCTGGGTGGAACTCTTATCCCTTTTAATTCTAACATTTTATTTGTAGATCTATCTTTCTTGTGAAGTTGTAGGTCAGATTTACAATGATTTTAACTTTTTCTATGTCTGTGCTTTCTGTTTTCAGGCTTTTTTTTTTTGTCGGTTTTGCAGGTCTCAAATTTTCAAATCGCGTCTGTGCAATCGTATTTTTGCTTCTGCAATTTTAAATCACATCTATGTAGGATCTTTTCATGTTTTTGTATTTTTTGTTTGATTGCAGGTGTAGGTTTCATGAAATCGTGTCTATGATTCATATTTCTGTGTTTTGGCCTAGAAATCGCATCCTTGTCGGTTGCTTTCACATTTTTGTTGTTTGTCTATTTATAGGTTCTAGATCTATTATTATGTGTTAGTGTTTCACCTTTCTGTGTCTGTGTTCATAAATCACATTTGTTTTTAGTATAATCGCGTCTTTGTTTTCTTTTTTGGCATATTTTCATTTTTTTAGGGTTTTTAATTTTAGTTTTTCCCTAGCCCCTTGCACTGGACTATCGAAGTGGTGTAGCTATTTTGGAAAAAAGAAAATATCATATTGTCAAGGCCCTCCTTTCACATTTGGATTTGGATTTTTAAAATTTACCTAACTAGTGTGCTTGTACGTGGGAGTAATCTATCAAAACTACTAATCATTTGTTGCAGGGATAATCTAGGTGTGTGTCTTTCAATTTTTAGTCTAATTAGGGTCACATCTATTTTTTATTTGGGGTTAAAGAACTTGTTTGAAGTGTTTGGTGCTCTTTGCACATTTTATGTTTATAACCCTAGAGTTGATAACAAAAGTATCCTCTCCCCTCACCTTCCATTGGACCTTAAGTGTAACAAAAAATTTTATCATCTTCTATTTAGGTAAGGGGGCTTGCCTCCTGACTAGCCCATAAGGCCAAGTGAGAGGGAATGACCCAAGTGGTAACAAGCTAAAGCCAAGCTCTTAAGAACCATTATAAATAAGTGTTTGTGATGAAAGTTGCAAGAAACAAGTGTTACATGACACCGTAACAACGTTATGACTCCCTTAGTGTCCCCATCACACGTAAAACCTTGTGGAGCATAACCTATACAATATTGGGAGGCCTTCCTTAATGGAGTGTAACATGCTGCTAATTATGGCCACTCGAATAGATTCCCTTACTAAAAACCCCTTAGAGGTAAAAAACATTCTAGTTGTTGGTACAGGAGGTTAGATGTCTGATGGCATCTCATATTCTTACGTATCTTACTAGAAATACAAAGTTCTCCATGGGGAGTTTTCATGGGGACTGGTGCTTGGCTTCCCTAGAGAAGTGAGTTTCGTGGACTAGAGCTAGTGGGGTCAAACATATAAGTATCCACTTTGAATAAGTGTATTTGGCAAACCAAGTAAGATCCAAGAACTATTGTCCTAGCTAGCCTTAGGATTTGTGCATGCATGTTTTTATTTCAAATCAGATAAACACCTTCAAACATTGTGTCTTCATTGTTTGCTATGTTTTATTATTAGAAAAAGTCAAAACATTGAGATTTGGTCACATTCAACAACTTCACAATTGAACAAGATTGCAAAATGTTTTGAGAATCATGTCTATGTCATCTTAAATTGTGTTTGTGTTGGAAATACACATCTATGTAGAGGAGAATCATATTAGTGTATCAGAGAATTATACTATTACATTTTATTAGAAAACTATTAACATTTTTAGAAACTATGTCTGGATTATCATAAATCACGCCTGTGTCAGGAAAGCGCATCTGTTTAGGGCAAAATTGTGTCTGTGATTTTTAAACAAAACTATCATTGTCATCATAAACTATGTCTGTGTTCACTGTAACTACATCTCTAGTAAAAAATCATGTTTGGTTTTATTTAAATTGCATTTGTGTTCAAAACTAAGAAATTGCAAAAGATTTGTCAAGAGAAAAAGGACTTAAGTTTTCATATTCAAAGAGCTTATAAGACTGCTTCCTATAGGGCTTCATTTTTTAGTCAACCTATCTTGGTCACACCTATTCAATCATTTTCCTTCATTTGCGCTCCATATATATCTTCCAAAAATTGAATCAAAAGGTTACTTTTCTTGTCTCTATCACACTTTGCAAATATACTATAGCATGTCATTAAGTGGTTCCCGTATCAGATCTATCATCTTTGGGTCTCATTTCGCCATATATAGTCAAGGTTGAGTTACCTCATCAAGAGATATATCATCACTTTAGAAGCTACACCTTACTCTAGATCACACATATATCGAGCCTACATTTTTGGATATTGTAAGACAACCCTAGATTCATTCCATCTCATATCCTTTCTTGGTCTTCTATAGTTTTCATATTTTCTTCCATCTTTCATTTTAGCCAAGGTTAAGTTCATGGTTGAAACCTATTCCCAAAGGTCTAAAAGAGAAGCCAAAGAAACTCTAAGATCTCTCAACATGAGTACCTATATTTTTTATGGAGATAAATTTTATAACCCATTTGACAATTGCAGTAATATACCAGACAATGATAATAAGAATAAGAATGATAATAAAAATACATCTATCAATTCCGTAGACATTGAAGAAAATATATAGATACAAGGTTCAGTAGATTGGTTGAGGAAATCATGAGAAGAGATAGACAATACTTCTTTCAAGTCATGGGGAAAATGGAATGAATCTACCTCATGATTTTGATATGTCATAAACTATAGAAGAGGACCCTAATCAAGGAAATCAAACAAATGCAAATCCTAGAGGATCTAATGGTGGTAATAAGAGAGAGCATTTTGTTCTTGAGTCATCTTCATCCTTATTTCAAAAACCAAAAGTTCCCAATACCTATGCTCATGCCAATTTTACTAGGAACTCTTTTGAACAACACCATAGTTGTCCTCTCCCATAGAGGAGAACTATCACTACACATGTTCATTATGATAGCTGAGATCATACTAATGCATACAACTACACCCAAGAAAATATTCAAAATCATGATATGAGGGGACCCCATGTCATATTTGGGGGCAATACTCAAGATCACTCTTATGATACCTCCTATCCCCATGGTCATGACATGTATCAACCTAGACCTAGTGCTCCTCACTACAATACCATACCAAGTGGTCCATATCCAAGTTATAACTATGTTCCTCCTTCATATGAACACATCTATGATCAATACCATCCATACATGCATTATATCCCTCCTTGTCCACCCAGTGACTGAGGCATGGGACTAACTCAAAGAAAAAAGACACCACCCAAGAATGACTTGCAATAACAAATCAAGGATTTGCAAAAGGAAATGGCAAACATGAATACACCAAAGCAACACTATACAATGAAAGACATATGTCCTTACCCATTTGATAGAAGCATTAGAATGCCTCCATTTCCTCCACATTTCGTGAAACCAAAATTTGATAGGTATAGAGACAAAGGGGATCCTAAGTCACACATAAGATAGTTTTTCACAGCTTGCATTGTGGTGGCAAGAGAAGAAACATATTTGATGAGATTGTTCACACAAAGTTTAGGTGGAAAAGATATGGAATGGTTCTCACAACTTCCACCTGGAATTAAATCATTGAGTGATATAGTAGAGGATTTGATACAACACTTCTCATATAACATCAAAAAAGATGTGTCAGTAACTACCTTGTGCAACACTAAGGGACAAAAAAAGGGGGAATCTTTCTCTTCATTTTACAGCAATGGAGAGGTATTTCTAGTCAATTCTCTTGTGATATCCCACAAAAACAAATGGTAGAAATATTCACTCAAAACGTCAACAAGGATATTGGATATTAGATAAGAAAAGCTTGTTTATCTACTTTCAAAGAGGTCATTAGGAAAGGATTGGCAATAGAAAAAAGTCCTTATTGAACAAGGTATCATAAAGCTATTCAAATAAAACAAAGAGGAATCAAATGGGAAAGACAAACCCCAATTTTGGAACAAGAATAAGAACACAGTCAATGATGGGGTAGTAGATGCAAATGTTGTAAAACCAAAAATGACTTTCCCCAATGCAAGTTCATCCAATACAAGAAATCAAGTGAACACTCGAAGACCGTCAAAGCCTCGAAGGAAATACACTCCATTGGGAGAGCCAATTGAGACAAAATTCAAGAAATTGGTTGCAATCACACTTATAACACTACTAGATAATCCACCTTAAGAACCAAAATTAAAACCTATGTTGTGGAATGATGATGAGTATTGTGAGTATCACAAGAGAAAATGACACACAACTGGCAATTATCATAGATTGAAGGATGTTAGACAAGATCTTATTGACAAGGGAAAAATAGAAGTTTATGGTCATACATCTAATAAGGAACATGCGATGTTTAAGGAGCCATTCCCTAAACATGATAATGGAAAAGACAAAATAGATAATCAAGCCAACTACACTAAAATGTCCTATGATTATGACTCAACTATTAACCACATTTGAGTGGACAATTATGTTTCTACCATTATTATAAAGGACAAGACTTCCGAAGGTTCTACATAAAGGAGTAAAGCTGTTTTAAAAGGCATTGGACCATCTTCCTCATCCTCTAAAGATGAAACCTCTGAATGTAATATCATAACCCGTTGAGGCAAAGTTACCCTGCAAGGCATTCCACCCAAGACCACAACCTCATCATTTACCAAAAGTAAGTATGACCTTGTAGATCAGTTAGGTAAGACACTCACCCTCATTTCCATTCTTGAGCTCTTATGCATATCCCCTTCACATAAGGCCATTCTTGACAAAGCATTGAGAGAGACCTCAGTACCCATTGATCTGAATGTGGACTAGTTTCAATCCATGGTGGGATACCTTCACTCAACATTGTCTTACATTCATAAAAGTTGATGATGTATCAATATCCCAACCACACAATGCACCCCTTTACATCGAATTTTTTCTCCAAAAAAACCATATCAAATGAGTCTCGATGGGTGGAGGAGCATGTCTGAACATTTGTACATTGAACACTATTAAACAATTGGGATATTTTGAACAAACTATGAATTCAAAGAACAAGATCACCATAAAAGCATATTATGATGAAGAACACTCATCCAAGGGAACAACCACCTTACCTTTGAGAATTAGGCCAGTCATGAGGGATGTGGTTTTTCAAGTCCTTGATCTAGATCTCACATACAACATACTTTTGGGACTTCCATAGATTCATGATATGAGAGCAATACCATCAACGTACCATCAATGTATCAAATTCCTTATAATGAAGTTGAAGTAACAATAAGAGGTGATCCAAATCTATTCATGTATTGTAATAAGCTACAACCAGGATCAAAAATAATAATTCCAATCAATAGAGAAGTAACTCCATCATCAACATATGTTGATCTAGATTCCTTGAAAGCTTCTACATCAAAATAAGAAGAGCTCAAAGAAAAATTCAAGGTTAAAGACATAGCCCACAAACAATTTGCAATATCAAGGAATTGGGTGTGAACCACCTAGTGTTGTGGCTACTAAGTCTGAATGCATATATCCTCTAGTGGTGCAAGCAACTCTTGATATCAATAGTCCTAAGAGTGGTTCCAACAAAGAATATGTTTAATATACCACCAACCTTCTTGAGAACTCATATAGCCTTATGATTTCATCCACTCATTCCATTTCCACTCCTCTCCTAGACTTGGATCAACAAGAATCACAAAAGCCTTTACTAGTTGGGGATCAAAAATCAAGCCTTGAAAAGAAAAATATAAAAGTAAAAAATAAAGAGATTTCCTTCAGTCCAAATCAAAATCTAAAGCTATTAAACTTTACAAAAATCAAAGTTAAGGATAAAAATCCTATGAAGAAAAAAAAACATGAGTTGATCTCCCCTAATATTAAAATAATTGGGGGCAAAAGTTCTAATATTTCAAGTCAAAAAGAATACTTGTTGATCCTAATTCTCCATCATACCATCCTACTTTGACTTATTTTCACAATCATAAGCCTTCATTCATCATCTAATTGTTCCACGCATCCATCCTTTTTTAGCAATACATCACATCAACAGACTTTTAATGGAACTTTCTTGAAGGACTTTGTTATCAAGGATGCCCAAACTTCTTTAGGTGACACGCATATGGGCCTACGTAGTCCACACATTAGTAATTCTACCTTAGTTCCTTCATCAAGGAAGATAATCAAGGGAGAAACATATCATTCAATTTAGGAATGAAAAAACTATAATCATAAGGTAACGCCTCACACATTTGAGGTGGGTGACTTAGTTCTTAGAGAAAATCCTAAAAAATCATCAAGACAGAGAGAAAATAGACAAGTTCAAACTAAATTGGCTTGGTCCTTACATCATCATAACACTCTATGGATCACCCGCATATCATCTCTCAACACTAGATGAGTAATATTTGGAGGATCCTATAAACAACATGCACCTTCATAGGTTCTACACATAGTTTTTTAGAATATACCATTGTCAAAAATACAAGAAAACAAAAAAATATCAAAAATACAATTAAAAAAAATAGAAAAAATCGGTACTTGGTGAAAACTAGGCAAACAAGCGCCTTGTGACACAAAAAGATTTTGAAAAAAAAATTAAAGTAAAGAGAAATAAATTCATCCAATGGTGCAAACCACTCTGGTGGCACCTTGGGCAAGTACCATGGTGAAAAAATAGGTTATCGATGCCATGTGTAGAGACATTCATCATTCCTCCTTCCAAATCCAATTTCATCCTTTCACCTTGCACACACTCACAACCAACCCTTCCATAATAAATTTACCCATTCCCATCATGGATTGTTATTGATCTACCTAATATTGGTTAGCCATTCATAATAGACCTCCCTTTTCACCCTTTCCTTCCATAATAAAACAGGTCCAATATGCAATTAGACCAAAATCCTAAATCTATTGATGGAAGTGGTACCTTGAGCATCGCATGTTTTAAGGTGCATCATCATTTTCTTCCTCCCTCTTTTCACGCATAAGTCCATAATAAAATATCACTTGCATTTCCAATCCGCAATAACATTCTTCTCTTCTTTGCAATAAATATATTAGTTTCATGGATTCAGTTAGTTTTAGATGAGACACAAGCACCAGTACGCAAGAAATCAAATCTTTCAACAGACTTTGGCAACAACATTGTTTTTGGCATAATCTATCCTTTATCAAGATGACAGCATTGTGACCAAATCAAACATGTTAACATATGTGGCAATTAACACAAATAACTTGAGGATTTCATCATGAACAGTGTCAAGTCTTGTTTTTCTTTTGATTTCATATTTTAAGGTGACATGTCTTTTAGCTTTTCCAGGATGTCTCTAACTAGAGATTTTATCTCCTAGATGTCTTAAACTAGAAAGGCAAGGATGGGATATGATTCACCTACTATTTTTTTGTTGTCTATTGACTGTCTCTTAGTAATGTTATGGCTTGTCTAAGGATATGAGGACATTGTGAGTCTAGTATGAACTGGGGCATTCCTTGTTTGCGACTATCTGATCTCCATGTAAATGGGTACAATGATTTTCTAGGTTGAACCTATACCTAGATTTTCATAACCTATTTTCCATAATAAAGTTCAATGATGATAAACCACAAGAAGCTCTTTCACTTCCAAATCTTCTACCTACCATCCCCCTTTCTTGATTGACCTCCATCGTCCTTTCTTGAGTCTGTGTAGCCTACTATCATATGACTGAGTATAATTACACCTTACTCTAGATCACACATATATCGAGCCTACATTTTTGGATATTGTAAGACAACCCTAGATTCATTCCATCTCATATCCTTTCTTGGTCTTCTATAGTTTTCATATTTTCTTCCATCTTTCATTTTAGCCAAGGTTAAGTTCATGGTTGAAACCTATTCCCAAAGGTCTAAAAGAGAAGCCAAAGAAACTCTAAGATCTCTCAACATGAGTACCTATATTTTTTATGGAGATAAATTTTATAACCCATTTGACAATTGCAGTAATATACCAGACAATGATAATAAGAATAAGAATGATAATAAAAATACATCTATCAATTCCGTAGACATTGAAGAAAATATATAGATACAAGGTTCAGTAGATTGGTTGAGGAAATCATGAGAAGAGATAGACAATACTTCTTTCAAGTCATGGGGAAAATGGAATGAATCTACCTCATGATTTTGATATGTCATAAACTATAGAAGAGGACCCTAATCAAGGAAATCAAACAAATGCAAATCCTAGAGGATCTAATGGTGGTAATAAGAGAGAGCATTTTGTTCTTGAGTCATCTTCATCCTTATTTCAAAAACCAAAAGTTCCCAATACCTATGCTCATGCCAATTTTACTAGGAACTCTTTTGAACAACACCATAGTTGTCCTCTCCCATAGAGGAGAACTATCACTACACATGTTCATTATGATAGCTGAGATCATACTAATGCATACAACTACACCCAAGAAAATATTCAAAATCATGATATGAGGGGACCCCATGTCATATTTGGGGGCAATACTCAAGATCACTCTTATGATACCTCCTATCCTCATGGTCATGACATGTATCAACCTAGACCTAGTGCTCCTCACTACAATACCATACCAAGTGGTCCATATCCAAGTTATAACTATGTTCCTCCTTCATATGAACACATCTATGATCAATACCATCCATACATGCATTATATCCCTCCTTGTCCACCCAGTGACTGAGGCATGGGACTAACTCAAAGAAAAAAGACACCACCCAAGAATGACTTGCAATAACAAATCAAGGATTTGCAAAAGGAAATGGCAAACATGAATACACCAAAGCAACACTATACAATGAAAGACATATGTCCTTACCCATTTGATAGAAGCATTAGAATGCCTCCATTTCCTCCACATTTCGTGAAACCAAAATTTGATAAGTATAGAGACAAAGGGGATCCTAAGTCACACATAAGATAGTTTTTCACAGCTTGCATTGTGGTGGCAAGAGAAGAAACATATTTGATGAGATTGTTCACACAAAGTTTAGGTGGAAAAGATATGGAATGGTTCTCACAACTTCCACCTGGAATTAAATCATTGAGTGATATAGTAGAGGATTTGATACAACACTTCTCATATAACATCAAAAAAGATGTGTCAGTAACTACCTTGTGCAACACTAAGGGACAAAAAAAGGGGGAATCTTTCTCTTCATTTTACAGCAATGGAGAGGTATTTCTAGTCAATTCTCTTGTGATATCCCACAAAAACAAATGGTAGAAATATTCACTCAAAACGTCAACAAGGATATTGGATATTAGATAAGAAAAGCTTGTTTATCTACTTTCAAAGAGGTCATTAGGAAAGGATTGGCAATAGAAAAAAGTCCTTATTGAACAAGGTATCATAAAGCTATTCAAATAAAACAAAGAGGAATCAAATGGGAAAGACAAACCCCAATTTTGGAACAAGAATAAGAACACAGTCAATGATGGGGTAGTAGATGCAAATGTTGTAAAACCAAAAATGACTTTCCCCAATGCAAGTTCATCCAATACAAGAAATCAAGTGAACACTCGAAGACCGTCAAAGCCTCGAAGGAAATACACTCCATTGGGAGAGCCAATTGAGACAAAATTCAAGAAATTGGTTGCAATCACACTTATAACACTACTAGATAATCCACCTTAAGAACCAAAATTAAAACCTATGTTGTGGAATGATGATGAGTATTGTGAGTATCACAAGAGAAAATGACACACAACTGGCAATTATCATAGATTGAAGGATGTTAGACAAGATCTTATTGACAAGGGAAAAATAGAAGTTTATGGTCATACATCTAATAAGGAACATGCGATGTTTAAGGAGCCATTCCCTAAACATGATAATGGAAAAGACAAAATAGATAATCAAGCCAACTACACTAAAATGTCCTATGATTATGACTCAACTATTAACCACATTTGAGTGGACAATTATGTTTCTACCATTATTATAAAGGACAAGACTCCCGAAGGTTCTACATAAAGGAGTAAAGCTGTTTTAAAAGGCATTGGACCATCTTCCTCATCCTCTAAAGATGAAACCTCTGAATGTAATATCATAACCCGTTGAGGCAAAGTTACCCTGCAAGGCATTCCACCCAAGACCACAACCTCATCATTTACCAAAAGTAAGTATGACCTTGTAGATCAGTTAGGTAAGACACTCACCCTCATTTCCATTCTTGAGCTCTTATGCATATCCCCTTCACATAAGGCCATTCTTGACAAAGCATTGAGAGAGACCTCAGTACCCATTGATCTGAATGTGGACTAGTTTCAATCCATGGTGGGATACCTTCACTCAACATTGTCTTACATTCATAAAAGTTGATGATGTATCAATATCCCAACCACACAATGCACCCCTTTACATCGAATTTTTTCTCCAAAAAAACCATATCAAATGAGTCTCGATGGGTGGAGGAGCATGTCTGAACATTTGTACATTGAACACTATTAAACAATTGGGATATTTTGAACAAACTATGAATTCAAAGAACAAGATCACCATAAAAGCATATTATGATGAAGAACACTCATCCAAGGGAACAACCACCTTACCTTTGAGAATTAGGCCAGTCATGAGGGATGTGGTTTTTCAAGTCCTTGATCTAGATCTCACATACAACATACTTTTGGGACTTCCATAGATTCATGATATGAGAGCAATACCATCAACGTACCATCAATGTATCAAATTCCTTATAATGAAGTTGAAGTAACAATAAGAGGTGATCCAAATCTATTCATGTATTGTAATAAGCTACAACCAGGATCAAAAATAATAATTCCAATCAATAGAGAAGTAACTCCATCATCAACATATGTTGATCTAGATTCCTTGAAAGCTTCTACATCAAAATAAGAAGAGCTCAAAGAAAAATTCAAGGTTAAAGACATAGCCCACAAACAATTTGCAATATCAAGGAATTGGGTGTGAACCACCTAGTGTTGTGGCTACTAAGTCTGAATGCATATATCCTCTAGTGGTGCAAGCAACTCTTGATATCAATAGTCCTAAGAGTGGTTCCAACAAAGAATATGTTTAATATACCACCAACCTTCTTGAGAACTCATATAGCCTTATGATTTCATCCACTCATTCCATTTCCACTCCTCTCCTAGACTTGGATCAACAAGAATCACAAAAGCCTTTACTAGTTGGGGATCAAAAATCAAGCCTTGAAAAGAAAAATATAAAAGTAAAAAATAAAGAGATTTCCTTCAGTCCAAATCAAAATCTAAAGCTATTAAACTTTACAAAAATCAAAGTTAAGGATAAAAATCCTATGAAGAAAAAAAAACATGAGTTGATCTCCCCTAATATTAAAATAATTGGGGGCAAAAGTTCTAATATTTCAAGTCAAAAAGAATACTTGTTGATCCTAATTCTCCATCATACCATCCTACTTTGACTTATTTTCACAATCATAAGCCTTCATTCATCATCTAATTGTTCCACGCATCCATCCTTTTTTAGCAATACATCACATCAACAGACTTTTAATGGAACTTTCTTGAAGGACTTTGTTATCAAGGATGCCCAAACTTCTTTAGGTGACACGCATATGGGCCTACGTAGTCCACACATTAGTAATTCTACCTTAGTTCCTTCATCAAGGAAGATAATCAAGGGAGAAACATATCATTCAATTTAGGAATGAAAAAACTATAATCATAAGGTAACGCCTCACACATTTGAGGTGGGTGACTTAGTTCTTAGAGAAAATCCTAAAAAATCATCAAGACAGAGAGAAAATAGACAAGTTCAAACTAAATTGGCTTGGTCCTTACATCATCATAACACTCTATGGATCACCCGCATATCATCTCTCAACACTAGATGAGTAATATTTGGAGGATCCTATAAACAACATGCACCTTCATAGGTTCTACACATAGTTTTTTAGAATATACCATTGTCAAAAATACAAGAAAACAAAAAAATATCAAAAATACAATTAAAAAAAATAGAAAAAATCGGTACTTGGTGAAAACTAGGCAAACAAGCGCCTTGTGACACAAAAAGATTTTGAAAAAAAAATTAAAGTAAAGAGAAATAAATTCATCCAATGGTGCAAACCACTCTGGTGGCACCTTGGGCAAGTACCATGGTGAAAAAATAGGTTATCGATGCCATGTGTAGAGACATTCATCATTCCTCCTTCCAAATCCAATTTCATCCTTTCACCTTGCACACACTCACAACCAACCCTTCCATAATAAATTTACCCATTCCCATCATGGATTGTTATTGATCTACCTAATATTGGTTAGCCATTCATAATAGACCTCCCTTTTCACCCTTTCCTTCCATAATAAAACAGGTCCAATATGCAATTAGACCAAAATCCTAAATCTATTGATGGAAGTGGTACCTTGAGCATCGCATGTTTTAAGGTGCATCATCATTTTCTTCCTCCCTCTTTTCACGCATAAGTCCATAATAAAATATCACTTGCATTTCCAATCCGCAATAACATTCTTCTCTTCTTTGCAATAAATATATTAGTTTCATGGATTCAGTTAGTTTTAGATGAGACACAAGCACCAGTACGCAAGAAATCAAATCTTTCAACAGACTTTGGCAACAACATTGTTTTTGGCATAATCTATCCTTTATCAAGATGACAGCATTGTGACCAAATCAAACATGTTAACATATGTGGCAATTAACACAAATAACTTGAGGATTTCATCATGAACAGTGTCAAGTCTTGTTTTTCTTTTGATTTCATATTTTAAGGTGACATGTCTTTTAGCTTTTCCAGGATGTCTCTAACTAGAGATTTTATCTCCTAGATGTCTTAAACTAGAAAGGCAAGGATGGGATATGATTCACCTACTATTTTTTTGTTGTCTATTGACTGTCTCTTAGTAATGTTATGGCTTGTCTAAGGATATGAGGACATTGTGAGTCTAGTATGAACTGGGGCATTCCTTGTTTGCGACTATCTGATCTCCATGTAAATGGGTACAATGATTTTCTAGGTTGAACCTATACCTAGATTTTCATAACCTATTTTCCATAATAAAGTTCAATGATGATAAACCACAAGAAGCTCTTTCACTTCCAAATCTTCTACCTACCATCCCCCTTTCTTGATTGACCTCCATCGTCCTTTCTTGAGTCTGTGTAGCCTACTATCATATGACTGAGTATAATTACACACATAAAATATCTTCATTTAATATAGTTTTAACCTACCATATCACATGTTAGTACATCATGCATGTGCATATATATCATGATAACATAACATCCTGCATATATCACTCATTAGCATTTGCATTCTCATATAAAATATAAAAAGACATAAAAAAAATAGCATATCTTACATTCTATCATGTAAATAAGTCATCATTATATACCCATTTCCATTTTACATTTGCACCATGCATAACATACATATAAAACATAAAATAAAAAATATATCGCATTCCATCATGTACATATTCATCGCATTAAGAATAGTAACATCATCACATTTGTAATAAAACATGTAACATGCATCATCATGTAGGATCATAAGCATCATATCACATCATCATGAAAGTGTACACAACATCATATAGGAACACATGCATATAGCTACCGCAAGGACTAAATCATCTCATATATATATCAAAATAATATTAGTGTCATGATACAATGATGTCAAAATATCTTGTATGGCTACAAAATCACCCATAGGTGTCTACATCATCATACAAAAACTGATACAAAATGGGATCCAAGAGATATATGATTAATACCCTCTCTCGTAGCCAGTTGGTCTCGAAGGAATCTAAGCTCCCGAAGGACCAACCACTAGATCATCTTGTCTGTCCCCTCCTGCAGACCCTACCGGATCATCTTTTAACCAAAGTAGCTAACTGTCTTATGTTTGCCCAAATCTCAAGCATATACATAATGTGTCTCAATCCGATTTCCTTGATCCCAGCGTGGTCCTCAGCAATCGAATCTATTTGTAACCGTTGTGTCATAGGGAATCACTCTCTAGACACAATCTAGGATAAGTACTCCTGCATCACATCAAATCAATCATGTCAATCCTAGTGGTACTTATGCTCATCACATTGTGTTTCTTATCTTATCCTAGCTTAGCCTAGTGGTACCTATGTCCATCACATAGTCTTGCTCATCAGGTTCTATCCTAGTGCTTTTATCTATTACATGGCACTATATCCTAGTGTATATGTTTTTCCACATCGCATTATATCCTATCTTGCTAGGGAACTCGCCATATTTTATCTATTCAATGACTTATCCTATACTCAGCTTAGAAAACCTACCTATTTTAGGGCACCTGTTTGAGTGAATCCTCTCAGTAGCTTATCCAATTGGCAACATATGTTAATCATAGAATTGTCAATTCTAGCCTTGGTTTCAGTTTGTCTTCCCTAGGGCACCTGTTTGAGTGAATTCTCTTAGTAGATTACCAAATTGGTTGCATATGTTCATCACAAAACTATCAATTTTAACCTTTTAAGATATAGACACGATTCTATTGATTCCACTTGAGTCAGTCCTTTTCCTACACGACCTTGTCACCCTATCTTGTCAATCCTTTCTAGCCTTTCTTTCTTATCGAGAGATTGTCTGTGATCCTTTTTTAAAAAAATCATCCAATCTTTCGAGGGGCATATCATTCCCATCATGGGGCAACTTTGTATTAGTTTATCTTATCTTCTTTGAGCCAACACGACAAGCTAGATTATCTCAAAGAAGGGCAAAATAAGATCAATGGAAATTGAATCCCTACTTGACATGTGAATGGTAATATTGTTTTCTTTTGTTGATTTACATGATCTTAGGTATCTCTATTGGTATTGGTGAATGTTTCATTGTAGGAATTAGACTGTTTGTGGTTGAATCTTTATGCTTTTACAATAGGTTTTGATCATCATATTTTCACCATATATAGGTACAATTAATTTTTTTAATATTTCAAAATGATACATTAAAATATACAATAGTATGCATACGAAGAAGATAGTTGAGAGGAATGCTAAGGGACATGTAATTACATATATTATGGGAAACCTAAAGTAAATTATTATAATCATGGTAAGAGAGATCACACTCAATTGGTAAGCCACATATGAACAAGTAATATTCAAGAGAAAAAGAGGAAATTGTATCTCATCTAGTAATATCCCAAAAAGATTTTTAGAATCAAAAGATTTGTAATTGGCAAGGTGTGACAAAAAGTTGAATTAGTAAACTTAGATAAAATTTAAATTCACCACTTAACATAATACAATCGTCTATATGAATATAATTAGCAAGTAAGAAAAAATTCACATGTAAGAATGAATCACTACAAGATAGTTTAGTCAGGGTTAATATTAATATAATAATTATTCATATACTAATAAAATGTAACATAATATAATATTATATTGTATTATATAATAAGAAATAGTTTAGTTAGGATTAAATTGTAATACTAAAATACTTTACTTTAATTTAATTGAATTAATAACATAAATATAGTATAATATAATACAATTAGATATTTATAATATAATATAATAATATAAATAAACATAATATATAATATATTTTGCTTAAGATTAAATTCACAAATAACACCCCAATGTGAAGGAATGTCCTCATAGGGGAATGAAAGCATCTAAGGTGGGTATGCAAGGGGGGGAATCTTAGGCTCATAAAGGAGATGGCGTTGGATTTGATGGATCTCAGTCTTAGAGGGGTTTGATGGATGACAAAGGAGTGGGGGAAAATAACCCCTAAGTTTCCACGGGTTTTGGTCATTGGCTCTGGGATCTGTTTCTCATTATATTCTAGTGATATTTTCTTCAATTACACTCTTAAATTCTACCTTTTGGGTATATGGTCTTCAATTTTGTCTAGTTATACTTGCATTTTGAGTGATGATCTCTTCTTCCTCTTTATATTTTTCTTTTGTTGCTTATAGTTGAAATTGGGTGTAGATTGAGCCTTGCTCTCTACCTTGTGCTTTCGAATCTACATAGGTTTTTCCTCTTCTCTTCTGGATTCAAATCTTCTATACTAGTTCTTTATCACAGACCTTTGTGTTTTTGTTATATTTCCAGTTTCCATTAAATTTACGTACTTTGTATTATTATTATTAATATAATACTTATGCGGTTACATTTTGCCTTAAATAAAAAAACAATACCACAACTTAACCATCACACCTTGCCAACATTGGTATCTTTATTACTTATATTATTATCTAATAATTATAATGATTATTTTAGTAGATAATTATCCTAATTATATTAAATAATTATTGTGAGAAAAGCCACCCACATAGTCCTAAAATATGAGAACACTTTTCATTACAAGTCAAAATTTTGGTAAATAAGTTAATATATGTGCCATTAGAAATATATTTATTTTATTGATTGATAAATAAGTTAGTATCTATGTCATTAGAAATATTCTTATTATGCCTTAAAAAAATATGATCTCTTTTCACATTTTGTGGGGTTTCAAATATGACCAATCAAAACAAAGATATAATCTCTCTCTTTTTATATATAAAAAATGTTTAGTTTCTATCGTCAAATTTTTAAAGAACTTTAGAAAAGATTTATGTCAAGATTTTTTTTTAATTTTCAATTGATGTAGAAAACAAGTTTATTCACTTGTTAAAACAATAACCTCTCCCATAGTTTGAGGCAGGAACTAATAAGGTGATTTTTTAAATGAATAAGATATTCAATATGAGTCAACATGAATCTTATCCTTGCCTATATGACCAATTTGGGAATAAAAACTTTGAGTTTGGCAGAGGTGGTAGAAATTTATTATGATCTTGTTATAGTTAATGAAAGGACCTATACAATTGAATCATCATAGAAGGTGATTCGGAAAACACTATCCTTTTACTCAAGAATGAAGCCAAACCTGACTGGAAGTGTGAAGAACTCATTGCCAAATGTCGTGACCTTATATGTAAGATTAGCCACATCCATATTTTTCTTACAATAAGGGAAGGAAATAAACTTGCAGACATGTTGGCTTCATTTGGACCATTTTCCAGTAGTTTAAAAATATGGATAGATATTTATCATATCTCAAATTTGGTATGCATTTCTATCTTTGAGGACATGAAGATCAATGATGGAGTATAATCCAAGGATCAACTTTTTCATTATTATCACTACCCTTTTGACTAGTTCTTTTCTATTTAGGTGCCGAACATCTCTTTCAAATAGTAGTGTCATTTTCTCCTTCCCTCATAAGTGTTGTCGTGTTAAAACTATTGGTTTTTGTTTTCCCCACCTGGTGTTTACTCCAAAGCTCTAAGATTGTGATGGGAGGGGACCTTATACATACTGAACCTAATTTGTGTGATAAATTTAAAAATGCTAATTTATGGTAGAGAGTGATCAAGGGGAACTTGACTAGTTATGTTCAGGGCATGTAGGGTTTCGACCCAAAGCTCTCCAAGGATTTTTCTCAATCCTGGTAGAAGGGGGAGTTGAACCTAGGGGGAATTTCTTTCAAAGTCACTTAGAACACGATTGCTTCTATCATTGGTTTATTGTAGGAGGGAATAAATTTTCCTAAGAAGATGAAAGGATCCTATAAGGAGGAATTTAAGAGATTTTTCAAGAGCCACGAAGGATTTTATAGGGTACAAAGAGGGTATAATAGAGAAGACTACTCAATATTTGGAAGGATGATACCCTTTTGCAGATGAAATTCTTCACTCTAGATGGGAATTTTAAAAGATTTTGTACCTATCTTTTATCGATGCTAAACCACCTCAAGTATGGTATAAACATGATTTTTTCCTACTGGGTCTATTCTTCTTTGAATCAATTAGTTGCTAGAGACAAGTCCAAAAACTCTTTTCCCGATCATCAAAGGTTAATTCTTAGACACTACAACTTTCATCTATCTTTAACCCCGGCTATTGGGTCCTTGTTAAGTCCCCCTAGACCTTCGTGAGATCCTAATTTAGTGGTATAGGTCTCAGGTGCTCCAATTGCAAAACCTAACCCCAATGTTGTCTCCTCTTTTAAACCCATGTCAGTTCCTACCTACTTTAACCATATCATAAAAGCGAAACAATTTTTTTTTTTCTAATTTACCTTCTAAAGAAGTGGAGTTGTTGGAATCAGAAGAAGAGGAAGCTTATGAGGAATATGAGTCCTCACTTGAAATTGGATTGGTCCCTTGTGGCTACTAAGGAGGATACCTCTCTTCCCATGACTAGGAGATTTGTAACCACAATCCTGGACTTCTTACTTTGGATTACAAGGTGCTAAAGATGGAAGAAAGTTTTGGGCAATTGGAATTAATTATTAAATGTCTCTTTTCACAACTTGATGTGGCTATTAGAAATATTAACATGATTGAGGTTATGTTGAGGTGGGTGCTAGGGAAGATAAATGGGCTATGTAAGAAAAGGACAAACGGTATGGGTAGCCACTACTAAGATGGCAATAAAATTAGAGAAATGAGACAAAGTTGAGGGGACGTTATATGAACTTAGTGAAAAGGTGTCTCAGAGAAATGAGAGTAAGGTTGTGATGGAACTGAAGGAAAGCGAGGTGATTGTGAAGTCAAAAATTGAGGATATGTCCAAGCTGAGATAGGAGATGGCCCTAATGAATTTGACAAGAGATGACCCTAAATAAAAAGGAAAGAAAATTGAAAGAGACATCCTTTGTCTCCCTTTTCTACGATGAAGCCCCTTACCTCTATGGTCAAAGATACTTTGGATTTTGGTACTACAACCTCTAATAGGGACTATATAAAAAAAATTATTTCTCTGATAAAGTTTTAAGTTTGTGTGAAGATTGGAAAGAGGGTAACACTTCCACCTAGTAGATAATCCCTTTGCATCTTTAATGGTTGGATGATTAGTTTTGGGTTTTTGTTTGTTGGTTCTATTTGTAGTATTCATCTAGTTGCTTGGTGTTTCCTCACTATTTTTTGGTATTCATTTCATTTACTTAGTTGTGCATTCCTCATGTTCCCTAGATGGTTCTTTCCAAAGGTTATGTAATGGTTCGGGCCTATCCCACTTTTTATTAATGAAAAAATGTCAAGGAAATGTTTGAGAAGTTGAAATTGAAAAGATTGCCACATGGGAGTCCTTATAGGGTGTCATGGCTTAACAAGGGGCAGCATGTAGTGGTAGATGAACAAACTTGGGTAGAATTTGAAATGGGTGACTATAAGGATAGAGTCTTGTGTGATATCCTTCCTATGTATGTCTGTCACTTGTTGTTAGGCCACCCATGGAAATATGATGTTAAAGCCCAACATGATGGGGAGACAAATGTGTATGTCATCACCAAGAATGGAAGACCATTTAGGATGGAACCATTATCTGATCAAGGGGAAGAGAAAATTGTTAGTCCAAGTGTCATGATGGTTAGTGGAAAAGAGTTTTTAGATGCCCTCAAGCAAGAGGAAACCCAAAGTTATGCTTTGGTCTTGAATCCAAAGGATAAGTCTCAACAAGAGAAAGGTGCAAAAAGTGAAGTTCCTAGTGAAGTGAAAAGCATGTTGGATAGATATGAAGGGGTTGTGGCCAAAGATATCCTAATAACTTTCCTCTAATCAGAGATATCAGCCATCAATTTGATTTGATTCTTAGTGCAACCTTTCATAACAAAGCTACCTATAAGATGACTCCTAAACAGAATGAAGAGATAGCAAGACAAGTGCAAGATTTATTAGACAAAGGGTTGATTAGGAAAAGTTTAAGCCCATGTTTTGTACCTATTGTATTAGCATCTAAAAAGGATGGAACATGGAGGATGTGCACTGATTCCAGGGCCACCAACAAGATCACTATCAGATACCGGTTCCCTATGCCTAGAATTGAGGACCTAATGGACTATCTTGGAGGAGCATGCTACTTTTCTAAAATTGATTTGAAATCATGTTACCATCAAATCAGAATCAGACCTGGAGATGAGTGGAAGACAACCTATAAGACAAATGAGGGCTTGTATGAGTGGTTGGTGATGCCCTTTGAGCTCACAAATGAACCTAGTACTTTTATGCACCTCATGAATGAGGTATTGGTTGAATTAATTGGAAAATTTATTATTGTTTATATTGATGACATCTTTGTGTTTAGCAGGTCCAAGGAAGAGAATTTGAAGCCCATGAGGAGAAACTGGTAATCAATCTAGAAAAGTGTGAATTCATGAAAACTGAACTGGTGTATCTAGGCTTTGTGGTTTCTCAAGGATGTTTGAAAATGGATCCTTCAAAGATTGAGGCTATTGTTAATTGGCCTACACCTAGGATATTAGGTGATGTTAGGAGCTTTCAAGGATTGGCTTCTTTTTATAGATAGTTCATAAATGGATTTAGTCATATTTGTGAACCAGTTCTTGACACTATTAAAGGAGGAATCAAGTGCAGGTTTGAATGGACGGAGAGAGTATCCCAAAGCTTTGAGGTATTGAAAATGAAGGTTGTTGAAATTCCTATCTTGAGGCTACCTAATTTTGATCATATTTTTATAGTTGAATGTGAAGCAAGCAAGTAGGCTATAGGTGCAGTCCTTAGTCAAGAAGGCCATCCAGTTGCATTCTTTTCAGAGAAGTTAAATGAGTCAAAGGAAAGGTATTCTACTTATAATTTGGAACTCTATGCTATGGTGCAAGCACTAAAAAAGTGGTGTCATTACCTTCTTCCTAAGGAGTTCATTGTTTATACTGACAACCATGCATTGAGTTTTCTTAATGGACGGGAGAAGTTGAATCAAAGGCATATTAAGTGGGTTGAGAAAGTCTAACCTTATACCTTTACAATAAAACATAAAAAGGGTGTGTCTAATAAGGTTGTTGATGCCTTGAGTAGGAGAACACTTACTATTTAGGAGATTCAATGGCAGAGTGTTGGTGTTGATTCTCTCAAATCCATGTATAAGGATGATAAAGATTTCAAAGATGCATATGATGTATGTTATAAATTTGCTGATTCTTGTCATGTTAAGTTTGTTGAATTCATGTTGCGGGATGGTTTTCTCTTTAAGGGGCATCAACTATGCATTCGTCAATGTTCTATGAGGGAGAATATCATCCAGGAAATGCACAATGGTAGTCTTGGAGGCCATTCTGGTTTGGACAAAACTTTGGAGCAAGTATGAAGATTTTATTTTTGGCCTAAGATGGAATCAGAGGTGAGAAAATTTGTGAAATGTTGTCCTATTTGTCAAAGGGAAAAATGTGTTTCTACTAATGCTAGATTGTATCAACCTTTACCAGTTCCTACTAGGCCTTGGGAAAGCCTTAGTATGGATTTTGTACTTGGTTTGCCAAAAAATCCTTGGGGGTTTGATAGTGTGTTTGTATTTGTTGATAGGTTTAGCAAAATGGCTCATTTTGTGCCATGTAAGTGCACCAATGATGCATCTCATATTACAGGTCTATTTTTCAAAGAAGTTGTGAGGATTCATGGTCTACCTCTCAATATTGTCACTGATAGAGATTCTAAGTTTGTGGGTCATTTTTTGAGGATTCTTTGGAAAATGTTGGGCACTAACTTGTCATTTTCTTTAGCATACCATCCTCAAACATATGGCCAAATTGACGTGGTTAATAGATCTCTTGGAAATTTGCTTAGCTGTCTTACCAAGCAACATGGATAGTGTTGGGATTTAGTGATTGGCTAGGCTGAATATGCATACAATGATTCCATCAATAGAAGTACATGTAAGAGCCCATTTGAGGTTGTGTATGGTTTACATCCTAGAGGGATTCTTGAACTAAGAGACCTTGGAGGTATGGAAAATAGGAGTGCACAAGGTGAGGATTTCACTCTCACTATGAAAGAAATTCATGATCAAGTCAAGGCCACTCTCCAACAAAGTGCTAATAAATATAAACTCAAAGCATATATGAAGAGGAGGGATGTTCAGTTCAATGTAGGGGATTTGGTAGTGGCCTACCTTAGAAAAGAAAGGCTCCCTAAGGGCCAACCCTCGAAACTACTCATTAAGAAGATAGGTCTGTTGGTATTTTGGTATGGTTTTATCATTGATGTCAACACTTACTAAAACTCTAGCACTTTGGAGAATCAACAACATTCACCGGCAAGCAAGTGACTCATGCACAGTCACTGATATTTAGTGTACCGGCAAGATATAATTATCACTAGCACTTGGAATGATATAAAAAATACTTGGTAATGTCCAAGACATCATTTGGACATCTTGTCCTAGAGTTTTGTTTATTGGTATATTCATATTTGCATATTTGTTGTTACCGGCAAATAGGTCCAGGGTTACACCGGCAGGTTTATCTTTTTCAGATCAGCATGGCATGCTATGGAGATGATTAATTATTGTTGTAAATGCATTAAGCCGACATGTTCAATCGGTTATTGCATCAAATATTGTATTGTTTATAAAATGTTTTTATTATAATATCTTGTAGAGCCGACCTACTAAAATTGGTCTTAGGTTATGGTATAAATGTAAGATCTTATTTGTAAGGTCAGATGTGGAATGCGAAAAAGGATTGTGTGAAGGTATATGCGAGAATAAGTAGAGCTATACATGCAGACATCATTTGAAGATTGAAGAAGGGTTTTTGTGAAGACAATCAGAACTATACCAGTACTGAATCTAGCATATGAAGATGCTATATTGTGCAGTACATTCTTATTGGATTTAACCATCCAACTATAGTCAGTGTGGCTCCCATTTTGTGATTGAGCAGTGAGCTCTAGGCACTTGGCCTTTCTGCATGTGTAGACCCCATTTATGTACACTTACTATCTGCAGTAGTATCATCTGAATATGGGTAAGGTTTCCCACCATGGTTTTTCCCCTTACAGGGTTTCCACGTACAAATATTGGTGTTATATGTTGTGGATGACTTTGTCTTTATGTTTCATGCACTAATCCTTACTGGTATAACAATTAACTGTTAAAGCTGTCTACCGACATATTAAAATGGTTTATCGGTATTAAGCATTAAGTTGGTTAAGTTGTTTTGGTTTGCATTTATTTGACAACTGATTCACCCCCCCCTCTCAGTTGTCTCCAGGACCTAACAATTGGTATTGTATATGGTGAAAATGGATAACAATAACAACAATATTGAAAGGCTAAATGAATTCAACCACAAAACCCTAGCCTAACAATCAACAAAGATCCACCATAACATATGAAGATTACCTAAGACAATGCAAATTACATGAAATCACAAAGATTATACCATCACATGTCCAATAGGATTTTGATCTCCATTCTTCCTATCTCCATTGATCTTGCTTGATATATTTGCTCTTAGATTTTGTGTGCACAAGAGCTCAACAAAGAACGGAATGTGGTTGCAAGTAGGATCGTAGTGTAGTCAAGTCCTTAAGATCATTGATTAGGGTTTGATAATGAAGGAAGCATCTCCTTATATAGAAGACACTATATGAAATGGAGGGATAAGATTGAGAGGTGTAAAAGGAGGTCGGCTATGATTAGAGGGTAGGTAAAAGAAATAATAAAATAATGAAAGGGGTAGGTAGTGTAGGAATTAAGAGATGAATGACATGTGTCATAGGTAGAAAAGGCTAATGAATTAATTAAATAAATAAAGATTTATTTAATTAATTTAAGAAGTAGGATAATTAAATAAATAAGATATTTATTTAATTTAGGAAAAGGATAATTTAAATAAATAAATGTATTTATTTAAATGATAAATAAGGCTAGAAGAGGATAAATGAATGAATTAAATAAATAAGGATTTATTTAATTAATAGAAGAATTAGGCTTAGATAATTAAATAAATAAAATTTAATTAGACTGGACAATTTTAGGTGTCTACATTTTGCCCCTCTTTGAGACAATGCGGCTTGTCGTGTTGTTTCAAAGAAGATAAGATGAACTAATACAGAGTTGCCCCAGAATGGGAATGATATGCCCCCTCGAGAGATTGGATGAAAATGTTTGAAAAGATTGCAGACAATCTCTCGATAAGAAAGACAAGATAGAATGGATTGACCAGATAAAGTGACAAAGTCATAGGATAATGAAGACTGACTCGGGAAATGAAGGCGAGGGCTAGGGTAGGCTATAAGATAGACCACGGGGGAAAATACATCCTCATTGTCATCTACACCCTCATGAGATCAAAGTGTAGAGCGAGAAAAGAGCAAGAGCAGTCAGCAGCGATGGCTTTCGTGCATAGATTCGACTGTGTTCGCTGATTTCAGAGGCCAATAGAGGCAGGAGAGCCGGTAAGTACCACCAAACCTCCTTGTACTTTGATGCATTTAATTTTGTCATTAATGCATGTCAAATAGGGCAATAAATGTACTTAAAAGCAGAGTTGAAGAATGTCAAAAAACCGTCTAACTGCGTCTGTGTCAGTGCCAGGTGCATCTGTGTTCAACAGGCGCGTCTGTGTCGGTGCCAAGCACGTCTGTGTCTAGAACCGCGTTTGTGTCAAATGCGGGCGCGTCTGCGATGTGCAGGGGCGTCTGCGTAGTCTAGTCGCGTTTATGCCCGGCATAGGCACGTTTGTGTTATACAGGTGCGTCTGTGTTGTGCAGGCACGTCTGTGCAGTCTGTAGGCGCGTTTATGTAATGTAAGCACGTTTGCGTTGAAAAGTGCAAGTTTTGGTCTTCTAGGTCAAATCGGCAGTTCTGTGATGAACATATGTTGTCGATTGGATAAGCTGCTGAGAGGATACACTCAAGCAGGTCCTCTAGGAAGACTAGGATAGATCAAGGCACTTTGTGATGAACAGTGAGTACCAAGATAGAGTACTTTGTGATGAACAGGGAGTACCCAAAGTATGAGCAGCACTTTGTGATAAACAGGGAGTGCAAATGTGAATGACACTTTGTGATATACAGTGAGTGTCACACACGTAGTACTTTGTGATGAACAAGGAGTACTACTAGGATAGAAGCAACACTTTGTGATGAACAGTGAGTGTCACTAGGGTAGATAACCATATGCATTTAGATAGCAAGTAGAATTTTGTGATAAACAGTGAATGCCACTATAACTGACATGATTGATTTGCTTGACTGCAGGAGTATTTGCCTATGCTGGAGTCACGAGAGAGATTCCCATCGACACAGAGGTTGCGACCGGAGTTGACACTTGGGGATCGAGCTGCCATTGAGGCGATGGGCTTGAGACATGTACTATATGTGCCTAAGTTTCGGGCGAACATGGGATTACTAACTGCATTAGCTGAGAGATGGCACTCTGAGACGTGCACATTCCATTTGCCTATGGGTGAGATGATAGTCACCCTGGAGGATGTATACAAGATTCTGCAGATACCGATTGATGGGGAGCTGATCCCATACGATCGAGATGGCGACAGAGAGGCCCTGAGATGAGTATTTCAGGACCCTGAATTGGAGATGAGGGCAGGACACGTGGCATGGGACACCATGACAGCCATAGGGTTAGCATTGTCAGCAGTGATCGGAGGAGCTATCAGTGGGTTCCTGTGTCCAGACAGGGTGACACGGGGGTTGGCTGTGGGCTGGGGGGAGCACTGGAGATGCTGATGACACAGCATGCCAGATATGCCTGGGGACCATGTGTATTGGCCCACCTGTACTACGAGTTGCATCAGTTTGTTTACCATGGGTCAGTGGGATTGGGCTGCAGAGTTACATTGCTGCAGGTATGGGCTTACGAGCATCTGTCGGTTACCTGACTGATACACTTTAGGGGCAGAGGTCATGGGCGCAGCTTCGTGCATTTATATGATATGATCACTTCGCAGCCACGGATTGGCAGGCTAGAGTATTGGCAGCGAGTGATAGACGATATTGATGTGGTCATATGGAGACCATATCTAGGCTGCGAGCAGTGGGAGGATGATGCAGTCGAGCTACCATACACCTTTCGGAGCAGGTACCTGATTGGGTGGATGCTCTATGTGCTAGAGAGGCAGCTGGTAGACAGGATTGGCTGACAGTTTGGCTAGATTCAGAGGATGCTGCGGGGCTCAGGCATGTATGCCCGTACCATGAGAGATCAGGCACAGTTTGGGCCATTGCTGTCGTATGATCAGGCAGTGACACAGCTGGTGGAGATGATACCTCTACCCTAGGACATGTGGCCAGAGATCGAGGGCGCCAGCATGGATGCCGAGTATACAGCTTATTGGGCAGAGCATCCGTTCCCACAGTTGACAGATCCAGGAGAGGCACTAGAGGGAGATGGTGGGGGAGATGATGATGACAGTGGAGGTGATGGGGGTCAAGGCCAATGGAGGAGGAGGGGAGTAGTTGGAGAGAGGAGGGTGATGAGGAGAGACTGGCTCAGGTGGTGAGGGGTCGCAGTGGATTGCCGCTACAGGTACCAGCAGCACAGGGTCCCAGACAGGTATAGGCACAGGGACAGGGATAGAGACAGGGACCAGTAGAGGTATCAGTACAAGTATAGGTACAGGTACAGGGACAAGGAGAGCCACAAGCAGAGGCAAAGGTAGAGGGGGTTGACCCAGTGGAGGTTGAGCTACTAGATCTGAGGGAGATCTGCCAGGGACAGGCAGATGAGATTTAGGAGCTGGAGAGGGAGAGGGATCGACTCAGGATGAGGCTCAGAGATACTGAGTGGGAGAGAGATCAGGCGATCCAATGCTATACAGAGGCCGAGACAACACTGAGGGCAGGGAGATAGGCGACAGAGGACACAGGGGCAGGATATGCATATGTCCTACGGGCAGGAGAGGAGATAGGCTATTGGAGGGACCTCTACTATGGTGTCGTGCCAGTAGATCAGCGGGTGAGGAGCTTCCATAGACCATCGCGTACAGTGACAACTACGGGGGGGAGCCGGAGGAGACAGGCATCGAGTGGTGGGGTCATGGGTCCTCCACCACCACCAGATAGAGGGGACAGACAAGATGATCCTGGGGCGGGTCCTTCAGGGGCTCAGATTCCATCGAGGCCAGGCAGCTCCGAGGGAGGGAGTTCATCATAGCCTTAGAGGGCTCCCTTTGTATCAGTTTTGTACCATTTTTGTATGATGATGTAGACACTTGCAGGTGATTGTAGCCATATGATTTTGACATCATTGTATCATGACACTTTATATATATATATGAGATGATTCATCTTTGTGGCAGCTATATGCATGTGTACCTATGTGATGAGATGTTCTTATGTGATGCTTATGATATGGATGCAAATATGTATATGATGCAATGCAATATATTTTTGTTCGTTTATGTTTTATATGTGTATGTATGATGCAAATGTGAATGTATGTAATGCAGATGAATATGATAATGCAAATGTAAATTGTGCTAACAGGTGTTGTGTGCAGGATGTGATGCAATTGTGATATCTATATGTATGTATGAAATGCTTATATGTGGTAATGCAGGTGCAACTACATGAAATGCAAATGTTTTTGGTGTGTCGTTATACTCAGTCATGTGATAGCAGACTACGCGGACTCGAGAAGGATGATGGAAGTCAATCAAGAAAGGGGGGATGAAAGATAGAAGATATGAAAGTGAAAGAGCTTCTTGTGCGTTATCATCATTGAGCTTTATTATGGCAAGATAGGTTATGACAATCAAGGCATATGTTCGACCCTGAAAGTCATTGTACCTGTTTACATGGAGATAAGACAGTCACAAACAAGGAATGCCCCAGTTCACAATAGACTCACAGTGTCCTCATATCCTTGGACAAGTCATAGAATTACTAAGAGACAATCCACAGACAGCAAATATAAATAGGTGATGATACCCCATCCTCACCTTTCTAGTCAAAGACATCCTAGAGATAGAATCTCTAGTCAGAGACATCTCAGAAAAGCTAAAAGACATGTCACCCGAAAGATAAAATCAAAAGAAAACCAAGACTCAACACCAACATCCACTATAGTCCTCAAGTTTAGTGTCTCTTGTCACTTGTATAAGTCATGTTTGATTGTGGTCACAATGTTTACTTTCACAGAAAGGATAGATAGCACTGAACCATAATGTTGTCTGAGTCTGTTGAAAGATTTGATTTGTTGAAGCCCATTGTTGTTGCTATGTCTCATCTAAAACTGACTGAATCTATGAAACTGATACTTTATTGCGGAGAAGACGAAACTTTATTGCGGATCTGTGATGCAAATGCTGCTTTATCATGGATTGTGCACGAATAGACTGAAGGAAGCTAGAAGAAACTATACTCCTTGAAACATGTGATGTTCTCAGTTCCACACCCATTACTAGATGTAGGATTTTGCCTTAGCCTCAGATAGGATCTGATTTATTATGGATGGAAAGGGAGGTGAAAAGGGATGTTTATTATGAATGGCTAACCAATCTTGGATAGATCAATAACAAGCCATGATGGGAATGGGTAAGTTTATTATGGATGAATAGGTTGTGAGTGTGTGCAAAGTGAAATGATGAAAGAGAATCCTGAAGGAGGGAGGAGCAATGTCTCTACGCATGGCGCTGGTGACCCAATTTTCACCATGGTACTTGCCTAGGGCGCCACCGAAGTGGTTTTCACCGTTGGACGAAATTATTTCTCTTTACTTTTTTTATTTTTCAATTTTTTTTTTGTGTCACAAGGCGCCTGTTTGCCAGGTTTTCACCAAGTAACGATTTTTTTGGTTTATAATTTTTTTGTATTTTTGAATTAGGATATTTTGAAGAGCTATATGTAGAACCTGCGAAGGTGCATGCTGTTGATAGGATCCTCCAAAGGTTCACCTTCTGTAGTTGAGAGCTGATATGCACCAGATCCATATGTGGCTGTAATGATGTAAGGACCAAGCCAATTTGGTTCAAACTTGCCCTTCTTCTCTCTGTCTTGCTGATTCTTGGGGTTTTCTCAGAGAACCAAGTCACCTACCTCAAATGTGCGAGGCTTGACTTTGTGATTGTAGCTGTGACTCATTCATTGTTGGTAAGCCTTGAGATGATTAAAAGCAGTTTGTCTCCGTTCATCTAGCAGTTCCAGTTCTTGTAAGCGAGAGACTCTGTAATCTTGATCAGCGATGATGTTTTGCAAAGAGACCCGTAAAGAGGGTAACTCGACCTCAATAGGCAAGATGGCTTCAGCGCCATAGACAAGTGAATAGGGTGTAGCTCCTGTAGGTGTGTGAACACTTGTGCGATAGGCCCAAAGTGCAGGATTGAGTTGGATATGCCAATTACGGCCAGCATCATCGACTGTCTTCTTTAGGATTTTAAGGATTATTTTATTAGATGCCTCAGCTTGGCCATTGCCTTGGGGGTAGTATGGTGTGGAGAAATGGTGGGTGATATGGAAGCGGTCACAGAGTTCACGAACATCCTGATTTTTGAAGGGATGCCCGTTATCAGTGATAATGGAAACAGGAATACCATATCGGCAAATGATATAGTTGAGGATGAATGTAGCAATCTGTTTTCCAGTAACTTGTGTGAGAGGCACAACTTCAATCCACTTCGTAAAATACTCTATGGCTATGATAATGAATTTATGACCATTGGAAGAAGGAGGGTGAATCTTACCTATGAGATCGAGTCCCCATTAACTAAAGGGCCAAGGAGACGCAAGTGGCTATAGTTCTTGTGCTGGCGCATGTATGAGGTCTCCATGAATTTGACATTGCTTACATTTCTTGACAAACTGATATGAATCTTTTTCCATATTGGGCAAGTAATATCCAGTCCTAATGAGTTTCTTGGCCAAGGTAGGACCACTAGCATGTGGACTACATATCCCTTCATGCACTTCATGTAACGCAATTTGAGCTTCGTCGCTTTCTAGACATCTAAGAAGAGTGCCATCTAGACCTTGGCGATATAGGATATCAGCTAAAATGACATATCGAGAGGATTGGTGAATGAAGGTGCGGCGTTGGTTATTTGATAGATCAGGAGGTAGGATATTGTCGTGAAGGTATGTGAAGATGGAACCATATAACTAAGATTCAGGACCAACAACACATATTATTTCAGTAGGAGTGAACTCATATGATGGAACCAAAAGGTTATCCACCAAGAACTCATAGCGGGTCTCATTTGGAGGTAAATCGATCAATGAAGCAATTGTAGCCATGGCATCTGCGGCGTGATTCTGCTCTCTTGGTATCTTCTCAAAATCTATCCTTGTGAAGTATTGTTTCAGATCATCCACCATTTGTTTATAAGGCATTAGCTTCTCATGTTTTGTTTGGTAATCACTAGTTGTTTGACGGATAACAAGTTGGGAATCCCCAAAAACACAAAGTTCTTGGATCTTCCATTGAACTGCAATTCATAATCCTGCTGTTAATGCCTCATATTCTGCTATATTGTTAGTGCAAGGAAATGATAAGCGGTGTGATTTTGGTATAGAATCTCCTTGAGGAGTTATAAAGAGGATGCCAGCTCCTGCACCATGCTATGTGTATGAGTCGTCAAAGTATAGTTGCCATAGCTTTGCATGTGATACTGTTAAAATGGATTCATCTGGAAATTCTGAATTTAGAGGAACATCATCAATCATGGGGGCATCTGCTAACTGATCTACGATGGCTTGTCCTTTTATTTCTTTTCTATCCACATACTTGATGTTGAATTCACTCAGGATCATTACCCATTTGGCTAGTCGCCCAGTAAGTGTTGCTTTATTGAGAAGGTATTTTAATGGATCAATTCTTGCAACCAACTTAGTCTTATGAGTGAGCATGTAATGTCATAATTTCTGTGAAGCAAAGACCATGGCGAGACATGCACGCTCGATTGGTGTGTAGTTTAGCTCATATCCCACCAATGTGCGACTAATATAGTATATGGCCTTTTCCTTGCCCCTAGCAATTTGTTGTGCTCAGAGTGCTCCCAATGCTGTTGGAGTAGCTGATATGTATAGTAGCAAAGGCTGATCTAGAACTGGTGGCATCAGAACAGGCGGATTCAAGAGATAATCCTTGAGCATCTGGAAAGCCTGTTGACAGTTATCATCCCATTTGAATTTGATATTTTTATGTAGCAGGTGCTGAAAAGGATTACACTTATCTGCCAGTTGTGCTATGAATCTTCGAATGGACTAGAGTCTGCCTTGTAAGGATCGAAGTTGACTGATATTTCTGGGTGGTTGCATGTCCAAGATAGCTTTGACTTTTGCTAGATCTGCTTCAATTCCTCTTTTGGATATAATGAATCCTAGGAGCTTCCCGAAGGTTACTCTAAAGACACATTTCTTAGGGTTTAATCTTACTTTGTATTTTTCCAACTGATCAAAGGCAACTGAGAGTATGTCCAAATGTGTATTTCTATCTATTGATTTGACCAAGAGGTCGTCAACATAATATTCCACTGTTACATGCATGAGATCATGAAAGATAGTAGTCATGGCTCTTTGATATGTAGCACCTGCATTCTTTAGCCCGAAAGGCATGACATTCTAGCAGAAAGTTCCCCATGGACAAGTAAATGATGTTTTGTGTTGATCCTCGGGTGCGATCCTTATTTGATTATAACCAGAAAATCCATCCATTAATGATAGCATTTCATGACCTGCTGTGAGATCAACAATCAAGTCAATGTTTGGTAATGGGAAGTCATCCTTTGGACAAGCTTTGTTGATGTCTCTGCAATCTATGCAAATTCTGATGTTGCGATCTAGTTTACTGATAGGTACCAAGTTGGAGATCCATTCAGGATAATCAATTGGGCGCATGAATCCGACATCGAGTAATTTCTCAAGTTCTGCTTTGACTAGTAATGCCACTTGTGGATGCATTTTTCTTAATTTCTATTTTATTGGTTTTGCCCCCGGTTTGACTGTCAGATGATGCATTACCAAATCTGGATCCAATCCAGGCATATCAGCATATGACCAGGTGAAGTTGATTTGTCACTTTTTGAAGAAGCTTATGAATTTTGACCTTTCAGCCTCTATCAGTGATTGAGCTAGGAATATGTTGTGTGGAACCTCTTCTGTACCGATGTTTGTTTTGATAGTCTCCTCTACCAACATGGATGATTTTTCCCCATATGATTCTTGGAGAATGTCGAGCCTTCCATCTTCGGGCGCCTCAGAGAGGTTTTCACCCTCAGATACGTCCTTTCTTTTTACTTTTTTGGGGTCAGATAGCGCCACAATGTGGTTTTCGCCATAAGACCCTTGATTTGTTCTTATTTTCACATTTTTGCGACTGGAAGGTCCGACACCCTCACCAAAATATGCCATGCTATTGAGTTCTATAGTGTATCCTGCTTTATGGTCTCCAGGGGGAAGATCATCCCATATGCCTAGATAGTCAATAAAAGCTTCATTGTTTTGGAATGTATCCAATTGTACCGGTCCTTCATGATCCCAGTCAATGAGTTGGTGGTGAACAAGGGGAAGGCCGTTAATGTCTTCGAAGTTAGTGGGGCTAAGAGTGAAGATGTGGTTATATTCGGGTATGTCAAGGTAATTATCGAGGTCATCGATGGCACTCTCCTCATCAGTCTCGATCATGAGTGAATCCAAATTATCATCACTAGTAGCACATTCTAGGACAGGTGTTCTCATCTTATGTGATTTCAACCTAGAACCTTGAGACAAGGACTATGTAGACTCCTCCTGGGTTGTTTCTTGATCAACTCTAAATTTTTTATAAAACTCCTCCTCTTCTGTGGGTTCATCTGGTTCTCTGAATGTCTCGGTGAGCTCGTAGTCACTGGAAGACTTGTCAGAACCCCATTCCCATTCATTGGAATCTATGGAATAGCAATTCTCTTGTTGAATTTTGGCAGCTTTGATTTGTAAGGCTTCTTCTGTCCTTTGAGTGTGGACCTTGGAAGTTAAGAAAACAAGTCCTTTCGAGCATTCCTTCTTGAAAGTCAATTCAGGTTGTAAAGGTTCAATGATGCCTTCCTTTCGTAACCCTAGAGGGCTTTTTCCATCATACCCAAATTTTTGTAGAATTTTGAAGCCTTTGCCATATTTCTCACATGGTAAATTGACGTGATCTTGTGTTTCCTCTTCATTATCTCTAAAAAGCATTTGGTATAAACCTTCCTCTTCTAGTTCACCCCATCTTTGAAAGGTAGTAGGATCCCATTTGAGCGTCATGATGGAGATTTGCTTGTTAGGATGTGGCCTTCCATATTCTTTTGGGGAACTCATGACTTGTCTTAAGTACATGGTCTGATTGAAAGTATATTCCCCCATTCCTTTGTCCTGAAACTTGCCTCTAAGCTCACCTTGTTTGGATGTCGAAGGTTTTAATGACTCGGGATCAATATATGCCAATGAAGGAACAACCTCCCAATTACTAGGAATGATGGTCTCAGTCTTTGATTTCAGGTTATTGCAATATATGAATGGATTAGGATCGCCGTTAACTATTACCTCCACTCCATTATGAGGAAACTTAATGCATTGATGATATGTGGATGGAACTGCCCTCATTTCATGGATCCAAGGACGTCCTAACAATATGTTATAAGTGAGATTTAAATCCAGGACTTGACAGACCACATCCTTTGTAACTGGCCCAACTCTGAGAGGTAAGATGACTGTACCCTTGGATGAACGCTCTTCATCATCATATGCCTTAATGGTGATTTTGTTTGTAGAATTTACAGCTTTATCAGAATATCCCAATTGTGTGATAGTGCTTAATGTGCAAATGTTCAGACCTGCTCCTCCAACTATCAGGACTCATTTTATTCGATGTTTGTGTATGAAGGCTTCAATGTGTAGTGGTGCATTATGTGGCTGACTTACAGAGGCATCATCGGCTTCCGTGAAAGTAAGGGAGTGTGGAATGGAAAGGTATCCCACCATGGCTTGAAACTGGTCCACATTCAGATCAGTAGGAACAACAGTATCTCTCAAGATTTTATCAAGAATGGCTTTATGTGCAGGAGATATGCGTAATAGCTCAAGGATGGAGATTAGCGCGGGTGTCTTCCCTAACTATTCTACAAGGTCATACTCAGGCTTGGTTGATGAAGAGGTGATGTTTTTAGCTGGAGCACCTTGCAAAGTGATCTTACCTTGACGGGTTGTAACATGACACTCAGAGGTAGGTTCGGAAGAAGATCCAACACCTTTTAGGACAATCTTGGGTCTCTGAGTAGAATTCTCGGATGCTTTGTCCTTGATGATAATAGTAGAGATGTAATTGTCCATTGAAATGTGATTGATAGTTGAATCATAGTTATAGGATGCTCTGGTATAGTTGGTTTGGTCATCTGTGGCTTTAGCTTTTCCCTTGTCATGTTTTGGGAATGGATCCTTAAACATCTCATGTTCTTGATTGGATGAATGTCCCTCAATCTCAATATCACCTCTATCAATGAGATCCTGTATGATGTTCTTCAGTCGATGACAATTTCTTGTCTTATGACCCTTGCTCTTATGAAATTCACAATACTCATCATCATTCCACCAATTTGGTTTGACCTTTGGTTCATATGGCGGGAAATCTGGAATTGTGATCACCTTGTTTGCCACCAGCTTCTTGAAAACTGACTCAAGTGGTTCTCCCAATGGGGTGTACTTCCTTCGTGATCTTGAAGTTGTTTGAGTATTCACTTGATTGTTTGTAGAACTTGATCCTGAAAAGATGACTTTGGGTCGCACTATGTTGGCATCAACAACACCATCATTGACTGTGTTCTTGTTTTTATTCCAAAATCTTGGCTTGTCTTTTCCCTTAAAGTCATTTTTTTTTTCTTTGAATATCTTAATGACTCCTTGTTCAATTAGGACCTTTTATGTTGCTAAGCCTTTTTCAATAACGTCCTTGAAGGTGGACAAACAAGCTTTCCTTAGATCGTAGCCAATGTCTTTGTTAACATTTTGGGTGAACATTTCTACCATTTGTTTTTGTGGAATTTCACAAGAGCATCTGCTGGCTAGATTTCTCCATCTTTGTAAAAATGATGCAAAAGATTCTCCCTCTTTTTGCTTAGTATTGCACAAAGTAGTGATTGATATGTCTGTCTCTATGTTGTAGGAGAAATGTTGAATAAATGCCTCTGCTAAGTCACCCCATGACTTAATTCCTAGTGGAAGTTGGGAGAACCATTCCATAGCTTGATCACCTAAGCTTTGTGGGAATAATCTCATCAAATATGTCTCTTCTGCTGCTACCTCAATGCAAGCTGTGAAAAACTATCTTATGTGCGCGTTAGGATCCCCTTTTCCTCTATACTTATCAAATTTAGGCATCACAAAATGTGTAGGAAATGGAGGCATTGGAATGTTCTTGTCGAATGGATAGGGACATATGTCTCTCATTATGTATGTTGGCTTCAGTGTATTTATGTCCTCCATTTTCTTTTGTAAGTCCCTAATTTGTTTCTCTAAATTGCTCTTAGGTGGAGATCGACTTCTTGGACCATATCCCATGCTTGAGGCACCAATTGGAGGAGGAGCATGTTGCATATATAGATGATATTGATCATACACATGTTCATATGGAGGAGGTCTATAATGATGTTGCGTATACGGAGCACTTGGTATAGATTCATGTTGAGGAACACCATATTTATTTTGTGCATGTATATCATACTCTACAGGCATGTCATGTTCCATTGTGTTGCCCCCAAATTTGACATGAGGTTTCCTTATGTCCAAATTTTGAGCATGCCTTGGAATATCCCATTGCTTTGGTGGTTGATCCTTAGCATTGATATGTGATTGAGCATATTTTTCTCCATAAGACTTCCATAATGGTCTGCGAAGGTGAGTATCATATGTTTGACCATGGGTATGTGGGACCTCTGGGTTTTGAAGCAAAGCTGATGGTGATTCAGGTACCATGTGTGGTCCTCTATTTCCTCCACTAGTTGGTCTCCTTTGATCCATGTTGGAGTGAGGTTGTTGCAAAGGTCGGTTTTCCATTATTTGAGACATGTCAAAATCATGAGGTATCTTGGCTCCGCTTTGTGCCATCATTTGTAAGAAGTATTGTCTATCCCTCCTCAATATTTCCTCAACCAATCAATTGAAATGGGGATTCATAATGGATTCTTCCACATCTGCTGAATGTACTGAAAAGTTGTCCACATTGTCATTGTGTGTAGCATTGTTGTTTATAGTGTCTGTGTTTTCAATATTTGGAATGTTTCTATAGACATCCATGTCAGGTAATGTAGTATGATCAGAATTGAAAAAGATATCATTGTCATACTCATAAGAACTCATGTTTGCGGACTCTTGAGCCTCTTTAGTTTCTCTCCTAGATTTTTGAAGACGGGTTTCAACCATGAACTAGGTATTGACCAAGATGTGAGAGAATAGGTGAAAAATGGAAAGAGTATGGAAGACCAAGAGTTGAATGGAATGTAAATGAGTCTGAAGTGTACTTGCAATGTCCAAATTGTAAGACCAAGTATGTATGTAGTAGAGTAGGTGTGACTTCCAAAGAGAGGATAGTTTCTCTTGATGAGGTAAGCTGACCTTGACCCTAAGTAAGACCAAATGAGACCCAAAGGTAAGAAACCTTGATGAGGGACCACTTAGAAAAGTGTTGTTGTATGTAGTATGTTGACAAAGTATGATGAGGACAAGCAAGTGACCTTTTGACTCAAGTTTAGACAAATGTGAATGTAATGCAAGATGTAGAGAAATGATGGATTTTGTGAGACCCAAAGATAGGTTGAATGCTAAATGAAACCTTAGAGAGACGACCTAGGAAGCTCAAGATTTCCGAAACTAATTGTGTTTGCTTGCTGGACTGTAACAGTTTTTCAATTTTGGACACAGACGCGACTGTATACTTCACAGACGCGGTTTCTTGACATAGATGCTACTCTGTTTAACATAGACGTGCTTCTGAGATTTTTTGTTTATGTTTGCTGGACTGTAAGATTTTTTTGTAATTTTGAACACAGACGTGCCTGTATATTGCACAGATGCGGTTACCCGACACAGACATGTTTCTATTCACCACAGACGCTGTTATAAACACAGATGTAATTCTGCCCTTCATAGACGCAGTTAAAACAGACACAGATGCATTTCTGTAAAATTTGTGCAATTTTTTCCAATCTGTGAAGTCGTTTTGTTGTGACCAAATCTGTCTGTTTGACTATTTTTCATGACAAGAGGACACAATGTTAATGAGGACTCAATGTTTGCAAGTGTTTAGACTGACAATGACTCCAAGAAAAGTGTGTTGTTTGATGTAAAATTGTTTTGCATACACTTGAAGACACAAAAGACACAATGTTTTGCTGTTTGGTCTTGAATGTTTGAATGTTTAACATAAGTCAAGCACAATTCTTATGGCTGGCCAAGACAATAGTTGTTGATCCCACATGGGGTTTTACCCCCGAGGCTATGCTATTCAGAGCAGATACTTAGATGCTTGACCTCACTGGCTCCACCCTTGACACTCACTTCTTAGGTCAGCCAAGCATCAGTCCCCATGAAAACTCCCCATGGCGAACTTTGTATCTCTACTAAAAATCGTATGTGTGTGGGCCGCTACCAGAGGTCCGACCTCCTGCCCTAACAACTAGAAGGATTTGGGCTTCTAAAATAAAAAAGTGCTAGTAAGGGCATCCGCTCGTGTGGCCATACATGCGGCACTTTCAGCTCTGTAAATACAGAAGGCTCCCAGCCGGTAGGGGTTACGCCCTACAAATGATCAAATAAATTTGATCAAATGGGTTTATGGGGAGACATAGTGTCGGTATGAACTAATCAGCACACGTTATTCATAGTTTTCACCATGAATACATATATTTATAGTGGTTTGGAAGAAGATGGCTTTTCTTTTGCTACCACTTGGGTCGTTCTCTTCTCACTAGTAGTCCTAATGACCACACGGGAAGACAGGCCCTCTAAAGATTAAACAAAAAGAGCCTATTGCTCAAGACACAAAAGACAATGATTCAATTTTAGTGCACCAATGGAAGTGTTTGCTAGTCTATGAAAACAAGGCACACAATAAAAATCCAAAAAAAAAACCCTCGCCAAGGATTTGCATCAAAGACTTGTTAGTAGTTTGGATTTTGTTTGAAATAATCACCCCTTCCTACATGCACACAAGTTAGGTAAATTTTTAAAACCCAAAAGACTTTGTGAAATAGGGGCCTTCAACCAAACGATTTTTCTTCTAAGACAAGCTGCACCAATTTTGTTAGCTAGATCTGAAAATGTTAGCTCAAAATAAACTAGATCTGAAACCCTAAATGCAAAATCCAAAAACAGAATCAATAAAATTTCAAAATTTTGAAACAGGCAATACACAAACATGATTACCCCTGACACAGACGTGACTCTGCTATACAGACGTGGTTCTATGAGACATAGACGTGATTAAAAACCACAGACGTGCTTTCTGTATGCGAACACGAGTGAAAATGACACAGATGCACTTCTGTAACACAGATGCGCCTCCCTGGAACCTGCCAAATGAAATATTGCCCAAAACATAGATGCGGATCCAGTTGTCTCAGATGCGCCTGAAAATCAAAAACGCGATCCAAAAGTGCGCAGACGTGAAAATACCAAAAATGCTGCCGAAAATGTCCGGTCTGCAACTTAAAAAACACAAGATCTACAACAAGGAGGTTAAATGCAAAGGGACAAGAGTCCCACCGGGCATGCCAAAATGTATATATGGTGAAAATGGATAACAATAACAACAATATTGAAAGGCTAAATGAATTCAACCACAAAACCCTAGCCTAACAATCAACAAAGATCCACCATAACATATGAAGATTACCTAAGACAATGCAAATCACATGAAATCACAAAGATTATACCATCACATGTCCAATAGGGTTTTGATCTCCATTCTTCCTATCTCCATTGATCCTGCTTGATATATTTGCTCTCAGATTTTGTGTGCACAAGAGCTCAACAAAGAACGGAATGTGGTTGCAAGTAGGATCGTAGTGTAGTCAAGTCCTTAAGATCATTGATTAGGGTTTGATAATGAAGGAAGCATCTCCTTATATAGAAGACACTATATGAAATGGATGGATAAGATTGAGAGGTGTAAAAGGAGGTCGGCTATGATTAGAGGGTAGGTAAAAGAAATAATAAAATAATGAAAGGGGTAGGTAGTGTAGGAATTAAGAGATGAATGACATGTATCATAGGTAGAAAAGGCTAATGAATTAATTAAATAAATAAAGATTTATTTAATTAATAGAAGAAGTAGGATAATTAAATAAATAAGATATTTATTTAATTTAAGAAAAGGATAATTTAAATAAATAAATGTATTTATTTAAATGATAAATAAGGCTAGAAGAGGATAAATGAATTAATTAAATAAATAAGGATTTATTTAATTAATAGAAGAATTAGGCTTAGATAATTAAATAAATAAAATATTTATTTAATTAGACTGGACAATTTTAGGTGTCTACAGGTATCAAAGCCTAGTCCTCTTTTGTAGAAGTTTAACAACTTGAGGAGATCCAATATCTACTAACTATTTTAGGAAGGATAGTCCTAAACTTGATGGAACCAACTATGGCATATGGAAGATCAGAATGGAGACAAATCTAAATTGCATTGGAAAAGACATCTAGAATGTTACAAAGAATGGTTATACTACTCCTACTCAGAGTCAGCCCACTCCACCCAACTTGACTAAAGATGAGGAAAATGATTGGAAAGCAAGAGAAGCACTTTTGAGCGCATTATCAGATCAACAAATCATGAGACTATCAGATAGGTCTACTTCCAAAGCTATTTGGGATCATTTGGAAACATTGAATGAAAGAGCTTCCAAAGTCAAAATTACAAAATTTGAAAGCTTCTGAGTCAAGTATGAACATCTCAAAATGGAAGAAGATGAAAGGATTTCTGCTTTTATGAAAAGAGTAAATGAGATTGTTTTGGGTATTAAATGTTGTGGAGGAACCTTAAGTGAGGATGAAATTGTTTCAAAAGTTTTAAGAGGATTGCCACCAGCATATAAAATGAAAGTCATTGCTATAAATGAGTTAAGAACAATGCCTAATACATCAGTAACTAGGGATACATTGATTGGGAAACTTTCAACTTTTGAAATTGAAGAATGTGGTCCTGTTGCTACTATAAAGATAGATTTGGCCTTTAAAGCATCAACATCATCTACTCCATCATTTGACAAATCTGATTGGAAAGCCTTTTATGCAAGATAACTTGAAGAAAGCGGGAAAGCAAATGAAGAACTTGAAGAACTTGAAGCACTATTTGCAAGGAAAATGCCTAAAGGTCCAGTTGGAAGTAAGTATGAAGGTAAAGAAACCTTTAAATGTTTTAACTGCAATAAGATTGGTCATATGGCTTCAAGATGCCCTGGTAGACATGCTAGACTAAGAGAAGAAGCTAGAAGAACATACAAGGCTAACCCTGAATATCGGAGATACAGATTTAAGAAGAATAAAGACAAATCTTGTTACATTGTTGATGAAGGTGTGACTAATGATTCTGATGAGGATCCAATAGACAATGGATGGGTTTTCATTGCTATAATAGAAGATCAATCGATACCTACTGCTCAGCTAGTAGAACAGGCCCTGGCAGATAAAGTTAAAGTAAAGGATGAATGGATCATTGATTCAGGATGCTCACATCATATGACAAGAGACAAAGGTAAATTCCTGAACTTTCAAGAATACAATGGAGGCTTAGTGAGATTTGGAGATGACAAAGATTGTTTAATCAAAGGTAAGGGTACAATATCTCTTGATGGTAAGCATAAAACTGAAAATGTTTACTATGTTGAAGGATTAAAGCATAATCTTTTGAGTGTTGGTCAATTAGTTGAGAAATAATTTCAGTTACAATTTAAAAATGGAAAATGCAAAATCATGAATAGAACTCATTTGGAAATTGCAACTGGTAATCAGACTAGAGGTAATATCTTTCATTTGAATAATAGTGAAAAGGCATGCTTGATTGCTCATATTGATGAAAGTTGGTTATGACATAAGAGACTCTATCATGTAAACTTTGATTACGTGGTGAAGATCAGTACTAGTAAGGCAGTTAGAGATTTACCTAAAATTGGAAAACCTTAGAATACAGTATGTAAGGAATGTCAATTTAAAAAACAAGTTAGAGCTAGTTTCAAAAGTATTCCAGAAAAATCTAATAATGCTCTTGATTTGATTCACACTGATTTATGTGGTCTAGCTAGAACTAAAAACTTACAAGGTAATAGATAATTCATGCTAATCATTGATGACTATTCTAGAATGTGTTGGGTTACTTTTCTCAGAGAAAAATGAGAAGCAATTGGAAAGTTCAAACTATTCAAAGCAATGATAGAAAATGAAACTGGCAAGAAAATCAAATGTCTAATATCAGATCAAGGAGGAGAATCTACATCTAAGGAATTTAATACATTCTTTGAAGTAAATAGAATCAGAAGACAACTATCAACACCTCAGACACCACAACAGAATGGAGTTGTGGAAAGGAAAAACAGAACTATCTTGGATGCAGCAAGAAGTATGTTATCAGAAGCAAACCTACCACATGTATATTGGAGAGAGGCAGTCAGTACAATGGTCTATACATTCAACAAAGTTCACATCAAAGGTGAAACTGGTAAGACCCCTCATGAACTATGGTTTGGTAATACTCCTACTCTTAAATATTTCAGAATTTTTGGAAGTAAGTGTTATATTAGAAGAGATGAGTATATTGGAAAATTTGATCCTAGAAGTGATGAAGGAATATTTCTTGGTTATTCATCTAAGAGCAAGGCATATAGATGTTTTAACAAAAGATTACAAAAAATTGTTGAAAGTACAAATGTAAAGATTGATGAACAATTCAGAGGAACTTCAAGGTATATAGACTCTGAACCAGCAACAAAAATTTTGACAAATGAACCTACTCTAAATTTACTGGTACAAAATGAAGATCTAGTTACTCCGGTATCATCTGAGGATTCCATAGTAACTAAGAAACAATAGCAAATAAAGACACCTTGATATGTAAGACTGAATCATTCTACAGATCAAGTAATTGGAAACAAGTTTAAAGGAGTTATGATAAGAGAAAGATTGGCAAATGAAGAGGTATGTCTTATTTCTCAAATTGAACCATCATCTGTTAATGAGGCATGTGAAGATAAATTTTGGATTAAAGCTATGGAAGAAGAATTAGAACAAATTGAGAAAAACAACACTTGGACATTAGTTCCCCGACCTAAAGATAAAAATGTAATTCGAACCAAATGGGTTTTTAGAAACAAACTTAATGATGATGGTAAGGTTGTTAGAGATAAAGCAAGAATAGTGTGTAAGGGATATTCTCAGAAGGAAGGAATTGATTACAATGAAACCTTTGCACCGGTAGCTAGAATTGAGGAAGTCAGATTATTTTTGGCTTTTGCAGCACACAAGAACTACAGAGTTTATCAAATGGATATTAAATGTGCATTTTTAAATGGACATCTTGAAGAGGAAGTGTACATTGAACAACTTGATGGATTTTATTTGATAGAGGACAATGATATGGTTTGTAGGTTAAGTAAAGCTTTGTATGGATTGAAACAAGCTCCAAGAGCTTGGTATGCAAGATTGGATAAGTATCTTTTAAATATTGGTTTTACTAAAGGAAATGCAGACAACAATTTATATTACAAAATAACTAATGATGACATCTTGATTATAGAAGTATTTGTTGATGATATAATCTTTGGAGGAGAAGATGGATTATGTAAAGAATTTTCTATTAAAATGCAGCAAGAATTTGAAATGTCTGTGATTGGAGAAATAAAATTCTTTTTAGGATTACAGATTTCACAGACTGATAAAAGTATATTCTTGAGTGAATCCAAGTACTTAAAAGAGTTACTAGAGAAATTTGGGATGGAGAACTCTAAACCGGTAAGCACACCTATGACAACAATTGACAAATTATCACTAAGGGATGAATCTACACCTATTAATCCAACTAGATACAAATATATGATAGGAGGTTTACTATATTTGACCCAAACCAGACCTGATATTATGATTGCAGTATGTATTGTTTCAAGATTTCAAAGTAATCCTAGAGAAAACCATGAATCAACAGTAAAAGGGATTTTCTGGTACTTACAAGGCACTATAAATCATGGATTATGGTATCCTAGAGATGAAAACTTTGAATTATGTGCATACAAAGATGCAAATTGGGCAGGAAATGTGGATGATAGAAAAAGAACCACCGGTAGAGCATTCTTTCTTGGAAACAGATTAGTTTCTTGGCTGAGTAAGAAACAGAGTTGTACATCTTTATCAACAACAAAATCAGAATATGTTGTAGCAGCAGCTAACTATACACAAGTACTATGGCTTAAGCAAATGTTGAAAGACATAAAGGTAAAATGCAAGGAACCTATTACTATCTATTATGATAACACTGTAGCAATTCATATATCTAAGAATCCGATATAACATTCTAAAACCAAACATGTTTCTTTCAAACTAAATTTTCTAAAGGAAAATGTTGAAGCAAAGGAAATAAAACTAGTTTATGTGAATACTGAAGAGCAGATTGCAGATATCTTTACTAAACCTTTGCCTAAGGAGAATTTTGAATATCTTAGAGATCAGCTTGGAGTCATACCCCCACCGGTAGAGACTTAGACAGTTGATGATTGTCATCAACCAGTAGAATTAATAGAGAAATCTTTTTTTCTGGCTTTGATGGGAACCTACTTCTCAGGGGGAGTAGTTGGTATATTGAATTGATTGGTATTTTGTATATGAACTTGGTTTTGTTGTAACTTTGGCATTTGATGTCAAAGGGGGAGAGATTGGTATGGAAAAACACAAAGAAAACACATGTTGCTCCCAGGGGGAGAGATTGTTTGGAAGAGATTATTACTCTCTGTATCTATATTTTGATTTCTAGTTATGACCTTTTTGAGATTGTTGGTTTTTGGTATTTGACATTTCTATTTTGGCACTTCGATGGTTTATCCATCTTGTGTTGCCATCAATGCCAAAGGGGGAGATTGTTGGTATTTTGGTATGGTTTTGCCATTGATCCTCACAATCTCTTTGAAGAACAACCCTGGATCCTCACAATCTCTTTGAAGAACAACCCTGCTATGTAAATGGCATCATTAGTACATTTGCAAGGCACAAAGTGTGCCATCTTGCTGAATCTATGCACTATGACATAGACACTGTCATATCCTTTTGGAGTTCTAGGTAAACCAAGGACAAAGTCCATACTCACACATTCCCATGACCTTATTGGTATGGCAAGAGGCTGATACAACCCTACATTACTAGAGGTACCCTCAGCTCTTTGGCAAATAGCACATTGCTCCATAAATCTTCTAACATCTGACTATAGTTTACGCCAATGGTAGAAAGATCCAACATGCTCTAAGGTCTTGTCAAGACCAAAATTTCCACCTAGGCTGCTTTGATGCTTCTCCTTCATTACATTGTCTCTCATAGAGAAATGTGGTATGCAAAGTAGGTGTCCTTTAAACAATAAGCCTTCCTACAACATAAAATCAGAATAGGAAACATGACAAGCATTAGAAAAATTTGAGTAAACATCATATGCTTCACGAAAATCTTTGTCTCCTTGGTAGAGGTCTTTGAGGTCATTTAACCCCACACTTTGTAGCTTCACTTCTTTGATGGTGAGAACCCCTCTACTTAAGGTATCGGCTACCTTATTGGTGACATATTTCTTGTGCTTGATGGAAAAGGTGTAGGCCTGCAAATACTCAACACACTTGAGTTGTTTTTGGTTCAGTTTCTCCTGCCCATTGAAAAAACTAAGTGCATGATTATCAGTGTAGACTATCGACTCTTTAGGTAATAGTTAATGCTGGCACTTCTTGAGTGCTTGCACCATGGCATATAGCTCTAGATCATAGATAGAATACTTTTTTTTCTTCATTGAGATTCTCAGAGAAAAATGCAACCGGGTGACCTTCTTGTTTCCAAACGGCCCCTATAGCCAACTTGCTGGCATCACGCTTCACTATGAAGAGATGATTGAAATTAGGTAGCCTAAGCTAAGGGATTTCAGCTACCTTTTGTTTCAACAACTCAAACCCTTTGTCTGCTGCAGTAGTCCACTTAAAATGACATTTTATCCCTCCTTTGATGGTGTTCAAGAGAGATGCACACACATTACTAAAGCCCCTAATGAGCTTCCTATAAAAAGAAGCCAAACCATGGAAACTCCTTACATCTCCTACTAACTTAGGAGTAGGCCAATTCATTATTTCTTTCACTTTTGATGGATCCATTTTTAAACAACCTTGAGAAACTACAAAACTAGGGTACACCAATTTATTTTTAAAAAACTCACATTTATCCAAGTTGATCATCAACTTTTCTTGATGCAGCTTCCTTGAAACTTGATTCAAGTGCTCGATATGCTCCTCCTTTGACCTGCTAAAAATTAGAATGTCATCAAGATAAACAATGACAAACTTACCAATTAACTCTACAATAACTTCATTCATGAGTCTCATGAAGGTGTTAGGTGCATTTGTGAGCCCAAAGGGCATCACCATCCATTCATATATCCCTTCATTTGTTTTAAAGGTTGTCCTCCATTCATCACCAGGTCTAATCCTAATTTGATGATAACCTGATTTCAAATCCACCTTAGAAAAGTAGCAAGCTCCTCCTAGGTACTCCATTAGGTCCTCAATCCTTGGCATTGGGAACCAATGCCTAATTGTGATTTTTTTTATGGCCCTTGAATAAGTTCACATCCTCCACTTTCCATCTTTCTTAGGTGCCAAAAAAATAGGTATTGAACATGGACTTGAGCTCATCTTTATCAACCCTTTATCTAGTAATTTGTGCACTTGATTGGCTATTTCCTCATTTTGAGTAGGTGTCCTTTTGTAAGCAGCCTTGTTGGGAAAAGTTGAACTAGGTATGAGGTCTATCTGATGGTTAACATCTTTCATATGGGGTAATGCATTTGGTATCTCATTGATAGCTATGTCTTTGTACCGGTCTGGCAAGGTCTGCACCTCTTGAGGTATCACCAGTTTGGTTTTAGTCTTTGTCCCTTCTTTGGGTTTCACTATGAGAGCACATCCTTGGTTCCCTTCATGCTTCAACAATTTCAAGAACTCTTTCCCCCCAAGAAACATAAAACTTGATCCAACATGTCTTTCTTCACCTTGATCAATCGAGGGATCCATTTGGAACTTTCTACCCTCCTTGGTGATAACATAGGATTTCTTCTCCCCATCATGTATGGCTTTGACATCAAACTGCCAAGGGTGTCCCAATAGCAAGTGGCATGCATCCATGGGTAATATGTCACATAACACACTATCCTTGTAATCTTGTATTTCAAAATCTACCCAAGTTTTCTCATCTACAAGCACATGTTGACCTTTAATCAACCAAGCCACCTTATAGGGGGTGGTATTTGGCAACCTTTTCAATTTTAGTTTCTCTACCATCTCAACTACTACAATGTTCTCAGTAGACCCTAAATCCACTATAACTTTACAAATCTTACCATGAGATCTGCAGGTGGTTTTAAAAAGTGTCTTCCTTTGTGTAGGTTCTTTGGACTATGATACCTTCAACAACTAGCACTTTGATAATCCTCTTCTTGCACCAACTAAGTTCTCATGTCTCCCATGTGAGATTTTGAAGTCTTTTCAAGACACCAACTCATGGTATGCCCCACTTGATGACAATGGTAACATTTGCCAGTTTAGACTATGGTTCCTCTTTCTGAATTTCCAAATCCACCTCTATAGCTATTTCTCCCTCTAAAGTTGCCTCTAAATTGTCCTCCTTTGTTCGGAATATCACCACCATTCTCTGATTGATTGCCTTCTTTATTCTTTCTAGGATTATAGCCTCTTCCAAAGGTGTCTCTTTCTCTAAAACCTTTGTCACCTCTGCCCTTTTGGTTATGTTCGCCTTTCCTTTTGATCTTATCCTTTGCACTCAAGGCTAACTAAAAGCATTTATGGACTGTTTTAGGTGCTATCATGTTGATCTCATCTTGAATGTTTTTTCTAAGGCCATTTAAGTACCTTGAAACCTTATCCACTTATTCCTCTTGCTTCCTAGCCCTTAAAGTAAGTTTGTTTAACTCCTTAGTGTAGGTATTCACATCCATTTCTCTTTGTTTCAAATTCTGCAACTTCTTGTGCATCTGCACCTCATAATCTATAGATAGGAATTGAGTTTTAATCTGGATCTTCATTCTCTCCGAAGAGATGATCTTCTTCCTCCAAGTTTGTTCTCTTTCTTCTTGCATCATGTTCCACCATACTAGGGTTGATCCCTTCAATCTTGATTTAGCCAAATTTACCCTCTTTTCTTTTGCATCTTATTTGTATTCAAAATGATTATTCAAGGCTTCTATCCAATCCAATAACTCTTCTCCATTTAGGTTTCCATTGTAGATAGGTAAACCTTCTATGTTATCTTTATTGAGTGATTTGAGGGAATCCAAGAAGATATGTTGATCTTTGTCCAGCTCCTTCTTTTTTGTTATCACTCCTATCACATCTGCATCTTCATTATCACTTTCATCCCCCCATTCAATGACTTTGTCCTTGCCTTTCTTGGTTTTTTGCACCCGGGCTTCAATAAGCATATCTTGGACCAACTTCCTGATGGCCTCTTGGCTCATTTCCTTTGGTGGCATGTTGTTGGCTTTTGACTCTACCTATAGGTCAGACATAAACCACGTACAATCAATTGGCTCTAATACCATTCTGATGTAGAGGGAGTCGTCTCTCACCTATTTGTGGCTACCTTGTCTAGGTTTCTCCTCCAAGCTACACTAGAACCATCCAATGATTCTACACCTCACACCCACCAAGGGTTTGCAAGACTTACCCTCTCTAACCTTACCAAGTTCCTTAGGCTAGGGTAAGCACTGGTTGTTTTGTGAGTTCCATTCTCTTTCTTAAGAGACCTTGTTTTCCAGCTCCCTTTCATAGTCAACCTAAGAGTTCAACCCCTCTACCACACGATCTTCATTCCCCACACTACGCACATAAGTATGGATGATTTTTTATGGGTTTCCAAACCTACTCCTTCCTCAATAACTTTGGTATTTACTGATCCCAAGCTTCACAAGAAAATTGCACTTTTCAGCCTAATAGGAGACCTAATTCTAGTAGCCCTGTCAGCGAGGTGTTCTGCGATTATCTATAATATTACTTAAGAACACTATAAAATATTTTATATTCTAGACACCCTTTTGAGGTTTACATACAATATCTCAAAAAAGGATGTGGGTTTTGTCATTAACATATCTAACCCTTGTAGGGCTAATTAGGCCTAATTGCCCCTTCCTAGGCCTAGAAAGTAGGGATTTGTTCAAACACCTTCACCAGTCCTTTTGCCTAAGTAAGATGATTTTGGATTTAGGTTTTTACTTCCATAAGGCTTTCCAATCCAACCATTCTTCACCTCCATCCACGAGATTCACCCAATTAGGGCCTATTATCCATTATTCCTAATGCTTGCCAACTCAACATGCCAAGCCTAGGCTATTGTTGAAAATATTTGATTGAGCTTCCCCTGACTCAAAACCAAAGAGAAAAAATAGTATACAGTGCAACCTAACATTCCACAAGGTTTTAGAGTGGGTATCCACCATGAAATGTTAGGTTGGAGCCAGTTTGCTCTCAAAACCCTAGTTTTTAGGACCTTTGAACCCGCCTGCAATAGAAAGAAGATTATTTATAGACTAAAACATTTAAAGAATCCAAAAGAAATAAAAATTAAAGGCAATAAATCAGTATAACAATCCATTTCCCTATTTTGGAAGTGTCAATCCGTACAAACTTGCAAAGAATGGGCAAAATCTCAAAAGAACACACCAAATGAGAAACCAAAACTTTTCTATTTGCATCAAATTTTCAACAATCAATTACCATCAGTCTTTCCAAGCCTTATAATAGCCTTGGAGTAGCTACACATGCTCACAACCTATTGTGTCAACCAACTAGTTGCTATTCTATGAAAAATGTTGCAAAGTTGCTATGAGCAACTTTTGCAAGTTTTGCAATTTTTGCCTTGGTGAAAAACTGTTGCTCAACCCAAAACTTGGTCACTTCCAAGTGACTCATATGACCTCAAAAACTGCAATATAACACCAACCAACCTACATTACCCCAAAAAAACTTATCCTAGCAAGTGCTCTACTTGGCACCCTTAAGAGCTCACATGCAAATATTGGCCAAACAGAGACTCTTAGGGCCCTTACAATCATTTGAGCACACACTCAATGGGCTCTTGGCCTTATTAAAAAAATAAAGACATGAATCCAACATCCTAGACACAAAGTTAACAAAATATTGTTAAGTGCCCCTACACCACCACACAACAATAAAACAGAACAAAACAAGAAAAAACCTAAAACATGCTAGACAAAAGATTGCATCAGCTCTAAATTCTTCTGAATCATACTCTTGTTGATATCCTCAAGCTCATCCATGATGAACCTAGAGGTATTCTTCTTCTGGTTCCTATTTCTAGTCCTCGTATAGGGGCCTATAGTGATATAATGTCTCATACCCTGCAAGTTCGACTAATGGATTTTCTTCTTTTATTTGGTGTCTAAGGATTGAATAGTGGTGGTGGACTGAGCTCCTTGATCAACCATCATCACATTTACCTTTTTAAGACCCTAAGCACTTTTATTCATGGCTTCTTTGCTAATATCCACCAGATTCTTCAGATTGCCCTTAATTTCTTCCAAGCTAATCTTCAACTAGCAAATCCTTGATTCATGATCTGTTATCATGGTCTTCACATCTTTTGTGAGTTTTTATGTCATTCAGAGAAGTTTATCCATTTTTGTTGGCATGGGCTTCTCAGTAAAAGTATCAATGATGCCCTTAATTCCATCCTTCAACAAATTAATCTCCTTACTGAACCAAAGGAAGCAGTTCTCTTGGCTTTTGATAGAGTTGTTAAGGAGAATACCAAAATATGAGTTATTTTGGGTATCCCCCTGTCCCTCCTGTTCAACATTAATGGGTATTTCTATCTTTATTTCCTTCTCCTTTCCCTTGGTTTCCCCAATTTTTCCAATTTTATACTTTTTCATGTTCAGTGGACCAGAACCCTATAAAATGTGGTTGAGAGTTTTATACTTACTAGTAGCCCTTTTGGGATGTTTCTTTCTTTTGCTTCTTCCAGCGCTAGGTGTAATATTCTATTGGGGGACCTCCTCTTGAGAAGGATGATATTTCAAATCATTTGAGACATTGAGGTCCTGCCAATCCATAGCCCTACCCGACTCTTCTTCATCTGTCTCCATATCAGACACATAATGTACATTATTATTGATCAGAGAGTCAGGGGATTTAGTTTAACTCCATGATCCTTAGCATGATTAGCTAGGCTATTTTCAAGAGAAGATAATAGATAAAAAGACAGAGAAATTCTTTTCTTGTGCCTAAAATGGTTTAATATCATAAAGTGGTGAGAGAAAATACTAGCATAACATCCATCAAGAGTAATATACCTCATAATCACTTCGGCCATCTCCGCCCAAAGTGATTGCAGGTCCTTCCTATTATAGTCACCGTTGTCATCTTTCACATCCCTTTTCTCTCGCTTTCTTTGGCAAAGAAAGCCACAATTTCTTCTTCCGCCACCTTCCTCTTTCTATAAAACTTCTTGCCTTCCTTCTACAAACCAGATATCTCCATGATGAAGGTTTCATCAATTATAAAATCTAATCCAAAATCCATGAGGATGCCTTTCTCCCAACCATTAACATAATCCTTTTTCACTTTTGAGTTATTTCCATGAAGCCTTTCTCCCAACCATTAACATAATCCATGAGGATGCCTTTTTCCTAACCATTAACATAATCCATGAGGATGCCTTTCTCCCAACCGTTAACATAATCCTTTTTCACTTTTGAGTTATTTCCATGAAGCCTCTTGAGATACAGCGCAAGGCCTCAATAAAAACTCTTTGTGCATAGCTCTCTATTATTTTCCCATTTCTTATAGCAAGCAGGCTCCATTCTATTTTTGTCACCTCCCATGAAAAAATTGGTTCTGCAACAATGGATACTAAACCCAAACTAGGCAATAAAAAACAAGATACAAAAGAAGGCTCTAGAAACCCTAGTTTTGGATTTTGAACACAAATCCCATGAAAGACCATAATTCATTTGGAAATATATCATAATTAATGTGATATGAATGGCCAGTGTATTTTATGTCTTTTCTTGTCAATTCACATATTTGTATCGATAAAGTTTCCTTCCCCATACACCACTATATGTCCAGAAGAAGATATTAATTTTAGGAATCAACAACTTATTCCAAATACTATCCCAAAAAGGGGCGGAAACAAAGGATCTTGTTAACAGGAAGAAAGCATGAGAGATGAAAAAAATCTTGAGGAAGAACCACTCCACACCAAAGAGTCTTTAGCATAAAAAGAGGGAATATGAATGCTAGCCAGCCATAATTGAAGGGGTTTTAAGATGGGATCGACACTGACAAGATTGATTGAGTTACCCTCTCTAATATAATCAATGACCCAGTAGCCAAATAACTCCACACATCTCTCTTTAAGCTAAGCAACCCAATGAAAGTTTCTCAGAGGCCCATCACCAGCCCACCAATCATCCCAAACATAAATTTTCCTCCCATTTCCAAGGGCCATCTTGATCCTTTAAAAGTAATATCTTTGGAATTATGGAAATTAGTTCAAAGATCAGAAGTCGCCATAGGTAGATTGTAATCTTCTAAAACATGTTGGGTAGATATACTAGTAATGTGGTATTTGTTATGAATAAATAGAGATTCATTCATTAGAATCCTTTAGGAATCTCTACAATTGTTTTGCGATGAGGGCTTTCTTGAAGTCATAGATGTGCCTAATGGCAAGGCCTCCAAGTCTATTTGGGAGACACTTGATCCCTGGCCACAAGCTGAAGGCAGTTTTTAGATTCAGTACCTATCCATAGAAAATTCTTTTGGATTTCTTCCATGGGATCAACAAATTTTGAAGGAACTTTAAACAAACTCATAGCATAGACCGAAAGAATTTGCAAAGAGGCCTTAATTAACTAGAGCTTACCAACTTGCCTCAAAAGGGCACCTTTCCAACCTGCCATCTTATTTTGGAACTGTTCAATTAAATTGGACTAGAAGGAATGAGGAGCAGTTCCCTAACACAATGGTAACCCCAAATTGGTATCCGATAAAGAGGCTAATTTACAACCCAAAATATCAGCTATCTTGGTCTGTCTATGGGAATGTCTACTGAGGAAGAAAATAGAAGTCTTTTGCAAGCTAATCCTCTGCCTAGATCTTCTTTCATAAAGATTAAGAATAGACTTCAAAAGCTTAGCTTCCCCCATAGAAATTCCCCCCATCAACAAAGTATCATCCACAAATTGTTGTTGGAACAAATAAGTGGGATTGAGAATAAGGGCGGTGCCCTTTGAGTCTTCCAAAACTGACCTCTCTTTGAATAATTTTACTAAGAGCTTCACCCATCAATATAAAAAGAAACAGAGAGAGGGGATCACCCTATCCGATACCTCTAGAGGCTAAGAAGAAACGTAAAGGAGATCCATTGATTAAAATAGAGAACTTAAGAGTAGAGATGCATTGATTCACCAATTGAACGGATTGATTACAAAAACCAAAAGCCCGAAGAATTTTGGTCAAAAAATTCTAGTTAACCCTATCATAAGCTCTAAGAAAATCCAACTTTAGCAAAAAAAACAAGTCTCTTATTGACTGAGAGTGAGTGAATGTTCTCATGAACTGCAATGATGGAATCCATAATTTGTCTCCCTAGAACAAAACCATTCTGATGCTTTGAAATCAAAAGCGGGAGAACTTTTTTTAGCTTAAAAACAAGAATTTTAGTGAGGATTTTGTAGACAGAGTTACATAAGTTGATAGGTCTGAAACCCTAAAAGCAGTTGGAATTTGCCATGATCTTGTCCACAATGCAATCCGGGATATAGATGGAAAAGGAACCAAACTCTAGATCTACATAGTGGGAAATAGGAGAAGCCGACTTACCTTTGAGATGCAAACCAAAAAGATTCGACCATTTATTATTCCAGTCAGAAGAAGAGGACACATCCTGCTTCTTAGCAAATTCCCTGGGACCCTCCACTACATGTGAGATGAACGAATTATCGGATCCATCATCCTTGTTACACGTCAGAAATCAAAGAGTTCCACCATCTCACACCGCATTTCCCCCTCCATCGGATTTTTTGTCTTCCTATGCATCTCTTGTGATGCCCTCCACGTGAACACCTTCACAACTTCCATTTATGCACTTTCCCGCCCTTTGCAAATTAAAATTCTCCTTTGCCATTCCTCCCATGGTCAAGATCTTGAGTTTTTTGAAGAGTTATAGTTTATTATTGCAAAAGGCAGATTTGTGTTCCATAAACAAAACCCTAGAGCTGAGGAACTAGTAAACATTCAAAAAATGGTAGAATATGAAAAAGATAAAATAGAGATTGAAAACACACCTAAAAAACTAGTGATTGAACAAAGAAGGAATGATATAGAGAACAAAGAAAGCTATAAGCAAGAAGCTATACAATTAATAAACAATGGCTCAAAAGAACATAGCCATGATACTAGAAAAGAATACAACTCCCTGATGAATGGAGTTAATATTGACAACTAGGAGGAAACAATAGAAGACATCGAAAATAAGGAGGATAACAATGAGGAATCAGAAAACCATCCCACACCACATGAAACAGAGAAGACAAGATGCTCTAAAAAAAAATAAAAAGAACAAGAACAAAAAAGGAAAAAGAAATAATAAAAAAGGAAAAAAATAAAAGAAAAAGAACTCCAGCAATAACAATAGTGAAAAGGATATTGAAAGAGAAGAAAGGATGGAAAAAGAGAAAAAATGTATCCTTGAGTATGTTGACAATGAAGTTACAAATGACCTCATTGAACTATTCATTAATGAAATAGTAGATGAGGAAGAACTAGCATTACAAAAAGCATTGTTAGCAAGAAAATTATGCAAACTTAATGTAACTGAGGGAGAATTACAAAACCATAAATATGATGTTGTAATGGATAAAATGGACAACCTAGGGATAGCTAAAACCATAGAAACTTGCTCACCCCCAGATTATGCTACTGAACTAAAAAGGAGAGGGAGAAAATGAATTGTAGAATTATTAACCAAAGTAGGATGTGTTGCTGGCCAGATTAAAGTCACAAACCTTTTTGAGGCAGGGAAGGGGAAGGACCTTCCCATGGTGTTATGAAACTCCTTACTTGGAATGTTAGGGGCCTAAATGCCCCTAACAAGTAACATATCTTTAAATGTTGCATAGCTAAATTCAATCCAGAGATATTCTTAATAAAGGAAACTAAATTAAATAACAATGAGATGACAAACCTCAACAAAAAATTAGGCATCAAAGAAATAGAAGGACAAACTGCTTGTGGAGCCTCTGGTGGATTGGCCATCATGTGGGATCCTAGGCTAATATCCTTTAAACTAATAAGAAAAAGCCCAAACTAGATGTGTGGCTGGGCTATAAGCATCAAAAGAAACTTAAAATTTATTATAATTAATGTCTATGGACCTATTCAAATGCAAGCAACAAGACAAGTGTGGAATGAAATTGAGAATTTCCTTTTAAGTGACACAGATCAAACATACATAATAGGTGGGGATTTCAATGCTATCTTAGATCCCAAGGAAAAATGGGGAGGTAATAAAAAATTGACCCAAACAAGTCAAGACTTCAAAGAATGGGCACATAAGTGTAACTTGATGGAATTCAAAATAAAAAATGAAGCCTTTACTTGGAATAATAGAAGACAAGGTTTCTGCAACATTGCATAAAAACTAGACAGATTCTTCCTTTGTGGGAATCTCACATAGTCTTATGAGTCCTTAGTTCTCCCATTCTCAGATTGGACCATTTCCCAGTCTAATTGACCATATCAGAGGAACTAAAGCCAACCAAAACCCCCTTTCTCTTTGAAAAAATGTGGCTAAGGGATGAAAATCTAATACAACTAATAGAAAAATGGTGGAATGAAACAAAAGTTATAGGCTCCAAAACTTTAAAAGTAGTTACCAAACTAAAAAAGATAAAGCAACAATTAACAATATGGAACAAAATACACTTTGGAAACATCTTTACACAAAAAAGGAAAATTGAGATAGAAATGGAAAGAACTAATGAAGAGGTAATTAGGCATGGGATGGATAACATGCTTTATCAAAAGGAAAAAACCAATTTGGCCCAATATGAGGAAATCCTCACAAGAGAAGAAATATATTGGAACAAAAATCCAGGGAACCTTGGTTAGAAGTGGGGGATAGAAATACAAGCTTCTTCCACAACAACGCAAAACAATGAAGAGCTATAAATAGAATCAATAGAATAAAATTAAATTTAGGAGACTTCAGTGAGGACCCTGATAGTATAGCTAGGGAAGCAGTAGAGTATTTTGAAAATATCCTTAATAATAAAGAGGGTTCTAGGTGGACAAAAGAGAGTGAATTTTTAAAATAAATTCCCAAATTAATCTCTAAGGAACACAACTTGATGCTCAATAAAAAACTATCTATGAAAGAAGTGGAAACAACTTTATTCCATATGGGACCGGATAAGGCTCCTGGCCCTAATGGTTTCTCAGCACACTTTTATCAAAAATGTTGGAGCTTCATGGGGAAGGAAATTATAGAAGCACTTAAGGTGATGAGAAATTCAGGAAAGATTCTAAGAGAACTAAATAACACATTCATAGCTTTAATTCCAAAAAAGGAAATAGTGGACTGTTTTGAGGATTTCCGACCAATAGACTTCACAAACTTCTCCCCATAATCATTAGTGAGGAACAGACTAGTTTTGTGCCAGGAAGATCTATTTATGATGGCATAATCATTGCTCAAGAAGCAATCCATACAATACAAAAAAATAAGGAACTGAGCATGTTGATAAAATTAGATATTAAAAAGGCATATGATAAAGTAGACTGGCACTTTCTATGCAAATTTCTGGAATCATTCGGGTTCAATAAGCAATGGATCAATCTAGTCTATGAATGTATTGCAACACCTAGAGTATCAATCTTAGTCAATGGGGCCTCAGAAGTTTTTTTTGAAATCTCAAGAGGTCTCAGATAGGGGGACCCCCTCTCCCCCTTTCTTTTTATCATCATGGCAGAATCATTGGTAAGGATGATCAATAAGGAAAGAGAAACACAACAGCTGAAGGGTATTAAAATTACTTCAGACATGGAACCAATTACCCATCAACAATTTGTTGATGACACCATGTTGTTTGGATTGAGCAATACAATAGAAGCAAAAACACTTAAAAAAATCTTAGACAACTATACTATGATTTCTGGATAGGAAATCAACTCTTCGAAATCCAACATTATCTTTTTTAACACAAATAAAGAACTCTAAAGGAAAATCTTAAACATTCTTAAATACAATATAGGAGAATTACCATGTAAATAGCTAGGACTCCCCTTAGACAAAGGGATTAGATCATCCAAATTATGGGATCAGGTGGTCTCCAAAATTACAAAAAGGATCTCCTCTTGGAAGGGGAAATGATTATCCTCTGCTGGAAAGGCCACCATGATTAAGTCGATTCTCTCAGCGATGCCAATATACTAACTCTCATGCATGGATATACCCTCAACCAAGAGAAAGGAAATCACAAAACATATCAGGACATTCTTCTGGCAAGGCTCTGAAGATAAATTCAGACTACCATTGATAGCATGGGATAAGATATGCACGCCTAAAGACCTTGGGGGTTTAGGTATCAAAGATCTAAAAATTCAAAGCAAGGCTCTAGGAGAAAAGCTTGTTTGGAGAATGTATAATAACCCTAACTTCAAATTGTCATGGATCCTTTATAACAAATACCTACATAACCCGGATCCCACAAGCATCTTTAGGATAGCCCATCCACATAAAGGATCCATATTTTGGAACTTTATGCTTGATTGTAGAGATATCATAATGGACAAGCTAACATGGAATGTAGGAAATAGGGAGGATGCCCTATTCTGGAGAGACTCCTGGGGGGCTCAAAATTCCATCAACAGACTTCATAACTTCAACAAAATCGTACCCATCCTTGAAGAGCAATGGGGAGATAAAGTAAAAGACTATGTGGAAGAATACTGCATTGGGGGCGTCAAACAGTGGAGATAGAAATCACTGAATAATTTAGACCTACCAAACCAGGAGAGAGCCCTCCTAGCACGGATCCTAGCCTCAATAAACCCTACATTAAATTCTGAAAAAGATAAACTGATGTGGGCAGGATCCAAGAAGGGGAAGTATGAAACTAAGGAGGGATATAAACACCTCTTAATCAAGGAAAATAACCCAAGCACCAACCTGCCCCTAACATTTTGTTGGGATAAAAGGTGCCTACCAAAAGATGGCCTGTTTGCATGGTTGGCAATTCAAAATCGGCTCCTCACCAATGAAACCTTCAAAAAACTAGGATTTGAGGGCCCCAGCAGATGCCGATTATGTGAAATGGAGGAAGAAAAAACTAATCATATACTGTTAACCTGTGTTTATGCACACAATTGCTGGGGATGGTTGAAAATACAATTAAACTTGTATACCCCTATTCCTAGCACTCTCTATGACCTATTCCATGCTTGGCCCATTCAGAACATAGGGTGTATGTATGAAAATTTATGGATCATAGCCCCCTCCATTATGATCTGGGAAATCGGGAAGGAAAGAAATAGGAGGGTTTTCAAAGATAGTAAAATGCACTGGGCCTAACTAACCAATAAAATCGAAGCAACCATAGTTGAAATGGTAAACAACCAAACCTCTAAAAATCAGAGAGATGTTAATATGTCCTATTGGGATGAAAAAATGAGACTAAGGTGGAAGGGTCTAAAGATTCCATCCTTCATAGGAAAAGGTCCACCATCCAACAACATAACATGTGCAGAATGCAAGTGGCTACCCCCCAACGCTGGATGGATCAAGCTTAACTTTGATGGGGCTTCTAGGGGCAACCCAGGAGAGGCTAGACTTGGTTGTTTCCTTTACAATTCAAATGGGGAAGAAATGGCCCACATGGCCATTCCCTTGGGCAAATGCACAAACAATGAAGCAGAGCTGAAAGCATTAGTTGCATGTATAAACCTATGCAAAGTATTGAATATAAAGAGGATTAACATTGAAGGGGACTTAGCCATAATCATTAATGCCCTTAGAAAAGGGGCAATTCCTGATTGGAAGCTAAATGCTTACCTAGCTAAGATACTGATGGACATCAAAACATTTGACAGGGTGATCTTAATCACATCTACAGAGAGGGCAATAAAAGGGCTGACACCCTAGCTAACATGGGGGCTAATGGCAAAACAATGATCCATGTGGCACCTGGCATCTATCCTTAAACAATATTTTACATCGACACAAAACCTCTAAATAACAACATTTATACAGATCTATCCACAATTTAACCAAACACTTTATCCCATTATATACATAGAGATAGCCTAAGCTCAAAATTAGGGGTAGGGGATAAGAATTAAATATTTAACACAACCTTTTACACTCTCTATTTTAGATCATTTAGAGTCATTCATATTAATACATTTACATATACATAATAATTTTTATAGACATAGGCATATATATACTGACTGGATGAGTTTATCCATTGGCATTAAACTTTGTTATAGAATATGCAGAACAATGTTAAATTTAATAAATATTAAAATATTGGATGCACATATATAAATATATATTCAGATATATATATACAACCTATATATATATATATTTATATATATATATATATATTTATATATATATATATATATATTTATATATATATATATATATATATTTATATATATATATATATATATTTATATATATATATATATATATATATATAGATCTTATATATTTATATATACAACACATATTTACATTCATATATATATATACATATATATATGCATATATATACACATATATATGCATAAATATATACATATATATATGTATATATATATATATATATATATATACATATATAGATATATATGAATATATATAGATATATAGATATATATATATATCTATATAAATATATATATTTATTTATTTTATCTTATATATATATTTTAGTTAACAGATTTGCCTTTTATAAATTGTATTCTTTAAAACTCTGTATGCCCATTAATTAAAAGACAAAGCAACTAACAGTTGGATAATTCTAGAAATAATTATCCTCTGCATATGGGTACAACTCCCCAACAAAGAATGATTTTCAATCAACTCTAAATTTACTGTAATTTTCTTTGTATACTTTTTACCCAAAAGTACTAAAAGGCAAATCAATATTCATTTGTCAGCACACAATGAATATACTCTTAATTAATAACACAAATTCTATTATGAAGTTCACAGACTTCAATCATTTATTTTTCAGAGAAAAACAAATTCTATGTGCATTCACATATAATGAGAAGAAAAGTAACAAATTCCTGATTCAAACTAAATCCACAAAGGGATTATCATCCAAATCTATTAAACTCATAGATTTAATACTATAGAATCTATAATAATTTTATTCATTAAAAAAAACTGTTCTTTTCTTTCCCAAAATATCATGAAAAGCAGATTTTATCTATTGCATTCCTTTCCCCCAAAAATCTTTCGGCCCTTTTCAGAGTCATTTTCATCCCTTATATAGCCACAATAGGGCTTACAATAAAAGAGAGAAACACGGGAAAACTAACTTTTCCGCCCCGTCAAGTTCAACAAAATTATCAAATGAAACTATCTTTTCAAATTACCAGAAAACAAAGCCTATTATCTAGAAAACATGAAATAGTTTTAAGAAACAGATTCTTTCTTCCAATCAGAATACACCGTAATGAAGTGCTGGATAACAGTATTATGTGGAAGTCCCATGTGTGCTATACGCTATTTCCACACCTCATTTTCCTTGTGAACCTACGCAACCTTATCGGAGTGGCTATTCGAATGTCCAATGCATAGGAAAAGAAGTGACTCAATTTTAGCGATAATAGTTAGGTCATTCAAGACCAAGCCTTTAGCCTCCTTCACATAGTTAATCTTTTTCTCAAAAGATTCCATTATTGCTTGAACTATTTCTAGTGTCCCTTCACTTTTTAGGCACTTAATTCCAATGCATAGGAGCTCATTTCGCATGGAGGTGGTTAACTCTGCAAGTTGGTCTACCAATTTTGTGAATTCTTTATATGCCTATTTTATCAGAGAATTCCTCCATTCAATGTTCTTTTGGTAGACATACAAGATGCTATCATCCAGTCCTGGCATTGGTTTCTCAACCAGGAATTTCATAACTCTGTAAGTTTGTACTTCTCGCATCTGTGCAGTCCTTGTTGCCCATTCCACCTCTTCATTTTTCCAATTACTTATTTCTATCTCCAATTCTTTCATTACATGTATTGCCCCATAATGGACTTTACTCAAGTTCACAAAATACTCAGCTCCAGATTTCCACATCTATTCCAATGACTCCATTACGATCTTTGTTATCAGTCTACATTTTTGTATTTGTTCCAAGGTTTTCTGATTGGCTGGGAACTTTGGATCAAATGACGTAGGTAGTTGTGACAAGGGTTGAGGATTCAGACTATTCATTGCCTCAATGTACTTTGCCATTCTATGCAACATCTCCTTCATTTGACGTTTGTGCCTTTCATCTTTCCAAGTCCTTGTGATAATCTTCTTAGTTGAAGCTTTGAGATGAAGGATGTCTGTGGCACGAGTAGTAGTCCCTATGTTTACCTTTTCAATGGCAAAATCTTGAACTATAGGATTTTTTATCTTAGCATCTATCAATGAGTGTGCAATTTCTACCACCCAATTTCCACTGTCAACATCAAAATCAATTTTTGACACAGTCTTTGATTTCTTGGCTTTGGGAGTCTTTCCCAAGCACTTACTCACCATATCCTCTGACGGAATGGAGGTAGGGACTATATTTCTCTTCTTGCTGCCAAGCATATTATCCAACCAGACTTGGCCTGTGGAAGCTGGAGTCTTTCCAGAATCAGTTCCTACATATTTTTCATCTCTTATTATTATGGTAGAGTCCACCTGAAAGGTTTCCTGTTCTTGTTGGCTGGTGTCCTCATCATCTAGATTTCGTTGCTCTGAACCTGGATTATTTTGAATGGCATCCATTCCAAGATCAACCACTACTGTGTCTGGAGATGAGGGTTTTCTTTTACTCCTTGATTTAGAGTGGGTAACTCTAATAGGAGTCAATTGCCCTTTGCTTTGTAATGCCTTGCTTTTCTATTCACCTTTATCCTTTTTGTGAGAATGACCTGCATCACAAGATTGAAAAAATGTATTAGAAACCAGGCTCTTAGAGGATGAAGTTGAAACCATCGTACGTACTTATAAATTGCATAGCTTCCTCGGTCAATCTTTTATGCATGTCTCCTCTCAATTCAAATACTATCCTACCCTGAAAAATATTTTGAACTTTATAATAATTTTCTGCTACCCTGTAGTGCTGTAAATGTGGATAGTACTCATAAATTCTCATATCATCCTACCAAATTTCATGGAATAAACCTATCCATTAGCGTATACAAGCTAAGCAATATATAAGATAGCAAGACATATAAAAATTCTTGTTTCCAAAGTATCTTAAGCCCTCATGCATTCTCTCTGCAATTAACTCGGCCCAGTCTATATATCTTTTCTCACAAAAAATAACCTGAACAAAGAAATACATCCAATCTTCCTAGTAATAGGCAATCTAATTTCCCCACACCCTATGTAAGAGAAAGATTATATCCCTTACTTCTTGAATCATGTGATCATGGGTTAATGGGCTTGGCAATGTAGAACCCCCTTTTTGGAATTTCAACAGCTAATTCCCGGCAATAACACTTCGGTAATAGGCCTTTTTTCTGAGAAAAGCCCTTGTGACTTGCAAACCATCCAGTCCTCATATTGTTGTTTCTCAAGAATTCTCATTACTGTGGCAATGGTCTCATGACTAATTACCAGCAAACGTTTCCCCTTTACGTCCCTAATACACCTCTAGACAAGGTCGTATCTGCTCATACATTCTAAAACTAATTCTGGACATGATACGGTAGGGGGAAATGCTGTAGCTTCTCTTAACCCACTGTCTAGAATTTTTTGCATTAAAGGGGTATTGGCAGAATTACGCTTTCTTTCATGAAATTCCTCTAAATTTACTGATGGCAAGAAGGTGTCTCCTATATGAGGCAAGGAACGAACTAAGCTAGATTTTTGGGTTTGGCTAAGGTGGTTTTGGTCTCATCTCCACTCAATAACCAGGAAAAGTGTACAACAAGGAGAATTGACTGAACTAGACTTAAATAATAAACAACACTTTTCAATTTATGCAAATTAACAGGGAAGAAAGAAGAACTTTGAGCTCACCTTTCATGCAGAACCAAAAATTAACTCAAAGTTGAGAAAAGAAACTACCACCGCCGCTACTTCCCTACTGACTGATTTGAACAAACAACAAAGGCCAATAACTTACTTTAAAAGAAACAGACTTATAACATAACCTGAAATGTCAGCTGCACGACTCTTTATGATTCCTACCTATATGATTATCCATGCTAATTATGCCGAAAGGATTTGACCCTAACACCTTATTAATTCCCGCATACCTTCTCCTTTCATATCTTTTCTCAACATGATTATCTCTAGTACGGATGTCATTATCATTCATTACCTTTAAGGTTCATCATTCAAATCTAGAAAATTCCTTTATATGCCAATACTTCATTACTTTGTCTTCAAAATTATCTATCTTCGAACCTTGAACCCTAAACCATTAAAAAGTAGTTCAGAGGTTCAAGTTCAAGATTGCACTAGAGAACAAAACATTTGGTCAAACAAGGACTCACACTTTATGAATGTGACTCACAAAGGACTAACACAACATGTTTGAACCTTGAACCCTGAACCACCTTTTAAAAGGTTCAAAGATTCAAGTTCAACAACAACTATTACAAAGTCTATTGATGCCCTATTGAACACAAAGCCATTACTTCATAAACCAACTTTGAACTGTGAACTTTGAACAACTTTTTGAAAGGTTCAAAGGTTCAAGTTCAAGAAAGACCATAGAACAAAAACTTTCTTTGGATGCAGAAAATTTAAAGGAGTAGACTAACATTGGCTCTGACTAGGGACTGGGATGGTAATAGACTAAGAGATGAACCAAAAAATCTCTGGTTTCACAAAATAAGACTCATAGGGAAAAGATCTAAACCTCAACAAATTAAACCTACGATTAATCACAACAAAATTTTATATACAAGACCTACAGGGGACTCTTGCTTACAATTTGTACAATTTCAAATCCTGCCCATTATAGGTCAGAGGAAGAACAGTACCATCTAGGTATGCAAGTATAAATGAATTTGGTCATTTTACTTCATGGATGTAGAACAACCCCTTCCAAAGTGATTCAAATTTTCTGTGTGCTCCTTTTGGTGCCTTTCTGCTATCCCAAAGTAAAACTTGATCACCTGACATGAATTTTTGTGGTCTAGCTCTCCTGTCAAATATTTTCTTGACTCTCATATGATGTTCTGTAATCCAATCAACAAATTTCTCTCTTTTCTCCTCAACTTTCATTAAATGCATAATTCTTCTCTCCAGAGAATCCTGAAAATGTGCATCCTCTATTACTATTTGTAACTTTGAAGCCGCAAGTTCTAGAGGAAGTGATAATTGAGCTCCTACACCATAGACTAACTCGAAAGGTGACATGCCAATTTCTCTCTTTGGAGTAGTACGGTCTGCCCAGAGAGCTTCATATAACTTCTTATGCTGATCTCTGAAATTTTCACTAACTAATTTCTTCATAATATTTATAAAGTTTTTATTGTATGACTCTGCTTGGCCGTTACCCTATTGGTAATAATCTGAGGAATGAGCAAGCGAAATCCCATAATCATAGAAAAACATAGAAATTTTAGTGGAGGAGAAATTAGTTGCATTATCAGCCATGAGTTTGTGAGGAAATCCAAAATGAACCAAAATATTTTCCTTTAGAAAATTACAGACAACCTCTGGTGTAGTCTTTCTTACCAGAATAGCTTCAACCAATTATGAAGTAGTCGGTAGTAGTTAGAATATGAGTGTGTCTTTCACTTGATGTAGGCGACAATGGTCCTATGAAATCTAAACCCCACTGTTTATATGGTTTATCAATAATTACAGGTCTGAGAGGCAATGCTGGAAGTTGAGGCTTTCCGGTGAACATTTTCTATTTTTCACATCTACCTACCCAAGCATAAGCATCTTTTAACATACCTGGCCAATAATAACAATTCCTCAGGATTTTATAAACAGTTACTGTTGATGAAAAATTACTGCCACATGCTTCATCATGAAAAGTTTTCAACAATGATTCTTGGAGTGGTTTATCTACACGGCGTAAGAAAGTTCCGTCCAACCCCTTTTTGTATAGCACATCATTAAAAATGACATACTTGGCAGCCTTCAATCTTAGGTTTCATCTTTCTCTTAGAGATAGATGCGCCGGACAATCTCCATAAGTCAGGTAATAGGCAACATCTGCAAACCAGGTATCTTGAAGTCCAACAAATAGAACTAAGGGCAATTCCTTATTATTTCAATGTTCGTTTTCCACAAGTAACTTACATAGACCTTGTCCTCTCACCAATTTTGTCAGCTTTATAGCTAAGTTGAATTCCTGAATCTTAGAAACCCATGAGGCTCTATTATTCATTCCAATATCCTGCCATGTTAGAATGCTTTTAACAGGAGAATGAGACACATATACTACTACATTGGAATGAAGAATATAATACCTAAACTGCTTCACAGCTTTCACAACAGCAAATGCCTACTTTTCCATCAGCGAATATTTTAATTCATGCTTTTTCAATGGCACACTCATGAATGCTATCGAGACTTCTTCATCTTCTTCATTTTTTTGAAGCAATATTCCTGACATAGTATGTTCTGAAGCATAACAATAAATAATGAAATCTTGCTTAAAATAAGGATTAACAAGGGTAGGAGCATGTGCTATAGCTTTCTTAATTTCTTTAAAGGCTTTCATTCCCTCTTCATTCCACTTAAACACTAATTTTTCACTCATTGAGCTCACAATATATCGGGTGGTCTCTGCAAAATCTGGAATAAACCTCCTTAAAAATTTTACCTGCCCGAAGAAGGATTTGACTCCATTCTTCTTAGATGGCAAGCTCAGTTGTTGAATTTTCCTTACCCTTTTAGGATCCACTTTGACACCTTCCTTTGACACAATATGACCTAATAATTTACCCTCGGTGACACAAAACACTGATTTCTTAGGGTTTAAAGACACTCCATGCTCCTGACATCTTTGTAGTACCTGTTTTAAGTCTCTTAAGTGGTGCTTTCTCCTTTTTGAAAATACCATTAGATCATCAAGATATACAGCTATTATTTTATCCTTCAGATGACCAAAAGACAAGTCCATGGCTCTCTGAAAGGTTTCTCCAGCATTAATCAAACCAAAAGGCATTTTTTTGTATGCAAAGGTACCCTAGGGAGTATCAAAGGTTGTTTTATGCAGATCCTATTCTTGAACACTAATTTGATTATAACCAGAAAAGTCATCTAACATAGACATCATTTCTGAGCCTGAGACTATCTAAAAAATATGATCCATTGAGGGTAAAGGATAATTATCCTTCAAACTGGCCTGATTCAAATTTATGAAATCTACACATATCCTTATTTCCTCATTTTTCTTAGGAACAGGAACTATGTTTGCAATCTAAGTAGAATGATGAATAGGATAAATAATCCTTGCTTTTAGCATCTTATCTACCTCTCTAAAAATAGCCTCTGCAACTTTAGGGTTGAAACCCCTTAGCTTCTGTCTAAAAGGACTTGTTCCAGGCTTTAAAGGAATATGATGTTGAAAATGTCCATCCCTAAAGTTTTTCAGATCATCATAGCACTAGGCAAACACATCTTGAAACTCCATTAAGAGACTTATGAATCTCTGCTCTTCCTCAGAAGTACAACATTTTCCTAAGTTAACATACTTAGGATCTTCCTCTATTCAATGTTGATTCTTTCATATTCTCCTGTATCCTGAGCTATAGGAATATGCTCATCCTTCCTTTGTCTTAAAGAATCATGATGATCAAAAAGATGTTCCAAAGAAACCAAACCTTTATGAATCCTATTTCCCTTTAACTGCACTATCCCTTCATTTGCCTCTTGTTTTAAATCTGGAGAGAACTCTTTGCACTTTGAGGTTGAACCTTCAAAGAAAGTAGTTGTAAACATCTCTGCACATTGCAAGAAATTCTTGATCTGCTAATCATTTTCAAACAACTACCAAAATATTGAGTTATCAAGCACACTTGGTCGATAAATCAGTACTACTCAATAAGTATCATCTGTAAATTCTGGATGTGGAACCAGAGGGGAAGCCGATACTGCTAAAGAATTAGCTTTTAGAATTGTGCTTCCTAGGAATAGATTCAATAAAGAATGCATCAAACCCTTTAATTTCATCCCATACTCTATTCTTGTAATGCCTCAATCTCTCATTCTTGACATTAAATAACCCCTTGACTTGCTTCACAATGAACTCTGCATCCCATTTAACTCGTAGTAACCTTATTCCCAATTTCTTTGCTTCAAACAGTCCTAACAATAAAGCTTCATACTCAGCTGTATTATTTGTATTCATAAATTGTAACTTAAAGGAAAATGGAATGAGCTTTCCAGAAGGAGGAATTAAAACAACCCCTGCCTCTAAACCAGATGCTGAACAACTGCCATCAAACTCCATACCCCAAAGTTCATTGGCTCTTTGTGACAGATGAGCTGAAGCTATGACCCCATTGTCAAACAAAATCATATAGTTGCCAAAATCACATTCTTGTTACAAAATTTGTGCTTTAGGATCATCTGTTGGGAAACTAGTAAATTTAGACTTTGGTTCTGGTTGCAAAATAACTTGTCTTTTCCCAATAAGAATGGTGGCTTGGGACCAATCCATCTTAATTTCACCACCTAGGTCTTTGCAAAAGGTCCTACTAAGTAACATGCCATAACTTGCTGGAATATCAGCTACTAAAATAGTCAACTTAAAACATTTATCAAGATGTATAGCAAGAGTCACTTGTGCATCTCTAATCTATCCTACAAGAGGAATTTGTTTGGAATCCATGGAATAACATCTTCCAAAGGTTTTTGTTAAAGATAACCCTAAGGCCTTAGCTACAACAGATGGCATAATATTATCTGAGGCACCAGAATTAATAATACAATTATTCAATCTATGTCCATTTATGAACAAAGACACATAAAAAGGGTCAGGTTTAGGCTCAAAAATAGGTATCATTTCATCAGTTTGATTACCAACAATATCAGATGAAGTTTCAGGACTGACTGGACATGTTGACTCCTTATATTATGGCATTGAGGGAAGATTAACTGACTGCTAAGTTGTCCCAACTTGTGCAGAAGCATTGTTCCCTTTAGCAAATTTAACAAGCCTATCAAGTTCTTTAGGGTTCAATTTCAGATATTCTGCTGGTGAGATTTGAATTCTAGAGGATTTACAAAATTCTATTATATCAAAAAGATTGACAATGTCTACAGGCTTTAACAATGGAATTTCTTGTACCTGTAAATCATTGTTGTGAAAATGAGAGAAGATTTCTTTACCTTGGAAACTTCCAGCTAAGGATGAAGAAGCCCCTTGAGACTTAATATTATGCTGGTTTCTAGTTAATACTGCACATGAAGGATCTTCTAAGCTAACCAAAATGTCACCTCCTCTTTCTGAATCTGACTCATACTCTAGGAAGTGTATTTAAGAGTCAGCAGGCTGCCCTAAAGATTTTTCTTCGCTTACTTCCCTCAGTGTCTCTTTTGAACCCATCAATTGTGTATAGCGTACCATTTCAGGACAAGAGTTTCCATCATGATCGTCAGTAACATGAAAGATCAATTTTGGTACTCTTACTCCAGTCCCAGTTGATTGATTTGGGAATCTTCTAGGAACATCTTGATAGGGCTGAGGATATGTCATATTAGACTTAGGCAATTATCTCTTAAGTGTTATGATATCATTCATCAACCTTTGAATCATAGGATCTGATGTAGTAGTTGATGTTGAGGCTTGTGTAGTAGAGGTTTGAACCTCTCTTTTCCATTTTCCTGCTGTAATTAAATCATATCTCTATTTTAAGCTGCGCTAATTGAGCCAAAAGAAAATGCTCATCCTCAGCTAACTTGAACCTGGCTTCAAATTTTGTCTTAATATCTTGCCAGTTCGTAATATCACCATTCGATAAATGGTAGAACCAATCTGCACCTGCATCAGTTTATGTTTGAACAAAAAGTCTGATAGCTACATCCTCATCCTGAATTGCTAATACACCACATGCTGCATGAAAAGCATTCAAATACTCACTAGTTGTGACTTTTCCATCTCCACTAAATTTAGGTAGGTGATCTCGCGAGCCTTTTGGTAGAGGGTTTAAATTCGCTCCTAAGCAAGTGGTCCTACAGTTGATCCCCAGGGATTATTCATAGCCATTGGTAAGATAATTTTTAAAGGCTTAGGGTTGAAAACCATAGGAAGGGCAACACCATGCAACATTAGGGCATGCCAAGTAGAAGATACGGGTATATGAGAAAAAGCACTAGGAGGTTTACTCCGCGCTCTTCTTTGTGGCATAAAGGAAGTAGAAAAACTCAAATTCTGCAATTCTTGAAAAACTGAATCAATAAATCCTTCATGCTTTTGAGACCTCGTATACCTTCTGGACTCCAGTTTGTTTACAAAATATATCTCTAATATTTCACCATAATGAATTCTAAAGCTAATCAGAAGATTGCCCTATACACCTCATGATTTTATTTCTCATCTCTTATTCGACTCCCCAACAGAGTCGCCAAAAATCTGTTATTTAATAGATTTGCCTTTTATACATTGTATTATTTAAATCTTTGTATGCCCATTAATTAAAAGACAAAGCAACTAACAGCTGGATAATTCTAGAAATAATTATCCTCTGCATATGGGTACAGCTCCCCAGCAAAGAATGGTTTTCAATCAGCTCTAAATTTATAGTAATTTTGTTTGTATACTTTTTACCCGAAAGTACTAAAAGGCATATCAATATTCATTTGTCAGCACACAATGAATATACTCTTAATAAATAACACAAATTCTATTATGACATTCACAGACTTCAATCATTTATTTTTCAAAGCAAAATGCATTCTATGTGCATTCACATATATTGAGAAGAAAAGTAATAAATTCCTTATTCAAACTAAATCCACACAAAGATTATCATCCAGATCTATTAAACTCACAGATTTAATACTACAGAATCTGTAACAATTTTATTCCTAAAAAAAACTGTTCTTTTCTTTCCCAAAATATCATGAAAAACAGATTTTATCTATTGAATTCCTTTCCCCCAAAAATCTTTGGTACCTTTTCAGAGTCATTTTCATCCCTTATATAGCCACAACAGGGCTTACAATAAAAGCGGGGAACACAGAAAAACTAACTTTTCCACCCCATCAAGTTCAACAAAATTATCAAATGAAACTGTCTTTCCAAATTACCAGAAAATAGAGCCTATTGTCTAGAAAACATGAAACAATTTTAAGAAACATATTCTTTCTTCCAATCAGAATACATCGTAATGAAGTGCTAGATAATAGTATTATGTGGAAACCTCATGTGTGCTATATGTTGTTTCCACACCTCATTTTCCTTGTGAACCTATGCAACCTTATCAAAGTGGCTATCCAGATGTCCAATGCATAGGAAAAGAAGCGACTCAGTTTTATTGATAATAGTTAGGTCATCTGAGACCAAGCCTTTATCCTCCTTCACATAGTTAATCTTTTTCTCAAAAGGCTCCATTATTGCTTCAACCGTTTCTAGGGTCCCGTCACTTTTTAGGCACTTAATTCCAATGCATAGGAGCTCATTTCGCATGGAGGTGGTTAACTCTGCAAGTCAGTCTACCAATTTCATGAATTCTTCATATGCCTATTTTATCAGAGAATTCCTCCATTCAATGTTCTTTTGGCAGACATACAAGATGCTATCATCTAGTCCTGGCACTGGTTTCTCAACCAGGAATTTCATAACTCCCTAAGTGTGTACTTCTCGCATCTGTGCAGTCCTTGTTGCCCATTCCACCTCTTCATTTTTCCAATTACTTATTTGTGTCTCCAATTCTTTCATTACCTGTATTGCCCCATTATGGACTTTACTCAGGTTCACAAAATACTCAGCTCCAGATTTTTGCATCTACTCCAACCACTCCATTACGGTCTCTATTATCAGTCTACATTTCTATATTTGTTCCAAGGTTTTCTAATTGGTTGGGGAATTTGGATCAAATGATGTAGGAAGTTGTGACAAGGGTTGAGGATTCGGACTATTTATTGCCTCAATGTACTCTGCCATTCTATGCAACATCTCCTTCATTTGACGTTTGTCCCTTTCATCTTTCCAAGTCCTTGTGATAATCTTCTTAGTTGAAGCTTCAAGATGAAGGATGTCTGTGGCACGCGTAGCAGTCCCTCTGTTCACATTTTCAATGGCAAAATCCTGAACTGTAGGATTTTCTATCTTAGCATCTGTCAATGGATGTGCAATTTCTGCCACCCAATTTCCACTATCAACGTCAAAATCAATTTTTGACACAGTCTTTGATTTATTGGCTTTGGGAGTCTTTCCCAAGCACTTACTCACCATATCCTGTATCGGAATGGAGGCAGGGACTATATTTCTCTTCTTGCTGCCAAGCATATTATCCAACCAGACTGGGCCTGTGGAAGCTGGAGTCTTTCTAGAATTAGTTCCTACATCTTTTCCATCTCTTATTATTATGGTAGAGTCCACTTGAAAGGTTTCCTGTTCTTGTTGGCTGGTGTCCTCATCATTTAGATTTCGTTGCTCTGAACCTGGATTATTTTGAATGGCATCCATTCCAAGATCAACCACTACTTTGTCTGGAGATGAGGGTTTTCTTTTACTCCTAGCTTTAGAGCGGGTAACCCTAAGAGGAGTGAATTGCCCTTTGCTTTGTAATGCCTTGCTTTTCTGCTCACCTTTATCCTTTTGTTGAGAATGACCTGCATCACAAGATTGAATAAATGTATTAGAAACTAGGCTCTTAGAGGATGAAGTTGAACCCCTCATCTAACTTTTTCTCAATTTGTGTTGGTTAAGCCATTTCTCCATTTTTAGTATGACCATGAGGGTTCTAGTTTGAATATCTTCCTCCTCATTTTTCTCCCAATTTATCTCTAAGATTACCTCTGGCTACTTGTCTTCAACAAACTATGAATCAATTAAATCTTTTCCATTATCCACAATATGAGTAGTGTCCATTTCTAGGCCATACTCTCTTACTTGTTGCACAGTGAATCTTAGGTGGGCTCTTCTCCAGACCTCATAATCATCCTCACAATCTACCCAAAAGTCTTCTAGATTCGGCATATGCTGAAAATGTTTCCTAGTTGTAAGATGAGCCATTGCAAAGCCTTTAATATCAAAGTTAGTGCAATGAACATACATTTTGAAATTGAACTGTTTGAACTCTAGTTCAAGGTTCAAGGCATCTGAAACACTATTGCAAGTGTAATATGTTAGTTCAATAGGGAAAGAAACCCCTGTTTGATGCTTCTCTCTAAATTTCTTTTCTATATAGGCAAGTTGCCTATTTACTTCCATTAGCACCTATCTATCGAAGACATACCTTAGCAATTTGTAGGGTTCTCCTTCAAAGCCACCAACCCTCAGATAAGTGAATCTAGAAAATTGGATGTAGAAATCATCGTAGTTACTTATAAATTGCATAGCTTCCTTGGTCAATCTTTTATGCATGTCTCCTCTCAATTCAAATACTATCCTGCCCAGAAAAATATTTCGAACTTTATAATAATTATTTGCTACCCTATGTTGCTATAAATGTGGATAGTACTCATAAATTCTAATATCATCCTGCCAAATTTCATGAAATAAACCTGTCCATTAGCGTATACAAGCTAAGCAATATATACGATAGGAAGACATATAAAAATTCTTGTTTACAAAGTAGCTTAAGCCCTCATGCATTCTCTCTGCAATTAACTCGACCCAGTCTATATATCTTTTCTCACCAAAAATAACCTGAACAAAGAAATACATCCAATCTTCCCAGTAATAGGCAATTTGATTTCCCCACACCCTATGTAAGAGAATGATTATATCCCTTACTTCTTGAATCATGTGATCATGGGTTAATGGGCTTGGCAACCTAGAACCCCCTTTTTGGAATTTCAACAGCCAATTCCTGGCAATAACACTTCGGTAATAGGCCTTTTTTTTTGAGAAAAGCCCTTGTGACTTGCAAACTGTCTAGTCCTCATATTGTTCTTTCTCAGGAATTCTCATTACTGTGGCAATGGTCTCCTAACTAATTACCAGCAAAATTTTCCCCTTTACATCCCTAATACACCTCCTGACAGGGTCATATCTGCTCGTACATTCTAAAACTAATTCTGGACATGATACGGCAGGGGAAAATGCTGTAGCTTCTATTAACCCACTGTCTAGAATTTTTTGCATTAAAGGGGTATTGGCAGAATTACATTTTCTTCCATGAAATTCCTCTAAATTTACTGATGGCAAGAAGGTGTCTCCTATGTCAGGCGGGGTATAGACTAAGCCAAATTTGGGGTCCAGCTGAGGTGGTTTTGGTCTCATCTCTACTCAATAACTTGGAAAAGTGTATAGCAAGGAGAATTGACTGAACTAGCTTAAATACTGAATGACACTTTTCAATTTATGCAAATTAATAGGGAAGAAAGAAGAACTTTGAGCTCACCTTTCATGCAGAATCAAAAATTCACACAAAGTTAAGAAAAGAAACTACCACTGCCGCTACTCCCCTATTGACTGATTAGAACAAACAACAGAGGCCAATAACATATTTTCAAGGAAATAGACTTATAACATAACTTGAAATGTTGGCTGCATGACTCTTTATGATTCCTGCCTGCATGATTATCCATGCCAATTATGCCGAAAGGATTTGACCCTGACACCTTATTAATTCCCACATACCTTCTCCTTTCATATCTTTTCTCAACATGATTATCTCTAGTACGGATGTCATTATCATTCATTACCTTTGAGGTTCATCATTCAAATCCAGAATATTCCTTTATATGCTGATACTTCATTACTTTGTCTTCAAAATTATCTATCTTCGAACCTTGAACCCAGAACCATTAAAAAGTAGTTCAGAAGTTCAAGTTCAAGACTGCACTAGAGAACAAAACATTTGGTCAAACAAGGACTCACACTTTACAAACATGACTCACAAAGGACTTAATACAACATGTTTGAACCTTGAACCCTTAACCATCTTTTAAAAGGTTCAAAGATTCAAGTTCAACAACAACTATTACAAAGTATATTGACGTCCTATTGAACACAAAGCCATTACTTCATAAACTTACTTTGAACTTTGAACTTTGAACCACTTTTTGAAAGGTTCAAAGGTTCAAGTTCAAGAAAGACCACAAAACAAAAAACTTTCTTTGGATGCGGAAAATTTAAAGGAGCGGACTAACATTGGCTCTGACTAGGGACTGGGATGGTAGTAGACTAAGACATGAACCCAAAAATCTCTTGTTTCACAAAATAAGACTCATAGGGAAAAGATCTAAACCTCAACAAACTGAACCTACGATTAATCACAACAAAATTTTATATACAAGACCTACAGGGAACTCCTGCTTACAATTTATACAATTTGAAATCCTGCCCATTATAGGTCAGGGGAAGAACGGTACCATCTGGGTATGCAAGTATAAATGAATTTGGTCTTTTTACTTTGTGGATGTAGAACGGCCCCTTCCAAAGCGATTCAAATTTTCTGTGTGCTCCTTTTGGTGCCTTTCTGTTGTCCCAAAGTTAAACCTGATCACCTGACACGAATTTCTATGGTCTGGCTCTCCTGTCAAATATTTTCTTGACTCTCATCCGATGGTATGTAATCCGATCAACCAATTTCTCTCTTTCCTCCTCAACTATCATTAAATGCATAATTCTCCTCTCCAGAGAATCCTGAAAATGTACATCCTCTATTACTGTTTCTAACTTTGAAGCCGCAAGTTCCTGAGGAAGTGACAATTGAGCTCCTACACCATAAACTAACTCGAAAGGTGACATGCCAATTGCTCTCTTTGGAGTAGTATGGTCTGCCCAGAGAGCTTCATATAACTTCTTATGCCAATCCCTAAAATCTTCACTAACTAATTTCTTCATAATATTTATCAGCTTTTTATTAATTGACTCTGCTTGGTTGTTACCCTGTGGGTAATAATATGAGGAATGAGCAAGCGAAATCCCATATTCATAGAAAAACATAGAAATTTTAGTGGAGGAGAAATTAGTTTCATTATCAGCCATGAGTTTGTGAGGAACTCCAAAATGAACCAAAATATTTTCCTTTAGAAAATTACAGACAACCTCTGATGTAGTCTTTCTTACCAGAATAGCTTCGACCCATTTTATGAAGTAGTCGGTAGCAGTCAGGATATAAGTGTGTCTTGCACTTTATGTAAGTGACAATGGCCCTATGAAATCTAAACCCCATTGTTTAAATGGTTAATCAATAATTATAGGTCTGAGAGGCAATGCTGCAAGTTGAGGCTTTCCAGTGAACATTTTACACTTTTCACATCTGGCTACCCAAGCATAAGCATCTTTGAACATACGCGGCTAATAATAACAATTCCTCAGGATTTTATAAGCAGTTACTATTGATGAAAAATGATTGCCATAGGCTTCATCATGAAAAGTTTTCAACAATGATTCTTGGAGTGGTTTATCTACACAGTGTAAGAAACTTCTGTCCAACCCTTTTTTGTATAGCACATCATTAAAAATGACATACTTGGCAGCCTTCAATCTTAGGTTTTGCCTTTCTCTCGGAGATAGATGCGTCGGACAATGTCCATAAGTCAGGTAATAGGAAACATCTGCAAACCAAGTATCTTGAAGTCCAATAAACAGAACTAAGGGAAATTGCCTATTATTATCATGTTCATGTTCTGCAAGTAACTTACATAGACCTTGTCCTCTCACCAATTTGGTCGGCTTTATACCTAAGTTAAATTCCTGAATCTTAGAAACCCATGAGGCTCTATTATTCATTCCAATATCCTGTTGTGCTAGAATGCTTTTAATAGCAGAATGAGGCACATATACTACTACATGGGAATGAAGAATATAATACCTATACTACTTTAGAGCTTTCACAATAGCAAATGCGTTCTTTTCCATCAGCAAATATTTTAATTCATGCTTTTTCAATGGCACACTCATGAATGCCATGGGGACTTCTTCAGCTTCTTCATTTTTTGAAGCAATATTCCTGACATAGTATGTTCTGAAGCATAACAATAAATAATGCAATCTTTCTTAAAATTGGGATTAACAAGGGTAGGAGCATGTGCTATAGCTTTCTTAATTACTTCAAAGGCTTTCTTTCCCTCTTCATTCCACTTAAACACTAATTTTTCACTCATTAAGTTCACAATATATCGGGTGGTCTCTGCAAAATCTGGAATAAACCTCCTTAAAAAGTATACTTGCCTGAAGAAGGATCTAACTCCATTCCTATTAGATGGCAAGCTCAGTTGTTGAATTGCCCTTACCCTTTCAGGATCGACTTTGACACCTTCCTTTGAGACAATATGACCTAATAATTTACCCTCGGTGACACCAAACACTGATTTCTTAGGGTTTAAAGACACTCCATGCTCCCGACATCTTTGTAGTACCTATTTTAAGTCTCTTAAGTGGTTCTTTCTCCTTTTTGAAAATACCGTTAGATCATCAAGATATACAACTATTATTTTATCCTTTAGATGACCAAAAGACAAGTCCATGGCTCTCTGAAAGGTTGCTCCAGCATTAATCAAACCAAAAGGCATTCTATTATATGCAAAGGTACCCCAGGGAGTAATAAATTCTATTTTATGCTAATCCTATTCTTGAACATTGATTGGATTATAACCAGAAAAACCATCTAACATAGACATCATTTCTGAGCTTGAGACTGTCTGCAAAATATGGTCCATTGAGAGTAAAGGATAATTATCCTTCAAATTGGCCTGATTCAAATTTCTAAAATCTACACATATCCTTATTTCCTCATTTTTCTTAGGAATAGGAACTATGTTTGCAACCCAAGTAGAATGATGAATAGGATAAATAATCCTTGCTTTCAGCATCTTATCTACCTCTCTAAAAATAGCCTCCGCAACTTTAGGGTTGAAACCCCTTAGCTTCTGTCTAAAAGGACTTGTTCCAAGCTTTAAAGGAATATGATGTTAAAAATGTCCATCCCTAAAGTTTTTCAGATCATCATAGCACCAGGCAAACACATCTCGAAACTCCATTAAGAGACTTATGAATCTCTGCTTTTCCTCAGACGTACAACATTTTCCTAGGTTAACATACTTAGGATCTTCCTCTGTTCCAATGTTGATTCTTTCATATTCTCCTGTATCCTAAGCTATAGGAATTTTCTCATCCTTCCTTTACCTTAAAGCATCATGATGATCAAAAAGACATTCCAAAGAAACTAAACCTTTAGGAATCCTATTTCCCTTTAACTGCACTATCCCTTCATTTGCCTCTTGCTTTAAATCTAGAGAGAACTCTTTGCACTCTAAGGCTGAACCTTCAAAGAAAGTAGCTGTAAACATCTCTACACATTGCAAGAAATTCTTGATCTGCTGATCATTTTCAAACACCTGCCAAAATGCTGAGTTATCAGGCACACTTGGTCGATAAATCAGTTATACTCGATAAGTATCATCTGTAAATTATGAATGTGGAACCAGAAGGGAAGCTGATACTGCTAAAGAATCAGCTTTAGAATTTTTCTCTCTAGGAATAGCTTCAATAAAGAATGCATCAAACCCTTCAATTTCATCCCATACTCTATTCCTGTAACGCCAAAATCTCTCATTCTTGACACTAAATAACCCCTTGACTTGCTTCACAATCAACTCTGCATCCCCTTTAATTCGTAGTAGCCTTATTCCCAATTTCTTTGCTTTAGACAGTCCTAACAACAAAGCTTCATACTCGGCTGTATTATTTGTATTCATAAATTGTAACTTGAAGGAAAATGGAATGGGCTTTCTAGAAGGAGGAATTAAAACAACCCCTGCCCCTGAACCAGATGTTGAACAACTGCCATCAAACTCCATACCCCAAAGTTCATTGGCTCTTTGTGATTGATGAGCTGCAACTATGACCCCATTGTCAGACAAAATAATATAGTTGCCAAAATTACATTCTTGATACAAAATTTTTTCTTTAGGATCATCAGTTGGGAAAACAGTAAATTTAGACTTTGGTTCTAGTTGCAAAATAACTTGTCTTTTCCCAATAGGAATGGTGGCTTGGGACCAATCCATCTTAATTTCACCACCTAGGTCTTTGCAAAAGGTCCTACTAAGTAGCATGCCATAACTTGCTAGAATATCAGCTACTAAAATAGTCAACTTAACACGTTTATCAGGATGTACAACAAGAGTCACTTGTGCATCTTTAATCTATCCTACAAGAGGAATTTTTTTGCAATCCATGGAATAGCATCTTCCAAAGGTTTTTGTTAAAAATAACACTAAGGCCTTAGCTATAGTGGATGGTATAATATTATCTGAGGCACCAGAATCAATAATACAATTATTCAATCTATGTCCATTTATGAATAGAGACACATAAAAAGGGTCGGGTTTAGGCTCAAAAATAGGTATCATTTCATCAGTTTGATTACCAACAATATCAGATGATGTTTCAAGACTGATTGGACGTGTTGACTCTTGATATTGTGGCATTGATGCAAAATTAATTGACTATTGAGTTGTCCCAGCTTGTGAAGAAGCATTGTTCCCTTTAACAAATTTAACAAGCCTATCAAGTTCTTTAGGGTTCAATTTCAGATATTCTGCTGGGGAGATTTGATTTCTAGAGGATTTACAAAATTCTATTATATCAAAAGGACTGACTATGTCTATAGGCTTTAACAATGGAATTTCTTGTACCTGTAAATCATTGTTGTGAGAACGAGAGAAGATTTCTTTACCTTTGAAACTTCCAGCTAAGGATGAAGAAGCCCCTTGAGACTTAATATTGTGTTGGTTTCTAGTTAATACTACACATGAAGGATCTTCTAAGCTAACCAAAATGTCACCTCTCTTTCTGAATCTGACTCATACTCTAGGAAGTGTATTTCAGAGTCGCCAGGCTGCCCTAAAGATTCTTCTTCGCTTACTTCCCTCAGCGTCTGTTTTGAACCCGTCAATTGTGTATAGTGTACCATTTCATGACAAGAGTTTCCATCATGATCGTCGGTAAGATGAAAGATACACATATTATCTTTTGGTGGAGGTGCCTCAATGGCTAACCTATACTGTACAGGAGGTAATTGTTTTACTCTTACTCCAGTCCCAGTTGATTGATTTGGAAATCTTCTAGGAACATCTTGATAGGGCTAAGGATATGTCATATTGGACTTAGGCAATTGTCTCTTAAGTGTTATGATATCATTCATCAACCTTTGAATCATAGGATCTGATGTAGTAGTTGATGTTGAGGCTTGTGCAGTAGAGGTTTGAACCTCTCTTTTCCATTTTCCTCCTGTAATTAAATCATCCTCCAATTCAATTGCTAAGGTCTTAGCAGCTTCTAAGTTTTGTACTCTCTATCTACGGATCAAGAAACTTATTTCCAAGGGCATTGAGTTGATAAAGAAACACTTCAAATTATCACCAAAGGGTCTTTGATTAATGGGGATTTTATGAACTATCTTGTTAAATTTAGCCACAAAATCTCTAATAGTTTTAGGAATCTCTTTTTTAAGCTGTGCTAATTGAGCCAAAAGAAAATTCTCATCGTCAGCTAACTTGAACCTACCTTCAAATTTTGTCTTAATATCTTGCCAATTCGTAATATCACCATTCGGTAAATTGTAGAACCAATTTGTAGCTACATCAGTTAATGTTTGAACAAAAAGTTTGACAGCTACATCCTCATGCTGAATTGCTAATACACCACATGCTACATGAAAAGCATTCGAATGCTCACTAGTTGTGACTTTTCCATCTCCACTAAATTTAGGCAGGTGATCTCGTGAGCCTTTTGGTAGAGGGTTTAAATTAGCTCCAAAAGCAAGTGGTCCTACAGTTGGTCCCCAGGGATTATTCACAGCCATTGGTAAGATAATGCTTAAAGGCTTAGGGTTGAAAACCGTAGGAAGGGAAACACCATGCAACATCAGGGCATGACAAGTAGAGAATATGGGTATATGAGAAAAAGCACTAGGAGGTCTACTCCTCGCTCTTCTTTGTGGCGTCAAGGAAGTAGAAAAATTCAAATTCTGCAATTTTTGAAAAACTGAATCAATAACTCCTTCACGCCTCTAGGACCTCGTATACCTTTTGGACTCCAGTCTGTTTACAAAATATATCTCTAATATTTCACCATAATGAATTCTAAAGCTAATCACAAGATAGCCCTATACATCTCATGATTTTATTTATGTTCTCTTATTCGACTCCCCAGCAGAGTCGCCAAAAATCTATTAGTTAACAGATTTGCCTTTTATACATTGTATTCTTTAAATCTCTGTATGCCCATTAATTAAAAGACAAAGCAACTAATAGTTGGATAATTCTAGAAATAATTATCCTCTGCATATGGGTACAGCTCCCCGACAAAGAATGATTTTCAATCTGCTGTAAATTTACAATAATTTTGTTTGTATACTTTTTACCCGAAAGTACTAAAAGTCAGATCAATATTCATTTGTCAGCACGCAATGAATATACTCTTAATTAATAACACAAATTCTATTATGAAGTTCATAGACTTCAATCATTTATTTTTCAGAGAAAAACGCATTCCATGTGCATTCACATATAATGAGAAGAAAAATACAAAATTCCTGATTCAAACTAAATCCACATAGAGATTATCGTCCAAATCTATTAAACTCACAAATTTAATACTACAAAATCTGTAACAATTTTATTCATAAAAAAAAATAGTTCTTTTCTTTCCCAAAATATCATGAAAAACAGATTTTATCTATTGCATTCCTTTCCCCAAAAAACCTTTCGGACCTTTTCAGAGTCATTTTCATCCCTTATATAGCCACAACAGGGCTTACAATAAAAGAAGGAAACATGGAAATACTAACTTTTCCGCCCCGTCAAGTTCAGCAAAATTATCAAATGAAACTATCTTTTCAAATTACCAGAAAATAGAGCCTATTGTGTAGAAAACATGAAACAATTTTAAGAAACAGATTCTTTCCTCCAATCAGAATACGCCATAATGAAGTGTTGGATAACAGTATTATGTGGAAGCCCCACATGTGCTATACGTTTTTTCCACACCTCCTTTTCCTTGTGAACATTCGCAACCTTATCGGAGTGGCTATCCAGATGTCCAATGCATAGGAAAAGAAGCGACTCAATTTTAGTGATAATAGTTAAGTCATCTGAGACCAAGCCTTTAGCCTCCTTCACATAGTTAATCTTTTTCTCAAAAGATTCCGTTATTGCTTCAACCATTTCTAGTGTCCCATCACTTTTTAGGCACTTAATTCCAATGCATAGAAGCTCATTTCACATGGAGGTGGTTAACTCTACAAGTTGGTCTACCAATTTCATGAATTCTTCACATGCCTATTTTATCAGAGAAGTCCTCCATTCAATGTTCTTTTGGCAGACATACAAGATGCTATCATCCAGTCCTGGCACTACTTTCTCAACCAGGAATTTCATAACTCCCTAAGTGTGTACTTATCGCATCGGTGCAGCCCTTGTTGCCCATTCCACGTCTTCATTTTTCCAATAACTTATTTCCATATCCAATTATTTCATTACCTGTATTGCCCCATTATGGACTTTAGTCAAGTTCACAAAATACTTAGCTCCAGATTTCCACATCTGCTCCAACCACTCCATTACGGTCTCTGTTATCAGTCTACATTTTTGTATTTGTTCCAAGATTTTTTGATTGGCTGGGGACTTTGGATCAAATGACGTAGGTAGTTGTGACAAGGGTTGAGGATTCGGACTATTTATTGGCTCAATGTACTCTACCATTCTGTGCAACATCTCCTTCATTTGACATTTTTCCCTTTCATCTTTCCAAGTCCTTGTGATAATCTTCTTAGTTGAAGCTTCGAGATGAAGGACATCTGTGGCATGAGTAGCAGTCCCTATGTTCACCTTTTCAATGGCAAAATCCTGAACTGTAGGATTTTCTATCTTAGGATCTGTCAATGGATGTGCAATTTCTGCCACCCATTTTCCACTATCAACGTCAAAATCAATTTTTGACACAATCTTTGATTTCTTGGCTTTGGGAGTCTTTCCCAAGCACTTTCTCACCATATCCTCTATCGGAATGGAGGCAGGGACTATATTTCTCTTCTTGCTGCCAAGCATACTATCCAACTAGACTGGGCCTGTGGAAGCTGGAGTCTTTCCAGAATCAGTTCCTACATCTTTTTCATCTCTTATTATTATGGTAGAGTCCACCTGAAAGGTTTCATGTTCTTGTTGGCTAGTGTCCTCATCATCTAGATTTCATTGCTCTGAACTTGGATTATTTTGAATGGCATCCATTCCAAGATCAACCACTACTGTGTCTGGAGATTAGGGTTTTCTTTTACTCCTGGCTTTAGAGCGGGTAACTCTAATAGGAGTCAATTGCCCTTTACTTTGTAATGCCTTGCTTTTCTGCTCACCTTTATCCTTTTTGTGAGAATGACCTGCATCACAAGATTGAATATATGTTTTAGAAACCATGCTCTTAGAGGATGAAGTTGAACCCCTTAGTTGACTTTTTCTCAATCTGTGTTGCTTAAGCCTGACCATGAGGGTTCTAGTCTGAACATCTTCCTCCTCATTTTTCTCCCAATTTATCTCTGAGATTACCTCTGGCAAGGAGAATTAACTAAACTAACTTAAATACTGAACAACACTTTTCAATTTATGCAAATTAACAGGGAAGAAAGAAGAACTTTGAGCTCACCTTTCATGTAGAACTGAAAATTCACACAAAGTTGAGAAAAGAAACTATTGCCACTGCTACTCCCCTACTGACTGATTTGAACAAACAACAGAGGCCAATAACTTATTTTCAAAGAAATAGACTTATAACATAACCTGAAATGTCGACTGCACAACTCTTTATGATTCCTACCTGCATGATTATCCATGCCAATTGTGCCGAAAGGATTTGACCCTGGCACCTTATTAATTCTTGCATACATTCTCCTTTCATATCTTTTCTCAACATGATTATCTCTAGTACGGATGTCATTATCATTCATTACCTTTGAGGTTCATCATTCAAATGCAGAATATTCCTTTATATATCGATACTTCATTACTTTGTCTTCAAAATTATCTATCTTCGAACCTTCAACCCTGAACCATTAAAAAGTAGTTCGGAGGTTCAAGTCCAAGACTGCACTAGAGAACAAAATATTCGGTCAAACAAGGACTCACACTTTACGAACGTCACTCACAAAGGACTTAATACAACATGTTTGAACCTTGAACCCCGAATCCCCTTTTAAAAGGTTCAAAGATTTAAGTTCAACAACAACTATTACAAAGTCTATTGATGACGTATTGAACACAAAGCCATTACTTCATAAACTGACTTTGAACTTTGAACTTTGAACCACTTTTTGAAAGGTTCAAAGGTTTAAGTTCAAGAAAGACCACAAAATGAAAACTTTCTTTGGATGCAGAAAATTTAAAGGACCAGACTAACAATATAAACACATACTATATATATATATATATATAGTATGTATTTGTATATATATATATATATATATTTATATAGATATATATATCTTTATATCTATATAAATTCATATATATATATACAAATACATACTATATATACAAATACATACTATATATATATATATATATATATATATACATATATATATATATATATATATATGTATATATATATATATATATGTATATATATATATATATGTATATATATATATATATATATACATATATATATATATATACATATATACATATATATATATATATATATATATATATATACATATATATAAATATAAAATTTATAATCATATATATATAAATATATACATAAGTTATATCACATATTTATATACACTCTGTTTATTATCCACACATCACTTGTTATATGATAAAACATTTAAGAACATGATAATTATTAGCTCTTATGATGGGTACACTCAAATCCAAATATATACAACTGTATAAAAAATCAAAACTCTTAATCAAAGCGCTCGATCATCATTATAAATCTTATCTCTGAGAGATCTGGGCTATTATGGTGGGTTAGAGTCCTGATGAGAAGGGCATTAGCTGGGTGTCCTAGTTGGTAACTTGAAAGATCATTCTCCAAAATATAAGTATGGTTATTCAAAATGATTTTCCCATAGGCGGATCATCATTTGAAGATTTGGCATTTATGCTAAATCAATTAGAAATGTCCGATGAGGATGAAAGGAATGCAAGATTTAAGAAAGGATGTGATAGCTCGGTCATTAACATAATTACCCAACACGACTATTAAGCCAAGCCTTCATGATAAAATTTAGAAGCTTTCAAACCAATCTAGGCCTGCATAGCTCTATGTTATCGATACCTCCTGGATTGAAGTTAAACCAGAAATGGACACCCCGATCAAACAGAGTAGCTCAAAGTGGCAGATGGCCTTCGATGGGGCTATCACTAGGGATCACCTCAAATGCAATATTCACTTTCCTCATACCTTAGTAATAGATGTTGTAGAAAATATCCTTGGCCCAGACTATCTCACAAATACTGACCGAACTAGGGTAAACTCTGATGTGGCGGCCATGTTCTTGGTTATTACAGTGACCTCCACCAAGAAAAGAGATGACACGGGCGCTCTATGCAAGGAGGTCTTCATAGCCTCGATCTTGGGCAATTTGGAGAGGGTTCTTGTCAATATTGACAATGATTGGACAATTCTAATGCCAAGAGACTATGATGTTTTCTTGAGAAACAATAGGCCAGTACCTAGGTACCCCATTATCACTATGGATGAAGCAGCCTTTACCAGGGAGAGGAATGATGCAGTTAATAGGAATGTTAATTTCCTGTTGCATTTATTTCATGTGAGAAATCCACCAAAGACAACTTGGTTCAAGGACTTCCTAAAGGAAGAAGGCTTGGTACTAGATGAGGGTGAAGCAGTGACCCCTTCTTCAAGCTCGGAATAAGGAGGCTTCGGTTCCTGGTTAGATAATGTGACAATTTTGTCCCTTCCTTTTCACCATATATTCGGCATAGACTGGTACTTTAGCTTATTACTATATCAAGAAAAGTAATGTTAACTTTTGATCAAATACAGACTTCGAAAGAGATAATAATCTCGCCAAATCTTAAAGATAAACATAGCTGGTTTAAATGAAATTAAATAGCATGCATTAACTATTAATTTTATGGTTTACTTAGATAAACTTCATAAGATCAGCTCGAAATTGTAATTTCCATTACAATTGATTGTTCCTATTCATATATGTCTACATATGTTGAGAATTGGGCAATATATTCGTACTCTATTTTGATATTCATGAATATGAATATATACTCATATATATGATTATAAGCAACAAGATTTACTTATATATAGGTATATATTCACATTGGTGGATACATAATCAGGGGGGTCTATTAAGGTAATGAAGGCCCTCAATTTCTATATGTGTAGACCTATATGAACTAAGAAAATCAATTGTAAAATTTTGTTGCCCTGCCATTTGATACTTGTTGATGGGTTATCTATAAATGAAAGGTTCTCTGACATTCTACAGACTACAGGTAATATGTGGCTTGCATGCAAAATATTCTAGGTAAGAATTTAGGTTAAATTCCGCCATGAAGCTCATCCACTTCTATTACCCTCTCAATATAAATTTTACATGGATGACTGTGTTAGCTGGACACGGATTCAGGCATGACAGAATCCCCGTTACCCCCTTTTGCTATTGTATCCTTGATATCATCCATTATCAGGGATAGCATCTTGGTACATAAGCAAAAGGATGTAAACAGGTGATTCATAACTTTGGATGACCATTGTTCAAAAAAGGGAATTATCTAGAAACGCTGTTTATGATTATGTCATATCGACTACTTTACAATTATAGATAAATGAGGTTAAGAATTTAGAAACATCAGAGAAGGAAGTCAAAACACTTCTGTTTATAATTTTTTGCATTTCTCTGTTTAAGTTTTGAAATGGTAGTTCCAATCGGATAAATGGCTGAGGAAGAATCCTAGTATGGAAGATAAAATTTATTACTTGAAATAGAAAATTAAATGTTACTAACAATCTTGGTAAGTGATTTGAAAACTAACCATGCAGGAGGAGCAAGGCCATCTTTAACAAAAGAAAGGATGACAACTGTGCTAAAAAGGCTTTAAACTACATGCAATCAATGATCAAACTTAAGACAAGGCACAAGGAGAACAATGATAACTGTAAAATAGTAATAAGGGCTTGTAAGGGAAAGAAAATATCTTCCCACCTGTTCACTCTAGCCTGGGGTGCCATTGTAATGTTCAAAATCTATGCATATATGTAATAGATATAGAAATTATCTGGACTATGGTCTCAAGCAAGGCCAGAGGTTTTCTTGCCTCCACTCTTTCCTACTAGCGCCCACACAAGTGGAGTGATGTAATCTTTAATCTCCCTCTACCTCTCTCTATCTCTCTATCTATTTCTCTCCCACTTTTGTGACCTTTATACCTATATCTTTGTATCTCAATAGCTTTATCTTTCCATATCTCTTCTCTCATATCTTTCTCTATCTCTACCTTATTATCTCACCAGCTCTCTCTACCCATCTCTCTCTCTCTCTCTCTCTCTCTCTCTCTCTCTCTCTCTCTCTCTCTCTCTCTCTCTCTCTCTCTCTCTCTCTCTCTCTCTCTCTCTCTCTCTCTCTCTATAATTATTAAAATTGGGTTCAATTATTGGTTTTAGGGTGATTATTTTAAACTCTCACTATAATTGTAAAATTATTGTTTATTTTGCTCATAAACAAGTAAGACGAGATCAAACATCACCCCATTCTTTTCAAGGTGCTTCCTTGAATCTCATTATGACTAGGTTTGAATAGCTCGATGTAGGTAATTGAAGTAATCAGTTATTTAGTTATTTTATATAGTTAAATAAATTTTAAAAAAAATTAGTTATAGGATATATATTTATATAGGAATTTAAATTGTATGTATGTATGTATGTATGTATGTATGTATGTATGTATGTATGCATGTATGCATGTATGTATATATGTATGCATACATATATACATACATATATTAGACTTCTATAATAAAGATATAGGTAATTTAATTAGTGAAAAAATTAGAATAATTTATTTTATCTATGAACCCATTAGCTCATACACTAAATATATAGGGAACGAAATAGGCTAAAACTAAAAATTATTTACCAAGATAATTAATATTGAAACCATGGTATCATGTAAACACCCCACGCACATGGGATACAATCTTAAGAAAATAGTAAAATTATAATGACTTCACATAGATGTCTCATGAACACCCTTAATGAGGGAAAAATAATTGTTAAGACATCATAACTTTAAACGACTCACATCTCTAAATCTAGTACCCTATTTTGAAGTTCACTAACTTGTCTGGGTCCCAATTATCATCCAAATAATTCATTTTTCTCTCTAGAGCCTAAGTAATATATTTTTCCTTCAATTTTTTTAAGAAAAAATGATGATAATAATATTATTTATGCTTCATGCCCAAGTTCATGAATCCATATGACAATGAATGCCAATATTTTTAAGGAATATTAATTAAAATTACTTTTCAATTATCATTGAAATCTCTTTAAACTTCTTATGCCTGTTTTGAAATACATAAAATATAAAGAGTTTTGCAAGATAAATGGCACCTTAATCCTAAGTCATACAAGTTGTACATTATTGAATCTAATATAAAACCTTTAGATCACAAATAAAAATTATTACAGATACCATACAATTTTACCATGAAAAATTTGGTCTCAAAAGAGTGTTTTAAAATATATTTACCCTATTGCACTTTGTGTTTTTGATAACATGGAGATATATTATCTGATTCTCTATTGTGACATTTTTATTTCTCTATTGTTTTCTCTTAGCCCTTTCTCTTTAGAGTAGTTTTCTTGATATTAATGAGACCCTTTTCAAAAACCCCTTATACTACCCCTCATAAAATTAAAATAAAATTTTTGGTGTAACCATTTAGGGTAAATGGGATTCCAAATATTGAGGTAACAATATGGATCATAATGAAGAGACCTTTATAACTATCACTTTGTATCACCTCATAAGAGAGAGAAAATAATTTTTTGAGGTTGCAGAGAGAAATCCTAGGCTAATAGGAGGAGGTTCTAAATTAAAAAACTTAAAAGGCTCAGAATTGATTTATGGTGGTCTTTTATTTTTTGTTATATAAACTAATATTAAGGCTTCTAAGAAATAAAAATATTTGATAGTAGGGCTAACAAAAAAACGTGCATTGTAAAACTAAAAGCATTTTATAGTGAAATGTAATTCAATGATTGTGATTAATGCAATATTCAAGGAAAAGAGCTCAAATTGGATGTTAAAATTATATTTTTAGAAGGCCTTAACTCTAATAGATTTGTTTGATACAATTCTTTTTTCTCATTACAAAAGATATTTTGATATAGTGGTGTAAATAATTTAGTTAATGGAGTATAATAATAATTATTAATAACTATTTATGGTCACCACTCAAATATGTGATGTAATTTAGATTCAAACATATCGTTTAAGACTCCTTAGGTAAAGGATGGTTTTTGTGGTTAGGGATTTTATTTATTAGAAGTGACATTTTTTAGGATCTAGCAGAGGTATTGGGATGCATTTAATATAAGTTGGGTAAGAGTTGTGTAGACAAAGTTCTTTGAAAATGATTGATAATGAGCTTAGTAAGATATTTTTTTCAAATCAAAGGGCCATGAAGTTAGATGTTGACATGTTACTAATCATATGATGTACCATTTCCTATATTTTGTGGTGGTATTTTTATTAGTTAAACCTTTGGAAATAATCCTTAAGCCATGATTGTGAAATTAATGTAGCAATTAGTAGCCATCATTATAAAGGAGTTAGTCTCCTATGGAGTACTCACCTTGTAGTTATGCTTAGATAGCTTGGGTATGAATAGTTGTTGCATGATCCTATCATGTCAAGTAGTAAGGTGATAGCCTAAACTTGAGGTAATAAAGGTGGCTAGTGGACCCATTTTATGCATATGCAAAAGGTAGGATTTGTAGGGAACTAGTATATTTTGTGTTACCTTCACTAGTAGATATGGAAAATCTATCATTGGCTCATTGAAAATAGGTTGTACTATCATAGAAAGGTAACTCAAACTATCATCTGTAACTATTTTTTTTGCATGTCAAGAGCTATCCATGCTAGGGTTTGTCAAATTCTTCTTGGGTGAGTTCGCACTACAAGATACTCAATGCTTCAATGTGGTTATCAAATAGGTTTTAATTACAAATTTAATATTGTGTCTCTCCAATGCAAAGGTCCATTCATATCATTCTAGAATATTTTTTCATTAGATCTCAAGAATGGTTATTGTAGGTATGAATAAAGAGGTTAGACCGAAGGTGCAATTGTTGCTCTATGTTATCCCCTTCATAGTGAGAGGATTTAGTATAGATGATCTAAGTAGATGAAATTGGTTTCTACAAAAGTAGTGTGGAGATGTTAGAAAAATGTTATCCAATTTTCGTATTCATCACTTTTGTGATGATTTGGAGGTGGGTAGTGATTACCTAGTCAAGTTCTTTTTTGTTGTTCTTCTATACATATATCTTGACATTGAAGAGAAATTTGATGATGTAACAATATGGTGTATGTTAATAGGTTATCAAAGGAGTTTGTTTGGAAATGAAAATGTTACTTGGATGGAGGAGATGGTGGGATCTAGCCAAGATCCAAATAGTAGAAAAGAGTGTTAGGGTGTGGTATAATGTTGTGTTTGTCTAGTTTATGCATTATTTTTTCTATTGGTTGATGGTCGTGGATGTAAATTTATCATGTATATTATACTATTAGCTAGACATTTGTATGTCTTCATAGTTGTTCTAATTAAGTAGTTTGTTATCTAAGATAAGATATGAAACATTAATCAAGTTATAGGAATGAATCATCCCATTATTGATCTAAGACATTCAAAATTTTGCTAAAACAACATTAATGAGAATATAAAATAAAACTATAAATGCATAAAAAATTTATCAATTGAATGGGATCTAAGAAAAGAAAATTATGTTATGTGAGAGATTGAACTAGATCAACACTAACCCAATATAACAAATAGGTTTGATTAACATAACATGGCCTTGAGATCCTCTTGTGTTTATTTACCCTTTCCACCTCCCTTACTTTCCTTTGCATGGGCCACCATTAAGATTGATTATACAATAATCAACATTCAAAAACAAACTTTATACCATAAAACTTATGAAATTGACAAGGGGAGTGGAGCTAGTATGTGGGTAGTCGAGGTCATGTTATTGGCAGACCAACTTGTATGGCTGATTACATTACTCGCTCTATGTTTCATATTTAAATATATAATGGAAACACTTTGTTACTAAAACATGTGGCATTTTTAGTGGGAAGTTTATTGAATTGAATATGTGTATATTTTGGGGATGGTTATGACATGTTTTGGTAGGTTAGGTGCTCAACTATGGGCCCCAAACAATTCACAAACCATATCACGTTCTAGACCCTTCGCACATACTAACTCCTCTCCCGTATTTAAACAATAAAATTAATAAATTGGATTGGTCAAATATGACATGCGAAATGCAATCAAAATTTAAAAGATAACCCAAAACAAATCAAAAAATTTCCTCAACTGTCTCTTTCAATTTCATTGGTTTGTGCCAATGAAAAAGAATATAAAGACAAATATAAATATGGCTAGTGCTAGGGATAGATCAAATGATTGAAACCCACCTCCTCCCCCACTACTAAATGCCACTTAGTAGCTCATTTTTATATATTTTATGTTTCAAGTATTAGTTCCATTTGAACTCTTGAAATGCGATTTTATATCCACCCACCTTTCTTTTATGATTTTTTGTGAATAAATATAATATCATTTAATAAATGATAAATCAAGCATCTATTCATTAAAAAAAACCTTCACATATAACCTATTAAATCATTGTTTCAATTTACTATTTAATTCTAATAAGTTTTTCCTGAAACAACCTCCAGACACATCAAGAGAGAATGGCATTTCCTACCTATCCACTTTGTCCTCCTACTTCATCAATTGTGTGGCTATTAATAAGCTTTAACATATCTACCATTATATGTGCACAGGATTGAAAGAACATGATCAAATAGACATGCAGGAAAAAGGTTGGTAGCTTGAATTAACTTTGAATATTAAATTCCATCATTTACAATAAGAATAAAAGGTGATATGAGTGGAAACACATCTGTTATTGAAGAACATCTGGATATCATTGAAAAACGGAGGAGCTTACAGTACAAATTCTCTCTATCTCGATGAAGAAGAATGGACTTGAGATCCAATTGCAAAAAATATAATGAGGGGTTTTTATTGGATAATTTAATATTAATTTTTTTTAAATATCATTTAAAGTAAATGCTCACCAAATACTTATAAATCGTGTAGTTGCAAATCAAGCAGCTATAAATTGTACCCCAAGAAAGACCAAAAATCCCACAACTTGGAGGATAGTGATTCACCTCCACTTTGAAATGCATTTGTTTCTTTGAAATAGACAAATCTGAAAACTCTTAAAGCTCCATCCATTTGAAATCATTTTATATTCTCCACTTTTCATTTCATTTGTAACTATCGAATGATATTTCTCCATTTTTGCACACATTTGTAACTGTTTGTAACTGCTGACAAATGTTTTTTATGTACACACCATGTTGTGACTATATAGGGGCACCTCTCAAAGTAATCAATGAAAATGTACAAGCCCTACTCAAAGATTGGTAAACACATTCCTCCTCCACCTCAAATATCTTGAGTCGAGCATTGAATTTGACATGACTTCCCTAATTTCATTTTTCAACTTGCAAACACTCACAAACCATAATTAGAGATTCTAATTTTTAACCTCTTATTTAAGAAGTTTAGTTTTACTTTAAAGTATATTTTGATACCCCTTTCTAATTCAATCTACAATTTTATGAATCTATATGTCTATAAAAGATATATATTTATTTATTTAGAACTTATTTTATTAATATTTAATAAATAATTATTTTATAATTTACATATTAATAACTATTAAACTTCTCGATGTAATTAAATAAGACTAATAAAAAAATACTTAAAGCTTTTTCATAAAGCACATAAACATGGAATCTTTAACATCACTATTTGGAGTGATTTGATGCTATATAACAAGGTCGGATTGCAGCGTAGTTCCCACCAAATGTTGGTAGAACTATTTTTCTCTTTAGAAAATAGAGAATATGAGAGGAGCCTTGAATTATAATTTTATTTTATGTATTTAAATGTTTAGGTCTTTGTAGTGGATTTGGGAAGTATGAAGAGTTCCTAGTGAGCTACGAACTGGATTAAAAAAATTATTATAAAACCATATTATACTATGCTAGTTGTTTGTTTTGCATGTGAATTGTGTATTTGGTACTATAGACACCTAAAATATTTATTTAACTATTTTATCCTAAGTTTTCTATTAATTAAATAAATTATAAATTATTATTTATTTAATTAATTCATTAATCCTCTTCTAGGTCTTTCCTCATTTAAATAAATACTTTTATTAATTAAATTGTCCTTTTCCTAAATTAAATAAATATTTTATTTAATTAATTGATCCCAGTTCCTCTATTAATTAAATAAATCTTTATTTATTTAATTAATTCATTAGCTTTTTCCTTCAGTGACAATCATTTATCTTTTATTTTCCTCTACTGACCCTCTTACTATTTTTATTATTTCTTCTACCTACCCTATAATCCTAGACGACCATTAATCTTTACACCTCTTGATCGTATCCATCCATTTCCTACAGTGTTATCTATATAAGAGGATACCCTCTTCCTTTCCTAACCCTAATCATCCTAATTGATCATATGCAATCAAGCCTTCAAGCGATCAAATGACATCATAACCACAATCCATTCTTTGTTGAGCTCTTGTGCACACATAAAATGTGAGAGAAAATATATCAAACAAGATCAATGGAGATAGGACACAATGGAGATTGAAACCCTACTTGACATTTGAATGTTAATATTGTTTTATTTTGTTGATTTATATGATCTTAGGTATCTCTATTGATATTGGTGAATGTTTCATTGTAGGACTTAGATTGTTTGTGGTTGAATCTTTATGGTTTTACAATAGGTTTTCATCATCAACATATTTTCACCATATACATTTTGGCATTCTCAGTGGGACTCTTATCCCTTTTAATTCTAACATTTTATTTGTAGATCTATCTCTCTTGTGAAGTTGTAGGTCAGATTTACAACAATTTTAAGTTTTTTTGTGTCTGTGCTTTCTATTTTCGTGCTTTTTTTTTTTGTCGGTTTTGCAGGTCTCAAATTTTGAAATCGTGTTTGTGCAATCGTATTTTTGCTTCTGCAATTTTAAATCACATCTATGCAGGATCTTTTCACGTTTTTGTATTTTTTGTTTGACTGCAGGTGTAGGTTTCATGAAATCGTGTCTATGATTCATATTTCTATGTTTTGGCCTGTTGGGACTGATTAAAATTGAATCAAGTTTAGAGGCCCATTTCAAAATTTTGCCCTGCATGTCAGAAAAGTACCCGAATGAGTCAGTTTGAATGGCCTAGCTAGCAAGGGGGTAAAATGGAGCCGGTTGATTTTCAGAGGGTAAGGCTCGGGATTCATGTTCCACACCTTTCATTTGGCCTATTTAGTGTGTTGCAACTCTCAGAATTCAGTTTGGAAAAGTCTATCAAGTACCCATTTCGAGGGGTGAGCTGAAAGTGCATTCTAGGCACAAGTGCAAATTTTATTAAGTAGCCTACTTTGAGCGATTATATCTTTTGCCCTGTTGATCATCATGAATAAATTCAAAGTGTATTCAATTCTATGCATAAATGTGAGTCAGCCTACAAAATTTCAAGTCCTAACGAATCCGTTTGCTCTGTTTTCATAGCCAAATCCGTTTGTAGTTTGTGATGTTTGCACAAATGTAAAAGTGTTCTGGTGAGCGTCATGTCAGAATGTTTGTTCCGGGCTAATGTTGGTATAAATGGTGAGCTACGTTTCAAATTTCAAGGTTCTACCAATCCGTTTGATCGGTTTTCAAAAGAGCTCATTTTGCTATCAAATTCAGTTATCCGCACTCCCAGTGTTAGATCAGTTAATGTAGCCGTTTTGGTGAGCGCGCCGTTTACATCCTGTCAGTCGGGTGATCGAACTGACAATTCAAAGATTTAATATGTACTTAAAGGTACCTATGTTCCGAATTTGAGGACCTACGGAGGTCGTTTGATATTTTTGAGAAAGGCGTCATGTGTTGCCAGAACATTGACTTCATCAGGTCCGCAGTGTCGACAAAGCCAGTTGGGCATTTTCGGAAATTATTATCTCTTCGCTCGGGACTCGTCTTGAGAAACCGTTTGGTAGATATCATCCTTGTATATCAAAGTACACGCCTGTCAGATGGCGAGCTCCAGAAAGGTGTTTTGACAGGTTTGAAAATTACGTCTTCGCGATTAAATGCGAAAATTGTGGCGTAATTGCCTGAAAGATGTAAAATGCAATTTTATGATCCGAAAATGGTGCCGATCGATTCCAGAGGTGTGTTTGAGGTTCCTGAAGCATTCCGAAGGTCAGTTGCTTGAAAACAAAAAATTTTTTAGTCAGACCCACTTTGGGGCCTGACCTGGCTCGATTGCAATTCGCCAGTAAGATGGTAAAAGGCGACTTCATTTGACTGTGGATGGATAGACATATATCCAAAATGCTAATGTGTAGGCCAAAGTGAGAAATATGTCACTTCATGTTATTTTGCAAGTAATATAAACACACTAGATGAGGTTGAGGTGTCAATGCTGTCACTATATTGTGAGAGGGCATAGATTAAAGATGGCTGGAGACAATATCAGTTTTAATATGGAGAGAGATTTTGATCGCATAATATTTGTTGAAATGTTTGAGCATGTAAAAATTACGAAAGGCTCCCAAGGATATGAATTTCTACCAAATCAAACCCCCCTCATGTGCCTTTTCATCCTGTGCATAGAAGGAGACAACAGCGAACAACACACAGCCAATTTCAATAGCGAATGCAACATAGCAAATAAAAGTCAGCCAATGATTCTTCTTTCTACGTGGTGTTTTGGGGCTGCTGTCAAATGCTATTGCAAGTTTATGTGGTGTTTGAAGTGTAGCAAAGAAACCATGCTATGGCAGATCATGTTTTTGACAAAGGGGTTGTAGGAAGATGTAAAGCAAATATTCCAAATTCTAGTTAACTTCCTCCCTCACATGGTCTCCTTTGGGTAGCAACAGCAGCAAATTAAATAATCAAACAAATGAACCAGCTCCCCCTTGTCTGTGACATAACTGGTGTTTCAAAGGCTACAAAACCATCAAGCAAATCCCCTTCACGTGGCATGAAAAACATGTAAAACTCTGAGTTAATGCCAGAGCCAGCACCATTTAGTCCCTGGGTTTGGAGGAGGTATTCAAAACTTTTCAAATAAATGCAGATTGAGGCGTTGGATTCCCACAAATTACAAATTGGTTAATGGTAATCCAAATGGCCTAAACTTTGTTTTCCTCCCTGCTGTGTGGAGTAGAGCTCTAGAGATTTAAAAGCCCATTGCAAACAGCAGCCACGTGGTGTTTGGGGGAGTGAAGTTATCATCCAAAGCTTCCAGCAAATGCACATTCTCAGGTGAAAAATAAACCCATTATCTTCTACAAATGCCTTAGCAGCTGCAAATCATTTTCTTCCCTTGTTGTGCATTGGGCCTGAGTGGAATGAAGAAGGTTTTAGAAGTTTAATGAATGAAATTGGCAAGTTAAAACCCCTGTGAAAGGGAGAAGAGGAATAAGTTTTAAACCAAATGTGATCTGTAGATGCAAACAGCAATTAGATTTTCCCTCCACGTGAGCCTTTCAAGAGAATGCAAATCAAATAAGATGCCAAAGACTTCTCCTTTGCCTAAAAATAGAGGCATTCAAGTTATAAATGAAAGGCAGCCATTAAAAACGCAGGAAAAGCTTCAAAAGGGCATTCCCAGGCAAAACGTTTTGTCCCACATTGGCTGGGCAAGAGCATTTTTAAATGTTTAAATGTAAATCCGCACTGTAGTAATATGTCTAAGCCTTAAGGGCTTTTGACACAAGGTGCCCATGGGCGCCCAAGGCGGGCCCATGTGCGAGCATGCTTCCCGAGGCGATGGAGGAGTTGACTGGACGAAGACAAAGTGGATCCCACGTAGGCACGCTTCCCAAGGGAAAAGGCAAAATTTTGCAGACGAAGGCCGAGTTAAAGAGCGAGCAAGTTCGAGAGAGATCGACGGCTCGCGCTATTTCGCAAAGGGAAGATGCACGCGAGTTAAACCAGCGAAATAGCGAGGATGAACGTGAGCCGTCCACGTGGCACGTAGGTGGTGGGTACAGCCAACAGTCCAGCACGCGGGTCCCGGTGAGGTGGCGATGACGTGGCATACAAGCAAGCGGCCAAGTGGCAGTGACGAAGCAGATGACGTGGCAATGATGAGGTGTCATTCCAGGTGGCGTCCAGTCAACCCCATCAGCCAATCAGAGGCCGCCACGTGGCGAGGCGTCAGAGCACAAATGGAGGCAAAAATCAAATTTTAAATGAATAAATGATATAGTTTAGACTATATTGAAATTCGAAATATTTAAATGATGGATCCATGATGAGAATTAATTCGCCCAGGGTCCATTTTTTGGCCAAAGTATAAAGTATTATATATCGCCGGAAAGCTCTCGGAGCGAGGAATCTGATTATGAAGTTAATTTTGACAAATGTGAGATGTTTTAGAAGCATTTTCCACGGGAACATAATTCAGTTAGAGAGGAGACACTTGGCAATTCAGTTGCAGATTTGATTTTCTTCTCTCCTCTTTTTATTCTGAATTCTTCTCAGTTGTAAGGGTTCCAGAATTCTGTGAGAATGACTCCAGTTTTCATGGCTTCCAATTTTGAGCATTCTTGAAGATTGTACAGGGCAGGGCTTTTCCTTCAGTAATGGAGTTCAATTCTTGTTATAGGTGTTTTTAGTTGCAGGGTCTTGTGTATGTAAGGCATACATAAATTCACACACGATTGTCTCTAGATTTGTACTTCCATTTTATCAAATCAGATCCTCAAGGAGGATGAAATTTGTTATCTCAAGGAGATAGTTATGATTGTTTGCAGGGATTCTTCAAGGAAGGATTTAAATTCTACAATAAATCATAAAAAATGGAATATAGTTTCAAGATCTGATGATTTTGTGAATGATCTTAGTAATGCATTTATGCAAGGCATTAATGCATGAATATTTAATAATGAAGATGGATTTGCAATCGAAGCTTTCATTTATAGTTTGATTTATGACTCTGTTTCCCTTGGATAAGGCACTGATCTTGCAATTAAAGGGGTTCTCAAACCAATTTAAAATCCAATCAGAATACCTTTAGTTTGTGTTATGTTTTGAAATGTTTCATCTATCTCATGCTCAAGTATACTTGAGTTTTATGTGTAGATCTAGCCCATCTGCAATAAACTACTTGTTTTGGAGCCTTAGTGAGATCTATCTGTTTATGTTGATGCTGTCATAGATGTGTAATAGGTTTAATTCTAAGCATCAAAGGTATACCCGCCTAGGTTTTGCAGAGCCTGAAGAGTAGAAGGATTCATATCCTTGTCATGTTGTCCAAGCCCTGAAGTTCTTCATAGATTGAATTGGCTACTTCATAGATCAATTGCAGGTGTTCTTGGGTTATCACTTTTGGTGAACAACAAAAATGGCGACTCTGCTGGGGAAGCTGAATAGAAATTGCCTAATTTCATCCAGTTAGTCAGTCCATTGTGTATGCACAGAGTGTAAATTGGTTTCATGGTGAAGAAAATGCTCCTTGTTTTGAATCTGCAGAGTGATATGTGTTACATGTCATATTTTATGAAGGAGTAACAATGAATGCATGGTTGAAAGTTGTGAGAAGTTCTTTCAACTGTATGTGAATTTTCCCTAATTCCTTATTTGGGTGGCGACTCTGTGGTTTATACCAGTGTTAAATAGCCTGGAAGAGTGTTTATTGCAGCGAGATTGAAAGAGAAACAAAGAATTTGAATATGTGTTGAATGGTGTTCTGCTATTCAAAATATCCTCTGTGCAAGAGGTGGCGACTCTGTGATAAAAGACCGTGCCAAAGGTGAAGTAAATCTTCCGATCTACAAGTTTTATAGCTGCAAATATCCAGGTATTTTCAAAGGATTTAAATGCAAGACATCTCTTCTGAAAGCTTGAATGTATAATGTAGTTTTCCCATTTAGTGAACAGCACTAGTTTAGAGGGAAAGAGAGAATCTCAAAATTGATTTGCATATCTATGCTGCTAAAATATTCAGTGTATGTTATCCTTCATAGTATGCAAATGTGGAAGAATGTAATGTCAAGCAGTGTTATGAATAGATCAGTATAAGGATACTTGCTTGAAGTTTTCTATCCAAGATTGTATAATCATTTGTGGAAGTAAGAAAAATGAATAGTGAAGTTTTTCAGTCTTGTGTATTTCCACATAAAGCCATGCCTAGTAAACTAGAACAACCATATAATAGGAGAAGTTTCATCATGAACCATTATGCTGCTCTAAATTTCAGAGATATTCCGGGTTACCCAAATCCCATACCCACAGAAATTAGAAAGTATCTGCCAATTTTCAATGGGAAGAAATCAGAATCAGCATGTCAACATGTTAAAAGATTTTCAAATTTGATAGGAGAGTTTGAAATTTGCCAAGAAGATGTGTGCATGAAACTGTTTATTCAGTCATTGAAAGAAGATGCAAGAGATTGGTTCTCTTTTTTACCAGTGAATTCTATTACCTCATGGGAAGAATTGATTTCAGATTTCATGGATCAATTCGATGAGAAGGTGAGTGATTCCGACTTGTTGAAAGAATTCACTTATATACAAATCAGGAAAGATGAATTGGTACCAACATTCAACATCAGATTTTCACAAGCATTGGCTAAAATTTCCAGAAAGTATAAGTTTGATGATATGGTATGTCTGGATATTTATATGAGTGCTTTTGGTAAGAAGATGGGTTTCCTATTGAGGAACAAAGAACCTAAGACTTTGTATGAAGCCTTTAACACAGCTAGGGACATTGAAAATAATTTGAAATTCGGGATAGCCAAGAGATCTGTGTCTGCTGTAGTCTCTTATCAAAATGCCTTCAATGGCGAAATACCATGTGAAGCTCAACCAATCATTCCTTGTTCAGGTACATCCAGCTTCGCAGTTCCGAATGGTCTCATTGATGCATGTGCTTCAAATTTGAATGAGAGTCAAGATCCTCCACTGTTAATGTCGGTCTCTTCTCACAGTGATGATGGAATGATTAGTGTGCAATGTTGTGATAATGCTGATGTGAAGATTGATATATACAAGGGATATGTACCATTTGATTTGTATGCCGGTTATGCTAACTATGTGACTGCAAATTATCAAGTTAATCATGCATCTCCAAAGGTTAACAATAATGAAAATTATGGTAATGATGACCATCTATCTTTAAATGTTGCTGATGTATTTGATGTTCAAATACCAAATACTGAAGGATTACCAAATGTTGTTGATTATGTAAGTGAAGTTGTGAAATATGATGAAAATCAGATTTTTGTTAAGTCTGATAAATCTGAAAATGAAATTGTGAATGATGTTGATAATGTGTTCAGTGCAAGTATACCCAGTGATGAATGTGTTTCAGAGTGGGGTGGTGTTGCTGATTATGAGGATTATGAGTTTTATTCCCAGCACCCTGAAGGTATGCAAGTGAACAATGAAGATCAATTTCAGGATGAGAACGATCTTGGCACAAGTGTTTCACTTTCTTTTGATCAGCAAATGAATGCCAGTTATTCAGCTGAAAGTGGTTATGAGAATTCTTATTATTCATCTTGTGAAGATGATGTAATAGAGAACCAAATTATGTACCTTAGTTATGAATCTGAAAACGAAAGTGTTTTTGAAGATAAGAATGTATGTGACAGTGCTGGTAATGTTCTTTTTTCAGATTTAAATGAACCCACACTTGAATACTTTCAGAATTTCAAGTACCATGATGAGGATGTGAATGTTGACAAAACGCTTGAAACGAATTTGGAGTTCTTTGCTTTTGATACAAATATCCATGGTGCTGATTTCATTGATGAGAATGATGAAGCTTCCCCTGGTGCGGAACAAATTTGTAATGCCAATGTAGTTCTGAACATCAGTAGCATGGGTTGTAAGAATTTACTTCATGATGAAGACAAGAGGCATGGGTTATGTTATGACTTTTTCAGACCACAAATGGAAGTGTTTCGGGTAGACATAAGTCTGGATGAAGAAGATTTAGCTGAGGATTTGCTTCAGCCAGAGGTATGCATTCTTTTTCATGAATGGGATGTTGAGAATGCGGAGGTTTTCAATTGGATAAGCAAGGATAGTGTGAGGTGTGATCAACATAGTGGAGTATCACATCCGGATTGTAATATTCATGTTCCTTGTTTGCATCAGTTGGTTTGTAGTATCCCTCATTCTATTGATTTAAATGATAATAAGGTGTGTGCTGATGAGTTTTACAATGTTGAAAATGAATGTTTTACTTTTAAAGTTCAGCATGATCATGTCCTTGAAAATGGTAGAATTGATCGGGATAGTGAAGGGTATTGCAACTTGAGGGAAAACCTTTATGGTGAGTTGCCTCATCGTTTTACTTGTGTTGAAGTAGTGTGTGATTACAAAGTTCAGAATCAGATAAAGGGTAAGCACACTAGCTATTTCGGTAATGAGACAAGAGAGGTGGATTTTAAGAGTTATGCTCAGTTGTTACTGGAAGGTGTCTTTGTTTGGATCATGGTATCAAGCGATGAAAATCAGATTTTTGACAGAGGTAAATGCTAAGATTGATTGAGCAGCTTGTATTCAGTTTTAAGCATGTTTGTATCTCTTGTACAGTCGTTTTGCTTCAGTTGTGTGGTTTTCAATAAAGTGCCCTGCTGTTTGGGTAGAATAAGAAAGCCCTGTTTTGGAAGAGAAGAAATGAGAAGAGAAGAATGACCCGTCTTTTGGGTGGTCTGCTTAACCAAAGATATCTGGATTCTTGTGTTGATCTCGCAATCAACCATCCCCAGTCAGAGCCACTGTTGGGACTGATTAAAATTGAATCAAGTTTAGAGGCCCATTTCAAAATTTTGCCTTGCATGTCAGAAAAGTACCCGAATGAGTCAGTTTGAATGGCCTAGCTAGCAAGGGGGTAAAATGGAGCCGGTTGATTTTCAGAGGGTAAGGCTCGGGATTCATGTTCCACACCTTTCATTTGGCCTATTTAGTGTGTTGCAACTCTCAGAATTCAGTTTGGAAAAGTCTATCAAGTACCCATTTCGAGGGGTGAGCTGAAAGTGCATTCTAGGCACAAGTGCAAATTTTATTAAGTAGCCTACTTTGAGCGATTATATCTTTTTCCCTGTTGATCATCATGAAGAAATTCAAAGTGTATTCAATTCTATGCATAAATGTGAGTCAGCCTACAAAATTTCAAGTCCTAACGAATCCGTTTGCTCTGTTTTCATAGCCAAATCCGTTTGTAGTTTGTGATGTTTGCACAAATATAAAAGTGTTCTGGTGAGCATCATGTCAGAATGTTTGTTCCGGGCTAATGTTGGTATAAATGGTGAGCTACGTTTCAAATTTCAAGGTTCTACCAATCCGTTTGATCGGTTTTCAAAAGAGCTCATTTTGCTATCAAATTCAGTTATCCGCACTCCCAGTGTTAGATCAGTTAATGTAGCCGTTTTGGTGAGCGCGCCGTTTACATCCTGTCAGTCGGGTGATCGAACTGAGAATTCAAAGATTTAATATGTACTTAAAGGTACCTATGTTCCGAATTTGAGGACCTACGGAGGTCGTTTGATATTTTTGAGAAAGGCGTCATGTGTTGCCAGAACATTGACTTCATCAGGTCCGCAGTGTCGACAAAGCCAGTTGGGCATTTTCGGAAATTATTATCTCTTCGCTCGGGACTCGTCTTGAGAAACCGTTTGGTAGATATCATCCTTGTATATCAAAGTACACGCCTGTCAGATGGCGAGCTCCAGAAAGGTGTTTTGACAGGTTTGAAAATTACGTCTTCGCGATTAAATGCGAAAATTGTGGCGTAATTGCCTGAAAGATGTAAAATGCAATTTTATGATCCGAAAATGGTGCCGATCGATTCCAGAGGTGTGTTTGAGGTTCCTGAAGCATTCCGAAGGTCAGTTGCTTGAAAACAAAATTTTTTTTAGTCAGACCCACTTTGGGGCCTGACCTGGCTCGATTGCAATTCGCCAGTAAGATGGTAAAAGGCGACTTCATTTGACTGTGGATGGATAGACATATATCCAAAATGCTAATGTGTAGGCCAAAGTGAGAAATATGTCACTTCATGTTATTTTGCAAGTAATATAAACACACTAGATGAGGTTGAGGTGTCAATGCTGTCACTATATTGTGAGAGGGCATAGATTAAAGATGGCTGGAGACAATATCAGTTTTAATATGGAGAGAGATTTTGATCGCATAATATTTGTTGAAATGTTTGAGCATATAAAAATTACGGAAGGCTCCCAAGGATATGAATTTCTACCAAATCAAACCCCCCTCATGTGCCTTTTCATCCTGTGCATAGAAGGAGACAACAGCGAACAACACACAGCCAATTTCAATAGCGAATGCAACATAGCAAATAAAAGTCAGCCAATGATTCTTCTTTCTACGTGGTGTTTTGGGGCTGCTGTCAAATGCTATTGCAAGTTTATGTGGTGTTTGAAGTGTAGCAAAGAAACCATGCTATGGCAGATCATGTTTTTGACAAAGGGGTTGTAGGAAGATGTAAAGCAAATATTCCAAATTCTAGTTAACTTCCTCCCTCACATGGTCTCCTTTGGGTAGCAACAGCAGCAAATTAAATAATCAAACAAATGAACCAGCTCCCCCTTGTCTGTGACATAACTGGTGTTTCAAAGGCTACAAAACCATCAAGCAAATCCCCTTCACGTGGCATGAAAAACATGTAAAACTCTGAGTTAATGCCAGAGCCAGCACCATTTAGTCCCTGGGTTTGGAGGAGGTATTCAAAACTTTTCAAATAAATGCAGATTGAGGCGTTGGATTCCCACAAATTACAAATTGGTTAATGGTAATCCAAATGGCCTAAACTTTGTTTTCCTCCCTGCTGTGTGGAGTAGAGCTCTAGAGATTTAAAAGCCCATTGCAAACAGCAGCCACGTGGTGTTTGGGGGAGTGAAGTTATCATCCAAAGCTTCTAGCAAATGCACATTCTCAGGTGAAAAATAAACCCATTATCTTCTACAAATGCCTTAGCAGCTGCAAATCATTTTCTTCCCTTGTTGTGCATTGGGCCTGAGTGGAATGAAGAAGGTTTTAGAAGTTTAATGAATGAAATTGGCAAGTTAAAACCCCTGTGAAAGGGAGAAGAGGAATAAGTTTTAAACCAAATGTGATCTGTAGATGCAAACAGCAATTAGATTTTCCCTCCACGTGAGCCTTTCAAGAGAATGCAAATCAAATAAGATGCCAAAGACTTCTCCTTTGCCTAAAAATAGAGGCATTCAAGTTATAAATGAAAGGCAGCCATTAAAAACGCAGGAAAAGCTTCAAAAGGGCATTCCCAGGCAAAACGTTTTGTCCCACATTGGCTGGGCAAGAGCATTTTTAAATGTTTAAATGTAAATCCGCACTGTAGTAATATGTCTAAGCCTTAAGGGCTTTTGACACAAGGTGCCCATGGGCGCCCAAGGCGGGCCCATGTGCGAGCACGCTTCCCGAGGCGATGGAGGAGTTGACTGGACGAAGACACAGTGGATCCCACGTAGGCACGCTTCCCAAGGGAAAAGGCAAAATTTTGCAGACGAAGGCCGAGTTAAAGAGCGAGCAAGTTCGAGAGAGATCGACGGCTCGCGCTATTTCGCAAAGGGAAGATGCACGCGAGTTAAACCAGCGAAATAGCGAGGATGAACGTGAGCCGTCCACGTGGCACGTAGGTGGCGGGTACAGCCAACAGTCCAGCACGCGGGTCCCGGTGAGGTGGCGATGACGTGGCATACAAGCAAGCGGCCAAGTGGCAGTGACGAAGCAGATGACGTGGCAATGATGAGGTGTCATTCCAGGTGGCGTCCGGTCAACCCCATCAGCCAATCAGAGGCCGCCACGTGGCGAGGCGTCAGAGCACAAATGGAGGCAAAAATCAAATTTTAAATGAATAAATGATATAGTTTAGACTATATTGAAATTCGAAATATTTAAATGATGGATCCATGATGAGAATTAATTCGCCCAGGGTCCATTTTTTGGCCAAAGTATAAAGTATTATATATCGCCGGAAAGCTCTCGGAGCGAGGAATCTGATTATGAAGTTAATTTTGACAAATGTGAGATATTTTAGAAGCAGTTTCCACGGGAACATAATTCAGTTAGAGAGGAGACACTTGGCAATTCAGTTGCAGATTTGATTTTCTTCTCTCCTCTTTTTATTCCGAATTCTTCTCAGTTGTAAGGGTTCCAGAATTCTGTGAGAATGACTCCAGTTTTCATGGCTTCCAATTTTGAGCATTCTTGAAGATTGTACAGGGCAGGGCTTTTCCTTCAGTAATGGAGTTCAATTCTTGTTATAGGTGTTTTTAGTTGCAGGGTCTTGTGTATGTAAGGCATACATAAATTCACACACGATTGTCTCTAGATTTGTACTTCCATTTTATCAAATCAGATCCTCAAGGAGGATGAAATTTGTTATCTCAAGGAGATAGTTATGATTGTTTGCAGGGATTCTTCAAGGAAGGATTTAAATTCTACAATAAATCATAAAAAATGGAATATAGTTTCAAGATCTGATGATTTTGTGAATGATCTTAGTAATGCATTTATGCAAGGCATTAATGCATGAATATTTAATAATGAAGATGGATTTGCAATCGAAGCTTTCATTTATAGTTTGATTTATGACTCTGTTTCCCTTGGATAAGGCACTGATCTTGCAATTAAAGGGGTTCTCAAACCAATTTAAAATCCAATCAGAATACCTTTAGTTTGTGTTATGTTTTGAAATGTTTCATCTATCTCATGCTCAAGTATACTTGAGTTTTATGTGTAGATCTAGCCCATCTGCAATAAACTACTTGTTTTGGAGCCTTAGTGAGATCTATCTGTTTATGTTGATGCTGTCATAGATGTGTAATAGGTTTAATTCTAAGCATCAAAGGTATACCCGCCTAGGTTTTGCAGAGCCTGAAGAGTAGAAGGATTCATATCCTTGTCATGTTGTCCAAGCCCTGAAGTTCTTCATAGATTGAATTGGCTACTTCATAGATCAATTGCAGGTGTTCTTGGGTTATCACTTTTGGTGAACAACAAAAATCCAATCAGAATACCTTTAGTTTGTGTTATGTTTTGAAATGTTTCATCTATCTCATGCTCAAGTATACTTGAGTTTTATGTGTAGATCTAGCCCATCTGCAATAAACTACTTGTTTTGGAGCCTTAGTGAGATCTATCTATTTATGTTGATGCTGTCATAGATGTGTAATAGGTTTAATTCTAAGCATCAAAGGTATACCCGCCTAGGTTTTGCAGAGCCTGAAGAGTAGAAGGATTCATATCCTTGTCATGTTGTCCAAGCCCTGAAGTTCTTCATAGATTGAATTGGCTACTTCATAGATCAATTGCAGGTGTTCTTGGGTTATCACTTTTGGTGAACAACATGGCCTAGAAATCGCATCCTTGTCGGTTGCTTTCACATTTTTGTTGTTTGTCTATTTATAGGTTCTAGATCTATTATTATGTGTCTGTGTTTCACCTTTCTATGTCTGTGTTCATAAATCACATTTGTGTTTAGTATAATCACGTCTTTGTTTTCTTTTTTGGCATATTTTCATTTTTTTAGGGTTTTTAATTTTAGTTTTTCCCTAGCCCCTTGCATTGGACTGTCGAAGTGGTGTAGCTATTTTGGAAAAAAGAAAATATCATATTGTCGAGGCCCTCCTTTCACATTTGGATTTGGATTTTTAAAATTTACCTAACTAGTGTGCTTGTACATGGGAGTAATCTATCAAAACTACTAATCATTTGTTGCAAGGATAATCTAGGTGTGTGTCTTTCGATTTTTAGTCTAATTAGGGTCACATCTCTTTTTTATTTGTGGTTAAAGAACTTGTTTGAAGTGTTTGGTGCTCTTTGCACATTTTATGTTTATAATCCTAGAGTTGATAACAAAAGTATCCTCTCCCCTCACCTTCCATTGGACCTTAAGTGTAACAAAAATTATTATCATCTTCTATTTGGGTAAGGGGGCTTGCCTCCTGAGTAGCCCATAAGGCCAAGTGAGAGGGAACGACCCAAGTGGTAATAAGCTAAAGCCAAGCTCTTCTGAACTATTATAAATAAGTTTTTGTGATGAAAGTTGCAAGAAACAAGTGTTACATGATACTGTAACAACGTTATGACTCCCTTAGTGTCCCTGTGACACGTAAAACCTTGTGGAGCATAACCTATACAATATTGGGAGGCCTTCCTTAATGGAGTGTAACATGCTGCTAATTATGGCCACTCGAACAAATGCCCTTACTAAAAACCCCTTGTTTTAGAGGTCAAAAACATTCTAGTTGTTGGTACAGGAGGTTAGATGTCTGATGGCATCTCATATTCTTATGTATCTTACTAGAAATACAAAGTTCTCCATGGGGAGTTTTCATGGGGACTGGTGCTTGGCTGCCCTAGAGAAGTGAGTTTTGTGGACTAGAGCTAGTGGGGTCAAACATATAAGTATCCACTTTGAATAAGTGTATTTAGCAAACCAAGTAAGATCCAAGAACTATTGTCCTAGCTAGCCTTAGGATTTGTGCATGCATGTTTTTATTTCAAACTAGACAAACACCTTCAAACATTATGTCTTCACTATTTGCTATGTTTTATTATCAGAAAAAGTCAAAACATTGAGATTTGGTCACATTCAACAACTTCACAATTGAACAAGATTACAAAATGTTTTGAGAATCATGTCTATGTCATCTTAAATTGTGTTTGTGTTGGAAATACACATCTATGTAGAGGAGAATCATATTTGTGTATCAGAGAATTATACTATTACATTTTATTAGAAAATTGTTAACATTTTTAGAAACTGTGTCTAGATTATCATAAACCACGTCTGTGTCGGGAAAGCGCCTCTACATAGGGCAGAATTTTGTCTATGATTTAAAAAAAAAACTATCATTGTCATCATAAACTATGTCTGTGTTCATTGTAACTACATCTCTGGTAAAAAATCATGTTTGGTTTTATTTAAATTGCATTTGTGTTCAAAACTAAGAAATTGCAAAAGATTTGTCAAGAGAAAAAGGACTTAAGTTTTCATATTCAAAGAGCTTCTAAGACTGCTTCCTATAGGGCTTCATTTTTTAGTCAACCTATCTTGGTCACACCTATTCAATCATTTTTCTTCATTTGCGCTCCATATATATCTTCCAAAAATTGAATCAAAAGGTTACTTTGCTTGTCTCTATCACACTTTGCAAATATACTATAGCATGTCATTAAGTGGTTCCCGAATCAGATCTATCATCTTTGGGTCTCATTTGGCCATGTATAGTCAAGGTTGAGTTACCTCATCAAGAGATATATCATCACTTTAGAAGCTACACCTTACTCTAGATCACACATATATCGAGCCTACATTTTTGGATATTGCAAGACAACCCTAGATTCATTCCATCTCATATCCTTTCTTGGTCTTCTATAGTCTTCATATTTTCTTCCATCTTTCATTTTAGCCAAGGTTAAGTTCATGGTAGAAACCTATTCCCAAAGGTCTAAAAGAGAAGCCAAAGAAACTCTAAGATCTCTCAACATGAGTACCTATATTTTTTATGGAGATAAATTTTATAACCCATTTGACAATTGCAGTAATATACCAGACAATGATAATGAGAATAACAATGATAATAAAAATACATCTATCAATTCTGTAGACATTGAAGAAAATATATAGATGCAAGGTTCAATAGATTGGTCGAGGAAACCATGAGAAGAGATAGACAATACTTCTTTCAAGTCATGGGGGAAAATGGAATGAATCTGCCTCATGATTTTGATATGTCATAAACTATAGAAGAGGACCCTAATCAAGGAAATCAAACAAATGAAAATCCTAGAGGATCTAATGGTGGTAATAAGAGAGAGCATTTTGTTCTTGAGTCATCTTCATCCTTATTTCAAAAACCAAAAGTTCCCAATACCTATGCTCATGCCAATTTTACTAGGAACTCTTTTGAACAACCCCGTAGTTGTCCTCTCCCATAGAGGAGAACTATCACTACACATGTTCATTATGATAGCCGAGATCATACTAATGCATACAACTACACCCAAAAAAATATTCAAAATCATGATATGAGTGGACCCCATGCAATATTTGGGGGCAATACTCAAGATCACTCTTATGATACCTCCTATCCTCATGGTCATGACATGTATCGACCTAGACCTAGTGCTCCTCACTACAATACCATACCAAGTGGTCCATATCCAAGTTATAACTATGTTCCTCCTTAATATGAACACATCTATGATCAATACCATCCATACATGCATTATATCCCTCCTCGTCCATCCAATGACTAAGGCATGTGACTAACTCAAAGAAAAAAGACACCACCCACGAATGACTTGCAATACCAAATCAAGGATTTGCAAAAGAAAATGGCAGACATGAATACACCAAAGAAACAGTATACGATGAAAGAAATATATCCTTACCCATTTGATAGAAGCATTAGAATGCCTCCATTTCCTCCACATTTCATGACACCAAAATTTGATAAGTATAGAGACAAAGGGGATCCTAAGTCACACATAAGATAATTTTTCACAGCTTGCATTGTGGTGGCAAGAGAAGAAACATATTTGATGAGATTGTTCACACAAAGTTTAGGTGGAAAAGATATGGAATGGTTCTCACAACTTCCACCTGGAATTAAGTCATGGAGTGATATAGTAGAGGATTTGATACAACACTTCTCATATAACATCAAAAAAGATGTGTCAGTAACTACCTTGTGCAACACTAAGGGAAAAGAAAAAGGGGGAATCTTTCTCTTCATTTTACAGCAATGGAGAGGTATTTCTAGTCAATTCTCTTGTGATATCCCACAAAAACAAATGGTAGAAATATTCACTCTAAACGTCAACAAGGATATTGGATATGAGATAAGAAAAGCTTGTTTATCTACTTTCAAAGAGGTCATTAGGAAAGGATTGGCAACAAAAAAAAGTCCTTATTGAACAAGGTATCATAAAGCTATTCAAATAAAACAAAGAGGAATCAAATGGGAAAAACAAACCCCATTTTTGGAACAAGAATAAGAACACAGTTAATGATGGGGTAGTAGATGCAAATGTTGTAAAACCAAAACTGACTTTCCCTGATGCAAGTTCATCCAATACAAGAAATCAAGTGAACACTCGAAGACCATCAAAGCCTTGAAGGAAATACACTCCATTGGGAGAGCCAATTGAGACAAGATTCAAGAAATTGGTTGCAATCACACTTATAACACTACTAGATAATCCACTTTAAGAACCAAAATTAAAACCTGTGTTGTGGAATGATGATGAGTATTGTGAGTATCACAAGAGAAAATGACACACAATTGGCAATTATCATAGATTGAAGGATGTTATACAAGATCTTATTGACAAGGGAAAAATAGAAGTTTATGGTCATACCTCTAATAAGGAACATGCGATGTTTAAGGAGCCATTCCCTAAACATGATAATGGAAAAGACAAAATAGATAATCAAGCCAACTACACTAAAATGTCCTATGATTATGACTCAACTATTAACCACATTTGAGTGGACAATTATGTTTCTACCATTATTATAAAGGACAAGACTCCTGAAGGTTCTACATAAAGGAGTAAAGTTGTTTTAAAAGGCATTGGACCATCTTCCTCATCCTCTAAAGATGAAACCTCTAAATGTAATATCATAACCCGTTGAGGTAAAGTTACCCTGCAAGGCATTCCACCCAAGACCACAACCTCATCATCTACCAAAAGTAAGTATGACCTTGTAGATCAGTTAGGTAAGACACCCACCCTCATTTCCATTCTTGAGCTCTTACGCATATCCCCTTCACATAAGGCCATTCTTGACAAAGCATTGAGAGAGACCTTAGTACCCACTGATCTAAATGTGGACCAGTTTCAAGCCATGGTGGGATACCTTTCCACTCCACATTGTCTTACATTCATAAAAGTTGATGATGTATCAATATCCCAACCACATAATGCACCCCTTTACATTGAATTTTTTCTCCAAAAAAACCATATCAAATGAGTCTTGATAGATGGAGGAGCATGTCTGAACATTTGTACATTGAACACTATTAGACAATTGGGATATTTTGAACAAACTATGAATTCAAAGAACAAGATCACCATAAAAGCATATTATGATGAAGAACACTCATCCAAGGGAACAACCACCTTACCTTTGAGAATTAGGCCAGTCACGAGGGATGTGGTTTCTCAAGTTCTTGATCTAGATCTCACATACAACATACTTTTAGGACTTCCATGGATTCATGATATGAGAGAAATACCATCAATGTATCAAATTACCTTATAATGAAGTTGAAGTAACAATAAGAGGTGATCCAAATCTATTCATGTATTGTAATAAGCTACAACCAGGATCAAAAATAATAATTCCAATCAATAGAGAAGTAACTCCATCATCAACATATGTTGATCTAGATTCCTTGAAAGCTTCTACATCAAAATAAGAAGAGCTCAAAGAAAAATTCAAGGTTAAAGACATGGGATGTGGTGAGTATATCTTTCATTTTGATCATGCCTTACTATTTCATAAGACATTTAGTCAATAGGAACAACCCACAAACAATTTGCAATATCAAGGAATTGGGTGTGAACCACCTAGTGTTGTGGCTACTAAGTTTGAATGCATATCTCCTCTAGTGGTGCAAGCAACTCTTGATATCAATAGTCCTAAGAGTGGTTCCAACAAAGAATATGCTGAATATACCACCAACCCTCTTGAGAACTCATATAGCCTTATTATTTCATCCACTCATTCCATTTCCACTCCTCTCCTAGACTTGGATCAACAAGAATCACAAAAGCCTTTACTAGTTGCGGATCAAAAATCAAGCCTTGAAAAGAAAAATATAAAAGTAAAAAATAAAGAGATTTCCTTCAGTCCAAATCAAAATCAAAAGCTATTAACCTTTACAAAAATCAAAGTTAAGGATAAAAATCCTATGAAGAAAAAAAAACAAGAGTTGATCTCCCCTAATATTAAAATAATTGGGGGCAAAAGTTCTAATATTTCAAGTCAAAAAGAATACTTGTTGATCCTAATTCTCCATCATACCATCCTACTTTCACTTATTTTTGCAATCATAAGCCTTCATTCATCATCCAATTGTTCCATGCATTGATCCTTTTTTAGCAATACATCACATCAACAGACTTTTAGTGGAACTTTCTTGAAGGACTTTGTTATCAACGATGCCCAAACTTCTTTAGGTGACATGCATATGGGCCTACGTAGCCCACACATTAGTAATTCTACCTTAGTTCCTTCATCAAGGAAGATAATCAAGGGAGCAACATATCATTCAATCTAGGAATGAACAAACTATAATCATAAGGTAATACCTCACACATTTGAGGTGGGTGACTTAGTTCTTAGAGAAAATCCTAAAAAATCATCAAGACAAAGAGAAAACAGACAAGTTCGAACTAAATTGGCTTGGTCCTTATGTCATCATAACACTCTATGGATAACCTGCATATCATCTCTCAACACTAGATGAATAATATTTGGAGGATCCTATCAAAAACATGCACCTTCATAGGTTCTACATATAGTTTTTTAGAATATACCACTATCAAAAATACAAGAAATCAAAAAAATATCAAAAATACAATAAAAAAAAAATAGAAAAAACCGGTACTTGGTGAAAACTAGGCAAATAGGCACGTTGTGACACAAAAAGATTTTGAAAAAATAAATAAAGTAAAGAGAAATAAATTCATCCAATGGTGCAAACCACTTTGATGGTGCCTTGGGCAAGTACCATGGTGAAAAAATAGGTTATCGATGCCATGTGTAGAGACATTGATCATTCCTCCTTCCAAATCCAATTTCACCTTGCACACAGTCACAACCAACCCTTCCATAATAAATTTACCCATTCCCATCATGGATTGTTATTGATCTACCTAAGATTGGTTAGCCATTCATAATAAACCTACCTTTTCACCCTTTCCTTCCATAATAAAATAGGTCCAATATGCAATTAGACCAATATCCTAAATCTAGTGATGGAAGTGGTACCTTGAGCATCCCATGTTTTAAGAAGCATTGTCATTTTCTTCCTCCCTCTTTTCACGCATAAGTCCATAATAAAAGGTCACTTGCATTTCCAATCCGCAATAACATTCTACTCTTCTTCGCAATAAATATATCAGTTTCATGGATTCAGTTAGTTTTAGATGAGACACAAGCACCAGTACGCAAGAAATCAAATCTTTCAACAGACTTTGGCAACAACATGGTTTTTGGCATTATCTATCCTTTATCAAGATGACAACATTGTGACCAAATCAAACATGTTAACATATGTGGCAATTAACACAAATAACTTGAGGATTTCATAATGAACAGTGTCAAGTCTTGGTTTTCTTTTGATTTCATATTTTAAGGTGACATGTCTTTTAGCTTTTCCAGGATGTCTCTAACTAGAGATTTTATCTCCAAGATGTCTTTGACTAGAAAGGCAAGGATGGGATATGATTCACCTACTATTGTTTTCTTGTCTATTGATTGTCTCTTAGTAATGTTATGGCTTGTCCAAGGATATGAGGACATTGTGAGTCTAGTATGAACTAGGGCATTCCTTCTTTGTGACTGTCTGATCTCCATGCAAATGGGTACAATGATTTTCTAGGTTGAACCTATACCTAGATTTTCATAACCTATTTTCCATAATAAAGTTCGATGATGATAAACCACAAGAAGCTCTTTCACTTCCAAATCTTCTACCTACCATCCCCCTTTCTTGATTGACCTCCATCGTCCTTTCTTGAGTTTGTGTAGCCTACTATCATATGACTCAGTATAATGACACACCAAAAATATCTTCATTTAATATAGTTTTAACCTGCATTATCACATGTTAGTACATCATGCATGTGCATATATATCATGATAACATAACATCTTGCATATATCACTCATTAGCATTTGTATTCCCATATAAAATATAAAAAGCCATAAAAAAAAATAGCATATCTTACATTCTATCATGTAAATAAGTCATCATTATATACCCATTTGCATTTTACATTTACACCATGCATAACATACATATAAAACATAAAATAAAAAATATATCACATTCCATCATGTACATATTCATTGCATTAAGAATCATAAACATCATCACATTTGTAATAAAACATGTAACATGCATCATCATATAGGATCATAAGCATCATATCACATCATCATGAAAGTGTACACAACATCATATAGGAACACATGCATATAGCTACCGCAAGGACTAAATCATCTCATATATATATCAAAATAATATTAGTGTCATGATACAATGATGTCAAAATATCTCCTATGGCTACAAAATCACCCATATGTGTCTACATCATCATACAAAAACTAATACAAAATGGGATCCAAGAGATATATGATTAATACCCTCTATCGGAGCCAGTTGGTCTTGAAGGAATCTAAGCTACCGAAGGACCAACCGCTAGATCATCTTGTCTATCCCCTCCTGTAGACCCTACCGGATCATCTTTTCACCAAAGCAACTAACAGTCTTATGTTTTCCCAAATCTCAGGCATATAAATAATGTGTCTCAATCTAATTTCCTTGATCCTAGGGTGGTCCTCAGCAATCAAATCTATTTGTAACCGTTGTGTCATAGGGAATCGCTCTCTAGACACAATCTGGGATAAGTACTCCTGCATCAAATCAAATCAATCATGTCAATCCTAGTGGTACTTATGTTCATCACATTGTGTTGCTTATCTTATCCTAGCCTAGCCTAGTGGTACCTATGTCCATCACATAGTCTTGTTCATCAGGCTCTATCCTAGTGCTTTTATCTATTACATGGCACTATATCCTAGTGTATATGTTTTTTCACATCGCACTATATCCTATCTTGCTAGGGCACTCGCCATATTTTATCTATTCAATGACTTATCCTATACTCAGTTTAGAAAACTTACCTATTTTAGGGCACCTATATGAGTGAATCCTCTCAGTAGCTTATCCAATTAGCAACATATGTTAATTACATAATTGTTAATTCTAGCCTTGGTTTCAGTTTGTCTTCCCTAGGGCACCTGTTTGAGTGAATTCTCTTAGTAGATTACCAATTGGTTGCATATGTTCATCACAAAACTATCAATTTTAGCCTTTTAAGATATAGACACAATTCTGTTGATTCCACTTGAGTCAGTCCTTTTCCTACATGATCTTGTCACCCTATCTTGTCAGTCCTTTCTAGCCTTTCTTTCTTATTGAGAGATTTTCTGGGATACTTTTTTAAAAAAATCATCCAATCTTTCGAGGGGCATATCATTCCCATCATGGGGCAACTTTGTATCAGTTTATCTTATCTTCTTTGAGCCAACACGACAAGCTAGATTATCTCAAAGAAGGGCAAAATGTAGTCACCTAAGATTGTCTAATTAAATAAATATTTTATTTATTTAGTTATTTTATCCTAAGTCTTCTATTAATTAAATAAATTCTTGTTTATTTATTTAATTTATTAATCATCTTCTAAGCCTTTCCTCATTTAAATAAATACTTTAATTTATTTAAATTTTCCTTTTCCTAAATTAAATAAATATTTTATTTATTTAATTGATCTCACTTCCTCTATTAATAAATAAATATTTATTTATTTAATTAACTCATTAGCTTTTTCTTTCAATGACACATCATTTATCTTTTAATTTTCCTCTACCTACCCTCTTACTATTTTTATTATTTCTTCTACCTACCCTTTAATCCTAGCTGACCATTTATCTTTACACCTCTTGATCTTATCCCTCCATTTCCTACAATGTTCTCTATATAAGACGATGGCCTCTTCCTTTCCTAACCCTAATCACCCTAATCGATCATATGCAATCAAGCCTTCAAGTAATCAAGTGACATAACAACTGCAATTCTTTCTTTGTTGAGCTCTTGTGCACACATAAAATTTGAGAGCAAATATATCAAATGGAGATAGGAGACAATGGAAATTGAATCCCTACTTGACATGTGAATGGTAATATTGCTTTCTTTTGTTGATTTACATGATCTTAGGTATCTCTATTGGTATTGGTGAATGTTTCATTATAGGAATTAGACTGTTTGTGGTTGAATCTTTATGCTTTTATGATAGGTTTTGATCATCATATTTTCACCATATACAGGTACAATTAATTCTTTTAATATTTCAAAATGATACATTAAAATATACAATAGTATGCATACGAAGAAGATAGTTGATAGGAATGCTAAGGGACATGTAATTCAATATATTATGGGAAACCTAAAGTAAATTATTATAATCATGGTAAGAGAGATCACACTCAATTGGTAAGCCACATATGAACAAGTAATATTCAAGAGCAAAAGAGGAAATTGTATCTCATCTAGTAATATCCCAAAAAGATTTTTAGAATCAAAAGATTTGTAATTGGCAAGGTGTGAGAAAAATTTGAATTAGTAAACTTAGATAAAATTTAAATTCACCACTTAACATAATACAATCATCTATATGAATATAATTAGCAAGTAAGAAAAAATTCACATGTAAGAATGAATTACTAAAAGATAGTTTAGTCAGGGTTAATATTAATATAATAATTATTCATATACTAATAAAATGTAACATAATATAATATTTTATTGTATTATATAATAAGAAATAGTTTAGTTAGGATTAAATTGTAATACTAAAATACTTTACTTTAATTTAATTGAATTAATAACATAAATATAGTATAATATAATACAATTAAATATTTATAATATAATATAATAATATAAATAAACATAATATATAATATATTTTGCTTAAGATTAAAGTCACAAATAACACCCCAATGTGAAGGAATGTCCTCATAGGGGAATGAAAGCATCTAAGGTGGGTATGCAAGGGGAGGAATCTTAGGCTCATAAAGGAGATGGGGTTGGATTTGATGGGTCTCAGTCTTAGAGGGGTTTGATGGATGACAAAGGAGTGGGGGAAAATAACCCCTAAGTTTCCATGGGTTTTGGTCATTGGCTCTGAGATCTGTTTCTCATTATATTCTACTAATATTTTCTTCAATTACACTCTTAAATTCTGCCTTTTGGGTATATGGTCTTCAATTTTGTCTAGTTATAATTGCATTTTGAGTGATGATCTCTTCTTCCTCTTTATATTTTTCTTTTGTTGCTTATAGTTGAAATTGGGTGTAGATTGAGCCTTGCTCTCTACCTTGTGCTTTCGAATCTACATAGGTTTTTGCTCTTCTCTTTTGGGTTCAAATCTTCTATACTAGTTCTTTATCATAGACAGAGCCAAGCTCTCTGTGTTTTGGTTATATTTCCAGTTTCCATTAAATTTATGTACTTTGTATTATTATTATTAATATAATACTTATGTGGTTACATTTTGCCTTAAATAAAAAAAACAATACCACAACTTAACCATCACACCTTGCCATCATTGGTATCTTTATTACTTATATTATTATCTAATAATTATAATTATTATTTTAGTAGATAATTATCCTAATTATTTTAAATAATTATTGTCAGAAAAGCCACCCACATAGTCCAAAAATATGAGAACATTTTTCATTACAAGTCAAAATTTTGGTAAATAAGTTAATATATGTGCCATTAGAAATATATTTATTTTATTGATTGATAAATAAGTTAGTATCTATGTCATTAGAAATATTCTTATTATGCCTTCAAAAAATATGATCTCTTTTCACATTTTGTGGGGTTTCAAATATGACCAATCAAAACAAAGATATAATCTCTCTCTTTTTATCTATAAAAAATGTTTAGTTTCTATCGTCAAATTTTTAAAGAACTTTAGAAAAGATTTATGTCAAGATTTTTTTTTAATTTTCAATTGATGTAGAAAACAAGTTTATTCACTTTTGAAAACAATAACCTCTCCCATAGTTTGAGGCAGGAACTAATAAGGTGATTTTTAAATGAATAAGATATTCAATATGAGTCAACATGAATCTTATCCTTGCCTATATGACCAATTTGGGAATAAAAACTTTGAGTTTGGCAGAGGTGGTAGAAATTTATTATGATCTTGTTATAGTTAATGAAAGGACCTATACAATTGAATCATCATAGAAGGTGATTCTGAAAACACTATCCTTTTACTCAAGAATGAAGCCAAACTTGACTGGAAGTGTGAAGACCTCATTGCCAAATGTCGTGACCTTATTTGTAAGATTAGCCACATCCATATTTTTCATACAATAAGGGAAGGAAATAAAGTTGCAGACATGTTGGCTTCATTTGGACCATTTTCCAGTAGTTTAAAAATATGGATAGATATTTATGATATCTCAAATTTGGTTTGCATTTCTATCTTTGAGGACATAAAGATCAATGATGGAGTATAATCCAAGGATCACCTTTTTCATTATTATCACTACCCTTTTGACTAGTTCTTTTCTATTTAGGTGGTGAACGTCTCTTTCAAATAGTAGTGTCATTTTCTCCTTCCCTCATAAGTGTAGTCATGTTCAAACTATTGGTTTTTGTTTTCCCCACCTAGTGTTTACTCCAAAGCTCTAAGATTGTGATGGGAGGGGACCTTATACATACTGAACCTAGTTTGTGTGATAAATTTAAAAATGCTAATTTATGGTAGAGAGTGATCAAGGGGAACTTGACTAGTTATGTTCAGGGCATGTAGGGTTTCGACCCAAAGCTCTCCAAGGATTTTGCTCAATCTTGGTAGAAGAGGGAGTTGAACATAGGGGGAATTTCTTTCAAAGTCACTCAGAACACGATTGCTTCTATCATTGGTTTATTGTAGGAGGGAATAAATTTTCCTAAGAAGATGAAAGGATCCTATAAGGAGGAATTTAAGAGATTTTTCAAGAGCCACGAAGGATTTTATAGGTTACAAAGAGGGTATAATAAAGAAGACTACTCGATATTTGGAAGGATGCTACCCTTTTGCAGATGAAATTCTTCACTCTAGATGGGAAGTTTAAAAGATTTTGTACCTATCTTTTATCAGTGCTAAAACACCTCAAGTATGGTATAAATATGATTTTTTCCTACGGGGTCTATTCTTCTTTGAATCAATTAGTTGCTAGAGACAAGTTCAAAAACTCTTTTCCTGATCATCAAAGGTTAATTCTTAGACACTACAACTTTCATCTATCTTTAACCCCAGCTATTGGGTCCTTGTTAAGTCCCCCTGGACCTTCGCGAGACCCTAATTTAGTGGTATAGGTCTCAGGTGCTCCAATTGCAAAACCTAACCCCAATGTTGTCTCCTCTTTTAAACCCATGTCAGTTCCTACCTACTTTAACCATATCATAAAAGTGAAACAATTTGTTTTTTTCTAATTTACCTTCTAAGGAAGTGGAGTTGCTGGAATAAGAAGAAGAGGAAGCTTATGAGGAATATGAGTCCTCCTCTCACTTGAAATTGGATTAGTCCCTTGTGGCTTCTAAGGAGGATACCTCTCTTCCCATGACTAGGAGATTCGTAACCCCAATCTTGGACTTCTTACTTTGGATTACAAGGTGCTAAAGATGGGAGAAAGTTTTGGGCAATTGGAATTAATTATTAAATGTCACTTTTCACAACTTGATGTGGCTACTAGAAATATTAACATGATTGAGGCTATGTTGAGGTGGGTGCTAGGGAAGATAAATGGGCTATGTAAGAAAAGGACAAACGGTATGGGTAGCCACTACTAATATGGCAATAAAATTAGAGAAATGAGACAAAGTTGAGGGGATGTTGTATGAACTTAGTGAAAAGGTGTCTCAGAGAAATTAGAGTAAGGTTGTGATGGAACTAAAGGAAAGCGAGGTGATCGTGAAGTCAAAAATTGAGGATATGTCCAAGCTGAGACAGGAGATGGCCCTAACGAATTTGACAAGAGACGACCCTAAATTAAAAAAAAAGCAAATTGAAAGAGACATCCTTTGTCTCCCTTTTCTACGATGAAGCCCCTTACCTCTATGGTCAAAGATAGTTTGGATTTTGGTACTACAACCTCTAATAAGGACTATATAAAAAAATTATTTCTCTGATAAAGTTTTAGGTTTGTGTGAAGATTGGCAAGAGGGTAACACTTCCACCTAGTAGACAATCCCTTTGCATCTTTAATGGTTGGATGAATAGTTTTGGGTTTTTGTTTGTTGGTTCTATCTCTAGTATTTGTCTAGTTGCTTGGTGTTTCCTCACTATTTTTTGGTATTCATTTCATTTACTTAGTTGTGCATTCCTCATGTTCCCTAGATGGTTCTTTCCAAAGGTTATGTAATGGTTCGGGCCTATCCCACTTTTTATTAATGAAAAAATGTCAAGGAAATGTTTGAGAAGTTGAAATTGAAAAGATTGCCACATGGGAGTCCTTATAGGGTGTCATGGCTTAACAAGGGGCAACATGTAGTGGTAGATGAACAAACTTGGGTAGAATTTGAAATGGGAGACTGTAAGGATAGATTCTTGTGTGATATCCTTCCTATGGATGCCTATCACTTGTTGTTAGGCCACCCATGGCAATATGATGTTAAAGCCCAACATGATGGGGAAACAAATGTGTATGTCATCACCAAGAATGGAAGACCATTTAGGATGGAACCATTATCTGATCAAGGGGAAGAGAAAATTGTTAGTCCAAGTGTCATGATGGTTAGTGGAAAAGAGTTTTTAGATGCCCTCAAGCAAGAGGAAACCCAAAGTTATGCTTTGGTCTTGAATCCCAAGGATAAGTCTCAACAAGAGAAAGGTGCAAAAAGTGAAGTTCCTAGTGAAGTGAAAAGCATGTTGGATAGATATGAAGGGGTTGTGGCCAAAGATATGCCTAATAACTTGCCTCCAATCAGAGATATCAGCCATCAATTTGATTTGATTCCTGGTGCAACCTTTCCTAACAAAGCTACCTATAAGATGACTCCTAAACAGAATGAAGAGATAGCAAGACTATTGGTGTAAATAATTATTCATCTTGGATATTATTACACTTACTTAAGTTTACTTAGGAAATGCATTTCATAGTAGTTTGGGTATGAGACACTTGGATGTTTGTGCCACATTGGGATAGTGTGTGTAGGAGAAATTCCACCTTTTATGGTGTTGATCTTGTTGTTACACTCCACATTCAGTGGGTGATCCACCTCATGTGGACTATTATATTATTTCTCCTACCTACCCACACCTATTTCCTACCTACCCTTGTTTCTTATTGAGCCACATGTCATGTTTATGTGCTCACATATCCCTAGCCTTGCCTATATAAGCAAGCTCATCTACATTGTATGTAATTTTGATATTATTGATCATTTTCTATTAATGAGAATACAGTTTATTCTTGTCCTATATTGTGTCTCTATTTTGTACATTTCATTGAGCTCTTGATCTTGGCAAAATCTCACATGGTATCAGAGCCATTGGGGCTTCATTAATTCATCTTGAAGAGGCATTATTGTGACGTCAAGAGGCAGATCTGAGGAGTAGCATCTTTTGGTGGCGTCCTAAACCAAATCCGACCTCGCCATTGCGTCTAGAAGGCGGTTTCCATGAATTTTGGTTATAAAGTCGGCCTATTTTGGTGAGAAAAAGTTTTTCGCCAATTTTGCTATTATTGTACGGATTTCAAAAAAAAATTATTAATTTTTCAAGAAAAAAAAAAATTCGGAAAAATTTTGAAAAAAAAATTAAAAAAAAAGTTTTTTTTCTGGTTTTTTGGGAGGTCCGTCAGACCCCCCTCCATGCAGTGTGTACCTGCGTGTCGCAGGTGTTGCAGGCCACATACCTGCTCTACTGCCGCCACGCCGTGTACCTGCAGATCGCCGCTGTCACTCAAGCTACTGCCGTTCTCCCCTGCTGCCACCCACTCGCTCCCACTGGGCTCCACCTTCTGCAGCCGCTGGAGACTTCCACAAGCCGCCGACGGCACCAGTCCAGCCACCACCTCCAGCGACCAACCAGTCAACCCCGGCACACACGACATACCTCTATACACCATGTCACCTGCGCCATGCAGGCCGTCCATACGCCACTTCACAGTGCCACATCAGCATCCGTACGACATCTAGTCATCTACCCAGTCAGCAGTCCATATAGTACGGACGCCCAGTCAGCAGGGAGGCAAAGTTTTGTGATGGTCATACGACCGTCAAATTTAATCAAGTGATTTTTTGATGTCAGCACACGTCAGCAGGGTTTGAAAATTTTTGGACCCCCCTCTCATTTGCATTTCTAATTTTGCAGTTCAACTTTAGATGATGATATCTTGCTCATTTTTGCTCCTTTTTTCAAGCAATTTTTTTTGAAATGGGCTAGAATTTTGTGCTCTCCGTAGTGGTGAAGAAATTTTTTGATTTTGACACATAGATTTTTTAGAAAATGTAGTTTTTGGTGACTATACTTGAGTAATCCCAGTTTTTGCAACTTCAGAGGCTTCGTTTAGGGTCATACGACCTCCTTTTCAAGTGCTATTTTTTTTTAAAGTGCGTATTTTTTCATCTACTTTCACGTGATTCTATCAGATTGATGCCATTGTAAGTAGAAATTGTACTTTCAGATTTTGGCCATTTTTGGCTCTCTTGGTACTTGTATATTGCTTGAATCTCAGTTAGATTCATTGCACTAATGATTGAAGTCTCTTGTATCTCATTGGAGAAGTTGTAAAATTTGCATCATAAGTCCACTTTGCCTTGTTTTACAAGTGGCTCATTGTAATCACACTAAGTATAAAGTGCCAAAATCATCACTTTGGGGGGGGTACTTTGATTGATTGAATTTGGGGGGTGTCTCTTGTGCTTTTGTGCTCTTGTGTTCCTTCCCTTTTGCTGCTATGGGTTCTTCTAAGTTTCCTCTCTTAACTCCTCATAATTATGCTACTTGGAAAATTGATGCATGGAGTAAACTTATGGAAAAAGGACTCACTCATTACATTGATGGAACTATTGTTGCTCCCGCTAATCCTAAGGTTGATCCAGCTGGTCACTTGGATTGGCTCACTAAAAATATCATGGCAATTGGTACCTTAAGAAAGTATGTATCAAAGGATCTCATTTTTCATATTGAGAAGTGTACTCTAATCAAGGATGCTTGGCAAAAGTTTCAAGACTTGTATGGTCAAGTTGATGAGATTAGGGGATATCAAATTGATAATGATCTCACCATGTTAGATCTCAAGAACTTTGATACTATACAAGATTATGTCACTAAGGAAAATGAGTTGAGGGCACAACTCAAAGATTGTGGCATTGATAAGAAGGATACTCAATTGATATTCAACTTGATGGGCAAACTTCCACAAGAATATGCAGCATTTGTTTCTAGTTTCCAAACCCATAGGATGACAATGGGTTCAAGCTACAAAATGCCTACATTTGATGCTTTCAATGAAATGTTGATGATGGAACAAACTAAGTTGATAAGCATGGGCATTCTTAAGGCTTTTAAGTCTCAAGAATTAGTGGCAAATCAAGGGAACAAAGGAAATCAAGGAAAGGACAACTCAAACAAGAAAAAATGGCAATCAAAGCCTAAGGAAAAAGCACCATGTTCTCCACAACAAGGAGATTCATCCTCTTCCAAGAGAGATAATTCACCAAAGAGGGAGAGACCTACTTGTGCTTATTGTAAAAAGATTGGTCATGAGGAGCATCGTTGCCATTCTAAGAAGATTGATGAGCTCACACATATCATCAAAAATCATAACATTGATTTGCCTAAAGTCTACAAGAAGGATGATTCATCAACTTCCACTTCCTCACATTCTAAAGGAAAAGGGAAAGCATTCATGGCTTCTACAAGTGGGAAGACTCACTCTTTTGGAACAAGAAAAGGAAAAGCTCTTTGTGCTACAACAAGTCATGATTCAGAGAGATGGCTTCTAGATTTAGGGGCTTCTCATCATATCGCATCTTCATAGTCTATGTTCTCTACATTTGAGCCTTGCACCATGCTGCAGATTTTGATGGGCAATCATACATACATGGATGTGATTGGGAAAGGATCTATTGACATTGGGGATAACTCCTTCAATTATGTGTTGTGTGTACCCCACTTGACAAACAATCTCCTTTCTATCTATCAAATCACACATGGCGCAACTAAGAGGGTTTTGGAGTTCACACCTGAGTCAGTTTTCATTAGAGACTTGGAGACTAGAGCTATCATTGCAACTGGGGTGGTTGATCATGCATCTCAGTTATACTCCTTTTCAGATTTTGTTGATGATGATGATTTCACATTTGATGATTCTACACATGATGATCACACTTCTTGTGATGGTTCAGATTTTGAGGAGAACTTTGGGCACTTGAACATGGCGATTCTCACATGTGAACCCATTCTTTAGCCTTGTATTTTATCTCCTCATATTGATATCACATCACCTATTGCACCTGATGATGTGCATAGTTTGACAGTTTTGCCTTCATGTGAGCAGGATATTCATTGTCTTCCAGCTTCAGATTCATGGGATGATTACTTGACATACATTGTAGGTTTATTTATGGAATCCTACATTACAGATTTGAGAGACATCATTGATGACATTCATCTTCTCTTTGATGAAGATGATCCTTCTTCGATTGTTATGAGGGAACACTCTGACCCTCTTGTTCATTCTCTACATGATCAATCTTTAGAGGTTGACATGATTGTGGATACTTGTGTACAACAGTTGGAGGAGGTCTCTTTATTTTTTGAGGAGACATGTGAATCTTTGGGACAAGTTCTACATCCATCTCCACTAGATCTTGGAGTGCCTTTTTCAGCAGTGTGGCACAGTTTACCACCTTTGGAGGGGGTATCTTTCAGCACCGACATGGGGACACTTGAGCAGTTTTCAGAGATTCCTTTCATGATGAGTTTTCTTCATACATCTTCCCTTCATGATTGGGGAGACTTCATGGATACACCTTTGGTTTTGTTTCTTCCTAAGGGGAGGAATGTTGTTCGACGTTCACGGAGCAGTTTCTTCATACATCGAGCTTCTATCATTGGTGCAGATTCCACATTGAGGGGGGGCTTCCTAGCTTCTCTTCTTCTCTCATATGGGGGGGACTTTTTCCTCACATGGGGTTTTGTCCTTCACATTCTTCTATGAGAGTTCTCTTGTATGTTTTCATCTCTCTTTCGGGGGAGGGTTTTTTTCCATTGGCTTTTTCTCTCTTTCCTCACTTTGTGAGAGATTTCATTGCATTGGTTTTCATGCATTTGCATTTGTACATGGGTACCTAACATGGCCTAGTAGCCGAGACCCATCTTGCATTGCTTAGTTGCATTGTAGACTTAAGTGCATTCCCCTAAGTTGTACTTAAGGGGGGGTGTTGGTGTAAATAATTATTCATCTTGGATATTATTACACTTAGTTAAGTTTACTTAGGAAATGCATTTCATATTAGTTTGGGTATGAGACACTTGGGTGTTTGTGCCACATTGGGATAGTGTGTGTAGGAGAAATTCCACCTTTTATGGTGTTGATCTTGTTGTTACACTCCACATTCAGTGGGTGATCCACCTCATGTGGACTATTATATTATTTCTCCTACCTACCCACACCTATTTCCTACCTACCCTTGTTTCTTATTGAGCCACATGTCATGTTTATGTGCTCACATATCCCTAGCCTTGCCTATATAAGTAAGCTCATCTACATTGTATATAATTTTGATAATATTGATCATTTTCTATTGATGAGAATATAGTTTATTCTTGTCCTATATTGTGTCTCTATTTTGTACATTTCATTGAGCTCTTGATCTTGGCAAAATCTCACAAAGACAAGTGCAAGATTTATTGGACAAAGGGTTGATTAGGAAAAGTTTAAGCCCATGTTTTGTACCTATTGTATTAGCATCTAAAAAGGATGGAACATGGAGGATGTGCATTGATTCCAGGGCCACCAATGAGATCACTATCAGATACCGGTTCCTTATGCCTAGAATTCAAGACCTAATGGACTATCTTGGAGGAGCATGCTACTTTTCTAAAATTGATTTGAAATCAGGTTACCATCAGATCAGAATCAGACCCAGAGATGAGTGGAAGACAACCTATAAGACAAATGAGGGCTTGTATGAGTGGTTGGTGATGCCCTTTGGGCTCACAAATGAACCTAGTGCTTTTATGCGCCTCATGAATGAGGTATTGGTTGAATTAATTGGAAAATTTATTATTGTTTATCTTGATGACATCTTTGTGTTTAGCAGTTCCAAGGAAGAGAATTTGAAGCATTGGGATCAGGTTTTGCTGAATATTCAAGAGGAGAAACTGGTAATCAATCTAGAAAAGTGTGAATTCATGAAAACTGAACTGGTGTATCTAGGCTTTGTGGTTTCTCAAGGATGTTTGAAAATGGATCCTTCAAAGATTGAGGCTATTGTTAATTGGCCTACACCTAGGATAGTAGGTGATGTTAGGAGGTTTCATGGATTTGCTTCTTTTTATAGATAGTTCATAAAGGGATTTAGTCATATTTGTGCACCAGTTCTTGACACTATTAAAGGAGGAATCAAGTGTAGGTTTGAATGGATAGAGAGAGTATCCCAAAGCTTTGAGGTATTGAAAATGAAGGTTGTTGAACTTCCTATCTTGAGGCTACCTAATTTTGATGAACTTTTTACAGTTGAATGTGATGCAAGCAAGTAGGCTATAGGTGCAGTCCTTAGTCAAGAAGGCCATCCAGTTGCATTCTTTTCAGAGAAGTTAAATGAGTCAAAGGAAAGGTATTCTACTTATGATTTGGAACTCTATGCTATGGTGCAAGCATTGAAAAAGTGGCGTCATTACCTCCTTCCTAAGGAGTTCATTGTTTATACTGACAACCATGCATTGAGTTTTCTTAATGGACACGAGAAGTTGAATCAAAGGCATATTAAGTGGGTTGAGAAAGTCTAACCTTATACCTTTACAATCAAACATAAAAAGGGTGTGTCTAATAAGGTTGTTGATTCCTTGAGTAGGATAACACTTACTATTCAAGAGATTCAATGGCAGAGTGTTGGTGTTGATTCTCTCAAATCCATGTATAAGGATGATAAAGATTTCAAAGATGCATATGATGTATGTTCTAAATTTGCTAATTCTTGTCATGTTGAGTTTGTTGAATTCATGTTGTGGGATGGTTTTCTCTTTAAGGGGCATCAACTATGCATTCCTCAATGTTCTATGAGGGAGAATATCATCCAGGAAAAGCATAATGGTAGTCTTGGAGGCCATTCTGGTTTGGACAAAACTTTGGAGCAGGTATCAAGATTTTATTTTTTGCCTAAGATGCAATCAGAGGTGAGAAAATTTGTGGAATATTGTCCTATTTGTCAAAGGGAAAAAGGTGTTTCTACTAATGCTAGATTGTATCAACCTTTACCGGTTCCTACTAGGCCTTGGGAAAGCCTTAGTATGGATTTTGTACTTGGTTTGCCAAAAAATCCTTGGGGGTTTGATAGTGTGTTTGTATTTGTTGATACGTTTAGCAAAATGGCTCATTTTGTGCCATGTAAGTGCACCAATGATGCATCTCATATTACAGGTCTATTTTTCAAAGAAGTTGTGAGGATTCATGGTCTACCTCTCAATATTGTCACAGGTAGAGATTCTAAGTTTGTGGGTCATTTTTGTAGGATTCTTTGGAAAATGTTGGGCACTAACTTGTCATTTTCTTTAGCATACCATCCTCAAATAGATGGCCAAATTGACGTGGTTAATAGATCTCTTGGAAATTTGCTTAGGTTTCTTACCAAGCAACATGGATAGTGTTGGGATTTAGTGATTGGACAGGCTGAATATGCATACAATGATTCCATCAATAGAAGTACATGTAAGAGCCCATTTGAGGTTGTGTATGGTTTACATCCTAGAGGGATTCTTGAACTAAGAGACCTTGGAGGTATGGAAAAGAGGAGTGCACAAGGTGAGGATTTCACTCTCACTGTGAAAGAAATTCATGATCAAGTCAAGGCCACTCTCCAACAAAGTGCTGATAAATATAAACTTAAAGCAGATATGAAGAGGAGGGATGTTCAATTCAAGGTAGGGGATTTGGTAATGGCCTACCTTAGAAAAGAAAGGCTCCCTAAGGGATAACCCTCTAAACTACTCATGAAGAAGATAGGTCTGTTGGTATTTTGGTATGGTTTTATCATTGATGTCAACACTTACTAAAACTCTGGCACTTTGGAGAATCAACAACATTCACTGGCAAGCAAGTGACTCATGCACAATCACCAATATCTGGTACACCAGTAAGATATAATTATCATTGGCACTCGAAATGATATAAAAAATACTTGGTAATGTCAAAGACATTGTTTGGACATCTTGTCCTGGAGTTTTGTTTATTGGTATATTCATATTTGCATATTTGTTGTTACCAGCAAATAGGTCCAGGGTTACACTGGCAGGTTTATCATTTTCAGATCAGCATGGCACGCTATGGAGATAATTAATTATTGTTGTAAATGCATTAAGCCAACATGTTCAATCGGTTATTGCATCAGATATTGAATTGTTTGTAAAATGTTTTTATTATAATATCTTGTAGAGCTGGCCTACTAAAATTGGTCTTAGGTTATGGTATAAATGTAAGATCTTATTTGTAAGATCAGATGTGGAATGCAAAAAAGGATTGTGTGAAGGTATATGCGAGAATAAGTAGAGCTATACATGCAGACATCGTTTGAAGATTGAAGAAGGGTTTTTGTGAAGACAATAAGAACTATACCAGTACTGAATCTAGCATATGAAGATGCTATATTGTGTAGTACATTCTTATTGAATTTAACCATCCAACTGCAGTCAATGTGGCTCCCATTTTGTGATTGAGTAGTGAGCTCTAGGCGCTTGGCCTTTCTACATGTGTAGACCCCATTTATGTACACTTACTATCTGTAGTAGTATCATTTGAATATGGGTAAGGTTTCCCACCATGGTTTTTCCCCTTACAGGGTTTCCACGTACAAATATTGGTGTTATATGTTGTGGATGACTTTGTTTTTATGTTTCATGCACTAATCCTTACCGGTATAGCAATTAACTATTAAAACTATCTACCGACATATTAAACTGGTTTACCGGTATTAAGCATTAAGTTGGTTAAGTTGTTTTGGTTTGCATTTATTTAACAACTGATTCACCCCCCCCCCCCTCTTAGTTGTCTCCAGGACCTAACAACTGGTATTAGAGCCTAGTCCTCTTTTGCAGAAGTTTAACAACCTAAGGAGATCCAATGTCTACTAACTATTTCAGGAAGGACAGTCCTAAACTTGATGGAACCAACTATGGCATATGGAAGATCAGAATGGAGACAAATCTAAATTGCATTGGAAAAGACATCTGGGATGTTACAAAGAATGGTTATACTGCTCCTACTCAGAGTCAGCCCAATCCACCCAACTTGACTAAAGACGAGGAAAATGATTGCAAAGCAAGAGAAGCACTTTTGAGCACATTATCAAATTAACAAATCATGAGACTATCAGATAGGTCTACTACCAAAGCTATTTGGGATCATTTGGAAACCCTGAATGAAGGAGATTCCACAGTCAAAATTGCAAAACTTGAAAGCTTCTAGGTCAAGTATGAACATCTCAAAATGGAAGAAGATGAAAGGATTTTTGCTTTTATGAAAAGAGTAAATGAGATTGTTTTGGAACCTTAAGTGAGGATGAAATTGTTTCAAAATTTTTAAGAGGATTGCCACCAGCATATAAAATGAAAGCCATTGCTATAAATGAGTTAAGAACAATGCCTAATACATCAGTAACTAGGGATACATTGATTGGGAAACTTTCAACTTTTGAAATTGAAGAATGTGGTCCTGTTGCTACTATAAAGACAGATTTGGCCTTTAAAGCATCAACATCTTCTACTCCATCATTTGACAAATCTGATTGGAAAGCCTTTTATGCAAGAGAACTTGAAGAAAGTGGGAAAGTAAATGAAGAACTTGAAGAACTTGAAGCACTATTTGCAAGGAAAATGCCTAAAGGTCCAGTTGGAAGTAAGTATGAAGGTAAAGAAACCTTTAAATGTTTTAACTACAATAAGATTGGTCATATGGCTTCAAGATGCCCTGATAGACATGCTAGACTAAGAGAAGAAGCTAGAAGAACATACAAGCCTAACCCTGAATATCAGAGATACAGATTTAAGAAGAATAATGACAAATCTTGTTACATTGTTGATGAAGGTGTGACTAATGATTCTAATGAGGATCCAATAGACAATGGATGGGTTTTTGTTGCTATAATAGAAGATCAATCGATACCTACTACTCAGCTAGTAGAACAAGCCCTGGCAGATAAAGTTGAAGTAAAGGATGAATGGATCATTGATTCAGAATGCTCACATCATATGACAAGAGACAAAGGTAAATTCCTGAACTTTCAAGAATACAATGGAGGCTTAGTGAGATTTGGAGATGTCAAAGATTTTTTAATCAAAGGTAAGGGTACAATATCTCTTGATGGTAAGCATAAAACAAACAATGTTTACTATGTTGAAGGATTAAACCATAATCTTTTGAGTGTTGGTCAATTAGTTGAGAAAGAATTTAAGTTGCATTTCAAAAATGGAAAATGCAAAATCATGAATAGAACTGGTTTGGAAATTGCAACTGGTAATCAGACTAGAGGTAATATCTTTCATTTGAATAACAGTGAAAAAGCATGCTTGATTTCTCATATTGATGAAAGTTGGTTATGTCATAAGAGACTCTATCATGTAAACTTTGATTGCATGGTGAAGATCAGTACTAGTAAGGCAGTTAAAGATTTACCTAAAATTAGCAAACCTTAGAATACAGTATGTAAGGAATGTCAATTTAGAAAACAAGTTAGAGCTAGTTTCAAAAGTATTCCAGAAAAATCTAATAATGCTCTTGATTTGATTCACATTGATTTATGTGGTCTAGCTAGAACTAAAAGCTTACAAGGTGATAGATATTTCATGCTAATCATTGATGACTATTCTAGAATGTGTTGGGTTACTTTTCTCAGAGAAAAATCAGAAGCAGTTGGAAATTTCAAACTGTTCAAAGCAATGATAGAAAATGAAACCGGTAAGAAAATCAAATGTCTAAGATCAGATCAAGGAGGAGAATCTACATCTAATGAGTTTAATACATTCTTTGAAGTAAATGGAATCAGAAGACAACTATCAGCACCTCGGACACCACAACAGAATGGAGTTGCTGAAAGGAAAAATAGAACTATCTTAGATGCAGCAAGAAGTATGTTATTAGAAGCAAACCTACCACATATATATTGGAGAGAGGTAGTCAGTACAACAATCTATACATTCAACAAAGTTCATATCAAAGGTGAAACCGATAAGACACCTCATGAACTATGGTTTGGTAATACTCCTACTCTTAAATATTTCAAAATTTTTGGAAGTGTTATATTAGAAGAGATGAGTATATTGGAAAATTTGATCCTAGAAGTGATGAAGGAATATTTCTTGGTTATTCATCTAAGAGCAAGGCATATAGATGTTTTAACAAAAGACTGCAAAAAATTGTTGAAAGTACAAATGTAAAGATTGATGAACAATTCAGATGAACTTCAAGGTATACAGACTCTGAACCAGCAAAATTTTTTTTGACAAATGAACCTACTCTAAATTCACCGGTATAGAATGAAGATCTAGTTACCCCGGTATCATCCGAGGATTCCATAGTAACTGAGAAACAATAGCAAACAAAGACACCTCGGTATGTAAGACTGAATCATTCTACAGATCAGGTAATTGGAAACAAGTTTAAAGGAGTTATGACAAGAGGAAGATTGGCAAATGAAGAGGTATGTCTTATTTCTCAAATTGAACCATCATCTATTAATGAGGCATGTGAAGATAAATTTTGGATTAAAGCTATGGAAGAAGAATTAGAACAAATTGAGAAAAACAACACTTGGACATTAGTTCCCCGACCTAAAGATAAAAATGTAATTGGAACCAAATGGGTTTTTAGAAACAAACTTAATGAAGATTGTAAGGTTGTTAGAAATAAAGAAAGACTAGTGTGTAAGGGATATTCTCAAAAGGAAGGAATTGATTACAATGAAACCTTTGCACCGGTAGCTAGAATTGAGGAAGTCAGATTATTTTTGGCTTTTGCAGCACACAAGAACTACATAGTTTATCAAATGGATATTAAATGTGCATTTTTAAATGGAGATCTTGAAGAGGAAGTGTACATTGAACAACCTGATGGATTTTATTTGATAGATGACAATGATATGGTTTGCAGGTTAAGTAAAGCTTTGTATGGATTGAGACAAGCTCCAAGAGCTTGGTATGCAAGATTAGGTAAGTATCTTTTAAATATTGGTTTTACTAAAGGAAATGTAGACAACAATTTATATTACAAAATAACTAATGATGACATCTTGATTATAGAAGTATTTGTTGACGATATAATCTTTGGAGTAGAAGATGGATTATGTAAAGAATTTTCTATTAAAATGCAGCAAGAATTTGAAATGTCTATGATTGGAGAAATAAAATTCTTTTTAGGATTACAGATTTCACAGACTGATAAAGGTATACTCTTGAGTGAATCCAAGTACTTAAAAGAGTTACTAAAGAAATTTGGGATGGAGAACTTTAAACCGGTAAGCACACCTATGACAACAAATGACAAATTATCACTAAGGGATGAATCTACAGCTCTTAATCCAACTAGATACAAATATATGATAGAAGGTTTACTGTATTTGACACAAACCAGACCTGATATTATGATTGCAGTATGTATTGTTTCAATATTTCAAAGTAATCCTAGAGAAAACCATGAATCAGCAGTAAAAAGGATTTTCTGGTACTTACAAGGCACTATAAATCTTGGATTATGGTATCCTAGAGATGAAAACTTTGAATTATGTGCATACAAAGATGCAAATTTGGTAGGAGATGTGGATGATAGAAAAAGAACCACTGGCAAAGCATTCTTTCTTGGAAACAGATTAGTTTCTTGGCTGAGTAAGAAACAAAGTTGTACATCTTTATCAACAACAGAATCAGAATATGTTGTAGCAGCAATTAACTGTACACAAGTACTATGGCTTAAGCAAATGTTGAAAGACATAAAGGTAAAATGCAAGGAACCTATTACTATCTATTATGATAACACTGTAGCAATTGATATATCTAAGAATCCGGTATTACATTCTAAAACCAAACATGTTTCTATCAAACTAAATTTTCTAAAGGAAAATGTTGAAGCAAAGGAAATAAAACTGGTTTATGTGAATACTGAAGAGTAGATTGCAGATATCTTTACTAAACCTTTGCCTAAGGAAAATTTTGAATATCTCAGAGATCAGGTTGGAGTCATACCCCCACCGGTAGAGACTTAGATAGTTGATGATTGTCATCAACCGACAGAATTAATAGAGAAATCTTTTTTTTCGGCTTTGATGGGAAGCTACTTCTCAGGGGGAGTAGTTGGTATATTGAATTGATTGGTATTTTGTATATGAACTTGGTTTTGTTGTAACTTTGGCATTTGATGTCAAAGGGGGAGAGATTGGTATGGAAAAACACAAAGAAAACACATGTTGCTCCTAGGGGGAGAGATTGTTTGGAAGAGATTATTACTCTCTGTATCTATATTTTGATTTCTAGTTATGACCTTTTTGAGATTGTTGGTTTTTGGTATTTGACATTTCTATATTGGCACTTCGATGGTTTATCCATCTTGTGTTGCCATCAATGCCAAAGGGGGAGATTGTTGGTATTTTGGTATGGTTTTGTCATTGATCCTCACAATCTCTTTGAAGAACAACCTTGGATCCTCACAATCTCTTTGAAGAACAACCCTGGATCCTCACAATCTCTTTGAAGAACAACCCTGCTATGTAAGAGGCAACATTAGTACATTTGCAAGGCACAAAGTGTGCCATCTTGTTGAATCTATCCACGATGACATAGACACTGTCATATCCTTTTGGAGTTCTAGGTAAACTAAGGACAAAGTCCATATTCACACATTCCCATGACCTTATTGGTATGGCAAGAGGCTAATACAACCCTACATTGCTAGAGGTACAATTAGCTCTTTGGCAAATAGCACATTGCTCCATAAAACTTCTAACATCTGATTGTAGTTTGGGCCAATGGTAGAATGATCCAACCTTCTCTAAGGTCTTGTCAAGACTAAAATTTCCACCTAGGCTGCTTTGATGCTTCTCCTTCATTACATTGTCTCTCATAGAGAAATGTGGTATGCAAAGTAGGTGTCCTTTAAACAATTATCCTTCCTACAACATAAAATTAGAATAGGGAACATGGCAAGCATTAGAAAAATTTGAGTAAACATCATATGCTTCACGAAAATATTTGTCTCCTTGGTAGAGGTCTTTGAGGTCATTTAACCCCACACTTTGTAGCTTCATTTCTTTGATGGTGAGAACCCTTCTACTTAAGGTATCTGCTACCTTATTGGTGACATATTTCTTGTGCTTGATGGAAAAGGTGTAGGCCTGCAAATACTCAATGCACTTGAGGTGTTTTTGGTTAAGTTTCTCTTGCCCATTAAAAAAACTAAGTGCATGATTATCAGTGTAGACTATCAACTCTTTAGGTAATAGATAATGCTAGCACTTCTTGAGTGCTTGCACCATGGCATATAGCTCTAGATCATAGATAGAATACTTTTTTTTTCTTCATTGAGATTCTCAGAGAAAAATGCAACCGAGTGACCTTCTTGTTTCAAAACGGCCCCTATAACCAACTTGCTGGCATCACACTCCACTATGAAGAGATGATTGAAATCAGGGAGCCTAAGCTAAGGGATTTCAGCTACCTTTTGTTTCAACAACTCAAACCCTTTGTCTGCTATAGTAGTCCACTTAAAATGACATTTTATCCCTCCTTTGATGGTGTTCAAGAGAGATGCACACACATGACTAAAGCCCCTAATGAGCTTCCTATAAAAAGAAGCCAAACCATGGAAACTCCTTACATCTCCTACTAACTTAGGAGTAGGCCAATTCATTATTTCTTTCACTTTTGATGGATCCATTTTTAAACAACCTTGAGAAACTACAAAACTAGGGTGCACCAATTTATTTTTAAAAAACTCACATTTATCCAAGTTGATCATCAACTTTTCTTGATGTAGCTTCCTCGAAACTTGATTCAAGTGCTTGATATGCTCCTCCTTTGACCTGCTAAAAATTAGAATGTCATCAAGATAAACAATGACAAACTTACCAATTAACTCTACAATAACTTCATTCATGAGTCTCATGAAGGTGCTAGGTGCATTTGTAAGCCCAAAGGGCATCACCATCCATTCATATATCCCTTCATTTGTTTTAAAGGTTGTCCTCCATTCATCACCAGGTCTAATCCTAATTTGATGATAACCTAATTTCAAATCCACCTTAGAAAACTAGCAAGCTCCTCCTAGGTACTCCATTAGGTCCTCAATCCTTGGCATTGGGAACCAATTCCTAATTTTGATTTTTTTTATGGCCCTTGAATAAGTTCACATCCTCCACTTGCCATCTTTCTTAGGTGCCCAAAAAAAGGTATTGAACATGGACTTGAGCTCTTCTTTATCAACCCTTTATCTAGTAATTTGTGCACTTGATTGACTATTTCCTCATTTTGAGTAGGCGTCCTTTTGTAAGCATCCTTGTTGGGAAAAGTTGAACCAGGTATGAGGTCTATCTAATGGTTAACATCTTTCATACGGGGTAATGCATTCGGTATCTCATTGACAACTATATCTTTGTACCGATCTAGCAAGGTCTGCACCTCTTGAGGTATCACCAGTTTGGTTTCAATCTTTTTCCTTTCTTTGGGTTTCACTATGAGAGCACATCCTTGGTTCCCTTCATGCTTCAACAATTTCAAGAACTCTTTCCCCCCAAGAAACATAAAACTTGATCCAACATGTCTTTCTTCACCTTGATCAATCGAGGGATCCTTTTGGAACTTTCTACCCTCCTTGGTGATAACATAGGATTTCTTCTCCCCATCATGTATGGCTTTGACATCAAACTGGCAAGGGTGTCCTAGCAGCAAGTGGCATGCATCCATGGGTAATATGTCACATAACACACTATCCTTGTAATCTCGTATTTCAAAATCTACCCAAGTTTTCTCATCTACAAGCACATGTTGACCTTTACTCAACCAAGACACCTTATAGGTGGTGGTATTTGGCAACCTTTTCAATTTTAGTTTCTCTACCATCTCAACTACTACAATGTTCTCAGTAGACCCTAAATCCACTATAACTTTACAAATCTTACCATGAGATCTACATGTGGTTTTAAAAAGTGTCTTCCTTTGTGTAGGTTCTTTGGACTATGGTACCTTCAACAAGGTCCTTCTTAGCATCAGATTCTCTCCATCTAGGACTAGTCTTGCCTTGTTGACTGGTGAGGTAGCACTTTGATAATCCTCTTCTTGCACCAACTAAGTTCTCATGTCTCCCATGTGAGATTTTGAAGTCTTTTCAAGACACCAACTCATGGTATGCCCCACTTGATGACAATGGTAACATTTACTAGTGAAGACTGTGGTTCCTCTTTCTGAATTTCCAAATCCACCTCTATAGCTATTTCTCCCTCTAAAGTTGCCTCTAAACTGTCCTCCTTTGTTCAGAATATCACCACCGTTCTCTGATTGATTGCCTTCTTTATTCTTTCTAGGATTATAGCCTCTTCCAAAGGTGTCTCTTTCTTTGAAACCTTTGTCACCTTTGCCCTTTTGGTTATGTTCACCTTTCCTTTTGATCTTATCCTCTGCACTCAAGGCTAACTAAAAGCATTTATGGACTGTTTTAGGTGCTATCATGTTGATCTCATCTTGAATGTTTTTTCTAAGGCCATTTAAGTACCTTGAAACCTTCTCCACTTATTCCTCTTGCTTCCTAGCCCTTAAGGTAAGTTTTTTTAACTCCTCAGTGTAGGTATTCACATCCATTTCTCTTTGTTTCAAATTCTACAACTTCTTGTGCATCTACACCTCATAATCTATAGATAGGAATTGAGTTTTAATCCAGATCTTCATTCTCTCTAAAGAGATGATCTTCTACCTCCAAGTTTGTTCTCTTTCTTCTTGCATCATGTTCCACCATACTAGGGTTTATCCCTTCAATCTTGATTTAGCCAAATTGACCCTCTTTTCTTCTGCAACTTATTTGTATTCAAAATGATTATTCAAGGCTTCTATCCAATCCAATAACTCTTCTCCATTTAGGATTCCATTGTAGATAGGTAAACCTTCTATGTTATCTTGATTGAGTGATTTGAGGGAATCCAAGAAGATATGTTGATCTTTGTCTAGCTCCTTCTTTTTTGTTATCACTTTCATCCCCCCATTCAATGACTTTGTCCTTGCCTTTCTTGGTTTTTTGCACCTGGGCTTCAATAAGCATATCTTGGACCAACTTCCTAATAGCCTCTTGGCTCATTTCCTTTGGTGGCATGTTGTTGGCTTCTAACTCTACCTAAAGGTCAGACATAAACCGCTTTGTACAATCAATTGGCTCCAATACCATTCTGATGTAGAGGGAGTTGTCTCTCACCTATTTGTGGCTACCTTGTCTAGGTTTCTCCTCCAAGCTACACTAGAACCATCCAATGATTCTACACCTCACACCCACCAAGGGTTTGCAAGACATACCCTCTCTAACCTTACCAAGTTCCTTAGGCTAGGGTAAGCACTTGTTGTTTTGTGAGTTCCATTCTCTTTCTTAAGAGACCTTGTTTTCCAGCTCCCTTTCACAGTCAACCTTAGAGTTCAACCCCTCTACCACATGATCTTCATTCCCCACACTACACACATAAGTATGGATGATTTTTTATGGGTTTCCAACCCTACTCCTTCCTCAAGAACTTTGGTATTTATCGATCCCAAGCAAATTGCACTTTTCAACCTAATAGGAGACCTAATTCTAGTAGCCCTGTCAGCGAGGTGTTCTGTGATTATCTATAATATTACTTAAGAACACTATAAAATATTTTATATTCTAGACACCCTTTTGGGGTTTACATACAATATCTCAAAAGAGGATGTGGGTTTTGTCATTAACATATCTAACCCTTGTAGGGCTAATTAGGCCTAATTGCCCCTTCCTAGGCCTAGAAAGTAGGGATTTGTTCAAAAACCTTCACCAATCCTTTTGCCTAAGTAAGATGATTTTGTCTTTAGGTTTTTACTTCCATAAGGCTTTCCAATCCAACCATTCTTCACCTCCATCCACGAGATTCACCCAATTAGGGCCTATTATCCATTATTCCTAATGCTTGCCAACTCAACGTGCCAAGCCTAGGGTATGGTTGAAAATATTTGATTGAGCTTCCCTTGACTCAAAACCAAAGAGAAAAAATAGTATATAGTTTAACCTAACATTCCACAAGGTTTCACAATGGGTATCCACCATGAAATGTTAGGTTGGAGCCAGTTTGCTCTCAAAACCCTAGTTTTTAGGACCATTGAACCCGCCTGCAATAGAAAGAAGATTATTTACAAAATACAACACTTAAAGAATCCAAAAAAAAATAAAAATAAAGGCAAGAAATCAGTCTAACAATCCATTTCCCTATTTTGGAAGTGTCAATCCGTACAAACTTGCAAAGAATGGGCAAAATCTCAAAAGAACACACCAAATGGGAAACCAAAACTTTTCTATTTGCATCAAATTTTCAACAATCGATTATCATCAATCTTTCCAAGCCTTATACTTGCCTTGGAGTAGTTACACATGCTCACAACCTATTGTGTCAACCAACTAGTTGCTGGTGTATGAAAAATTTTGCAAAGTTGCTATGAGCAACTTTTGCAAAGTTGCTATGAGCAACTTTTGCAAGTTTTGCAATTTTTGCCTTGGTGAAAAACTGTTGCTCAACCCAAAACTTGGTCACTTCCAAGTGACTCATATGACCTCAAAAAATGCAATATAACACCAACCAACCTACATTACCCCAAAAAAACTTATCCTTGCAAGTGCTCTACTTAGCACCCTTAAGAGCTCACATGCAAATATTGGCCAAACAGAGACTCTTAGGGCCCTTACAATCATTTGAGCACACACTCAATGGGCTCTTGGCCTTATTACAAAAATAAAGACATGATTCCAACATCCTAGACACAAAGTTAACAAAATATTGTTAAGTGCCCCTACACCACCACACAACAATAAAACGGAACAAAATAAGAAAAAACCGAAAACATGCTAGACAAAAGATTGCATCAGCTTTGAATTCTTCTGAATCATACTCTTGTTGATATCCTCAAGCTCATCCATGATGAACCTGGAGGAATTCTTCTTCTAGTTCCTATTTCTAGTCCTCGTATAGGGGCTCCTTGATCAACCATCATCACATTTACCTTTTTAAGACCCTAAGAACTTTTATTCATGGCTTCCCTGCTAATATCCACCAAATTCTTCAGATTGCCCTTAATTTCTTCCAAGCCAATCTTCAACTAGTAAATCCTTGATTCATGATCTGTTATCATGGTCTTCACATCTTCTGTGAGTTTTTGTGTCATTCAGAGAAGTTTATCCATTTTTCTTGGCATGGGATTCTCAGTAAAAGTATCAATAATGCCCTTTATTCCATCCTTCAACAAATTAATCTCCTTACTGAAACAAAGGAAGCAGTTCTCCTGGCTTTTGATAGAGTTGTTAAGGAGAATACCAAAATATGAGTTATTTTGGGTATCCCCCTATCCCTCCTATTCAACATTAATGGGTATTTCTATCTTTATTTCCTTCTCCTTTCCCTTGGTTTCCCCAATTTTTCCAATTTTATACTTTTTCATGTTCAATGGACCAGAACCCTATAAAATGTGGTTGAGAGTTTTACACTTACTAGTAGCACTTTTGGGATGTTTCTTTCTTTTGCTTCTTCTAGTGCTAGGTGTAATATTCTGTTGGGGGACCTCCTCTTGAGAAGGATGATATTTCAAATCATCTAAGACATTGAGGTCCTGATCCATAGCCCTACCAGACTCTTCTTCATCTGTCTCCATATCAGACACATAATGTACATTATTATTGATCAGAGAGTTAGGGGATTTAGTTTAACTCCATGATCCTTTGCATGATTAGCTAGGCTATTTTCAGGAGAAGATAACAGATAAAAAGAAAGAGAAATTATTTTCTTGTGCCTAAAATGGTTTAATATCATAAAGTGGTGAGAGAAAATACTAGCACAACATCCATCAAGAGTAATATACCTCATAATCACTTTGGCCATCTCCGCCCAAAGTGATTGTAGGTCCTTCCTATTATAGCCATCGTTGTCATCCTTCACATCCCTTTTCTCTCACTTTCTTTGGCAAAGAAAGCCACAATGGCTTCTTCCACCACCTTCCTCTTTCTGTAAAACTTCTTGCCTTCCATCTGCAAACCAGATATCTCCATGATGAAGGTTTCATCAATTCTAAAATCTAATCCAAAATCCATGAGGATGCCTTTCTCCCAACCATTAACATAATCCTTTTTCACTTTCGAGTTATTTCCATGAAGCCTTTCTCCCAACCATTAACATAATCCATGAGGATGCCTTTCTCCTAACCATTAACATAATCCATGAGGATGCCTTTCGCCCAACCATTAACATAATCCTTTTTCACTTTTGAGTTATTTCCATGAAGCCTCTCGAGATACAGCGCAAGGCCTCAATATAAAATCTTTGTGCATAGCTCTCTGTTATTTTCCCATTTCTTATAGCAAGTAGGCTCCATTCTATTTTTGTCACCTCCCATGAAAAAATTGGTTCTGCAATAATGGATACTAAACCCAAACCAAGCAATAAAAAACCAGATACAAAAGAAGGCTCTAGAAACCCTAGTTTTGGATTTTGAACACAAATCCCATGAAAGACCATAATTCATTTGGAAATCTATCATAATTAATGTGATAGGAATGGCCAATGTATTTGGTGTCTTTTCTTGTCAATTCACACATTTGTATCGATAAAGTTTCCTTTCCCATACACCACTATATGTCCAGAAGAAGATATTAATTTTAGGAATCAACAACTTATTCCAAATACTATCCCAAAAAGGGGCAGAAACAAAGGATATTGTTAACAAGTAGAAAACATGAGAGATGAAAAAAATCTTGAGGAAGAACCACTCCACACCAAAGAGTCTTCAACATAAAAAGAGGGAATATGAATACTAGCCAGCCATAATTGAAGGGGTTTTAAGATGGGATCCACACTGATAAGATTGATCGAGTTACCCTCTCTAATATAATCAATGACCCAGTAGCCAAATAACTCCACACATCTCTCTTTAAGCTGAGCAACCCAATGAAAGTTTATCAGAGGCCCATCACCAGCCCACCAATCATCCCAAACATAAATTTTCCTCCCATTTCTAAGGACCATCTTGATCCTTTAAAAATAATATCTTTGGAATTATGGAAATTAGTCCAAAGATCAGAAGTCGCCATAGGTAGATTGTAATCTTCTAAAACACTTTGGGTAGATATACCAGTAATGTGGTATTTGTTATGAATAAATAGAGATTCATTCATTAGAATCCTTCAAGAATCTCTACAATTGTTTTGCGATGAGGGCTTTCTTGAAGTCACGGATATGCCTAATGGCAAGGCCTCCAAGTCTATTTGGGAGACACTTGATCCTAGGCCACAAGATGAAGTCAATTTTTAGATTCAATACCTATCCATAGAAAATTCTTTTGGATTTCTTCCATGGGATCAATAAATTTTGAAGGAACTTTAAACAAACTCATAGCATAGACCGAAAGAATTTGCAAGGAGGCCTTAATTAACTGGAGGTTACCAACTTGCCTCAAAAGGGCACCTTTCCAACCTGCCATCTTATTTTGGAACCATTCGATTAAATCAGACTAGAAGGAATCAGGAGCAGTTCCCTAACACAATGGTAACCCCAAATTGGTATCCGATAAAGAGGCTAATTTACAACCCAAAATATCAGCTATCTTGGTCTGTCTATGGGAAAGTCTACTAAGGAAGAAAATAGAAGTCTTTTGCAAGCTAATCCTCTGCCTAGATCCTCTTTCATAAAGATTAAGAATAGACTTCAAAAGCTTAGCTTCCCCCATAGAAATTCACCCCATTAACAAAGTATCATCCACAAATTGTTGTTGGAACAAATAAGTGGGATTGAGAAGAAGGGTGGTGCCCTTTGAGTCTTCCAAAACTGACCTCTCTTTGAATAATTTTGGTAAGAGCTTCACCCATCAATATAAAAAGAAACAGAGAGAGGGGATCACCCTGTCCGATACCTCTAGAGGCTAAGAAGAAACCTGAAGGAGATCCATTGATTAAAATAGAGAACTTCAGAGTAGAGATGCATTGATTCACCAATTGATTACAAAAACCAAAAGCCCGAATAATTTTGATCAAAAAATTCTAGTTAACCCTATCATAAGCTTTAAGCAAATCCAACTTTAGCAAAAAAACAAGTCTCTTATTGACTGAGAGTGAGTGAATGTTCTTATGAACCGCAATGATGGAATCCATAATTTGTCTCCCCAGAACAAAACCATTATGATGCTTTGAAATCAAAAGTGGGAGAACTTTTTTTAGCTTAAAAACAAGAACTTTAGTGAGGATTTTGTAGACAGAGTTACATAAGTTGATAGGTCTGAAATCCTAAAAGTAGTTGGAATTTTCCATGATCTTGTCCACAATGCAATCCGGGATATAGATGGAAAAGGAACCAGACTCTAGATCTACATAGTCGGAAATAGGAGAAGCCAACTTACCTTCGAGATGCGAACCAAAAAGATTCGACCATTTATTATTCTAGTAAGAAGAAGAGGACACATCCTGCTTCTTAGCAAATTCCCTGGGACCCTCCACTACATGTGAGACGAATGAATTGTCGGATCCATCATCCTTGTTACACGTTAGAAATCAAAGAGTTCCACCATCCCACACTGCATTCCCCCCTCCATCAAATTTTTTGTCTTCCCCTACATCTCTTGTGATGCCCTCCACGTGAACTCCTTCACAACTTCCATTTCTACAGTTTCTCGCCCTTTTCAAATTAAAATTCTCCTTCGCCATTCCTCCCATGGTCAGGATCTTGAGTTTTTTGAAGAGTTATAGTTTATTATTGCAAAAGGCAGATTTGTGTTCCATAAACAAAACCCTAGAGCTGAGGAACTAGTAAACATTCAAAAAATGGTAGAATATGAAAAAGATAAAATAGAGATTGAAAACACACCTAAAGAACCAGTGATTGAACAAAGAAGGAATGGTACAGAGAACAAAGAAAGCTATAAGAAAGAAGCTATACAATTAATAAACAATGGCTCAAAAGAACATAGCAATGATACTAGAAAAGAATACAACTCCTTGATGAATGGAGTTAATATTGACAACTAGGAGGAAACAATAGAAGACATCGAAAATAAGGAGGATAACAATGAGGAATCAGAAAACCATCCCACACCACACGCAACAGAGAAGACAAGATGCTCTAAAAAAAAAAAAGGAACAAGAACAAAAAAGGAAAAAAAAAAATAAAAAAGGAAAAAATAAAAAGAAAAAGAACTCCAACAATAACAATAGTGAAAAGGATATTGAAAGAGAAGAAAGGATGGAAAGAGAGAAAAAATGTATCCTTGATTATGTTGGCAATGAAGTTACAAATGACCTCATTGAACTATTCATTAATGAAATAGCAGATGAGGAAGAACTGGCATTACAAAAAGCATTGTTAGCAAGAAAATTATGCAAACTTAATGTAACCGAGGAAGAATTACAAAACCATAAATATGATGTTGTAATAGATAAGATGGACAACCTGGGGATAGCTAAAACCATAGAAACTTGCTCACCCCCAGATTATGCTACTGAACTAGAAAGGAGAGGGAGAAAATCAATTGTGGAATTATTAACCAAAGTAGGATGCGCTACTAGCCAGATTAAAATCAAAAACCTTTTTGAGGCAGGGAAGGAGAAGGACCTTCCCATGGTGTTATGAAACTCCTTACTTGGAATGTTAGGGGCCTGAATGCCCCTAACAAGCAACATATCTTTAAATGTTGCATAGCTAAATTCAATCCAAAGATATTCTTAATAAAGGAAACTAAATTAAATAACACTAAGATGACAAACCTCAACAAAAAATTAGGTATCAGAGAAATAGAAGGACAAACTGCTTGTGGAGCCTCTGGTGGATTGGCCATCATGTGGGATCCTAGGCTAATATCCTTTAAACTAATAAGCAAAAGCCCAAACTAGATGTGTGGCTGGGCTATAAGAATCAAAAGCAACTTAAAATTTATTATAATTAATGTCTATGGACCTATCCAAACACAAGCAAAAAGAAAAGTGTGGAATGAAATTGAGAATTTCCTTTTAAGTGACACAGATCAAACATACATAATAGGTGGGGATTTCAATGCTATCTTAGATCCCAAGGAAAAATGGGGAGGTAATAAAAAACTGACCCAAACAAGTCAAGACTTGAAAGAATGGACACATAAGTTTAACTTGATGGAATTCAAAACAAAAAATGAAGCCTTTACTTGGAATAATAGAAGACAAGGTTTCTGCAACATTGTAGAAAAACTAGACAGATTCTTCCTTTGTGGGAATCTCACACAGTCTTATGAGTCCTCAGTTCTCCCATTCTTAGGATCAGACCATTTCCCAGTCTAATTGACCATATCAGAGGAACTAAAGCCAACCAAAACCCCCTTTCTCTTTGAAAAAATGTGGCTAAGGGATGAAAATCTAATACAACTAATAGAAAAATGGTGGAATGAAAAAAAAGTTATAGGCTCCAAAACTTTAAAAGTAGTTACCAAACTAAAAAAGATAAAGCAACAATTAACAATATGGAACAAAATGCACTTTGGAAACATCTTTACACAAAAAAGGGAAATTGAAATGGAAATGGAAAGAACTAATGAAGAGGTAATTAGGCATGGGATGGATAACATGCTTTATCAAAAGGAAAAAACCAATTTGGCCCAATATGATGAAATCCTCACAAGAGAAGAAATATATTGGAAACAAAAATCCAGGGAACATTGGTTGGAAGCTGGGGATAGAAATACAAGCTTCTTCTACAACAACACAAAACAACGAAGAGCTATAAATAGAATCAATAGAATAAAATTAAATTTAGGAGACTTCAGTGAGGACCCTGATAGTATAGCTAGGGAAGCAGTAGAGTATTTTGAAAATATCCCTAATAATAAAGAGGGTTCTAGGTGGACAAAAGAGAGTGAATTCTTAAAATAAATTCCCAAATTAATCTCTAAGGAACACAACTTGATGCTCAATAAAAAACTATCTATGAAAGAAGTGGAAACAACTTTATTCCATATGGGACCGGATAAGGCTCCTGGCCCTAATGGTTTCTCAGCACACTTTTATCAAAAATGTTGGAGTTTCATCTGGAAGGAAATTATAGAAGCACTTGAGGGGATGAGAAATTTAGGAAAGATTCTAAGAGAACTAAATAACATATTCATAGCTTTAATTCCAACAAAGGAAATAGTGGACTGTTTTGAGGATTTCCGACCAATAGCATTATGGAATACCCTTTATAAATTACTCATAAAAACAATTGCAAATAGACTTCACAAACTTCTCCCCGTAATCATTAGTGAGGAACAGACTGGTTTTGTGCCAGGTAGATCTATTTATGATGGCATAATCATTTCTCAAGAAGCAATCCATACAATACAAAAAATAAAGGAACCGAGCATGTTGATAAAATTAGATATTAAAAAGGCATATGATAAAGTAGACTGGCACTTTCTATGCAAATTTCTGGAATCATTCGGGTTCAATAAGCAATGGATCAATCTAGTCTATGAATGTATTGCAGCACCTAGAGTATCTATCTTAGTCAACGGGGCCTTAGAAGTTTTTTTGAAATCTCAAGAGGTCTTAGATAGGGGGACCCCCTCTCCCCCTTTCTTTTTATCATCATGGCAGAATCATTGGGAAGGATGATCAATAAGGAAAGAGAAACACAACAGCTGAAGGGTATTAAAATTACTTCAGACATGGAACCAATTACCCATCAACAATTTGTTGATGACACCATGTTGTTTGGATTGAGCAATACAATAGAAGCAAAAACACTTTAAAAAATCTTAGACAACTATACTATGATTCTGGATAGGAAATCAACTCTTCGAAATCCAACATTATCTTTTTTAACACAAATAAAGAACTCTAAAGGAAAATCTTAAACATTCTTAAATACAATATAGGAGAATTGCCATGTAAATAGCTAGGACTCCCCTTAGACAAAGGGATTAGATCATCCAAGTTATGGGATCAAGTGGTCTCCAAAATTACAAAAAGGATCTCCTCTTGGAACGGGAAACGGTTATCCTTTGCTGGAAAGGCCACCATGATTAAGTTGGTTCTCTCAGCGATGCCAATATACCAACTCTCATGCATGGATCTACCCTCAACCAAGAGAAAGGAAATCACAAAACATATCAGGACATTCTTCTAGCAAGGCTCTGAAGATAAATTCAGACTACCATTGATAGCATGGGATAAGATATGCATGCCTAAAGACCTTGGGGGTTTAGGTATCAAAGATCTAAAAATTCAAAGCAAGGCTCTAGGAGCAAAGCTTGTTTGGAGAATGTATAATAACCCTAACTTCAAATTGTCATGGATCCTTTATAACAAATACATGCATAACCCGAATCCCACAAGCATCTTTAGGACAGCCCATTCACATAAAGGATGCATATTTTGGAACTTTATGCTTGATTGTAGAGATATCATAACAGACAAGCTAACATGGAATGTAGGAAATAGGGAGGATGCCCTATTCTGGAGAGACTCCTGGGGGACTCAAACTTCCATTAATAGATTTCATAACTTCAACAAAATTATACCCATCCTTGAAGAGCAATGGGGAGATAAAGTAAAAGACTATGTGGAAGAATACTACATTGGGGGCCTCAAACAATGGAGATAGAAATCACTAAATAATTTAGAACTACCATACTAGGAGAGAGCCCTCTTAGCACAGATCCTAGCCTCAATAAACCTTGCATTAAATTCTCAAAAAGATAAACTGATGTGGGCAACATCCATGAAGGGGAAGTATGAAACTAAGGAGGGATATAAACACCTCTTAATCAAGGAAAATAACCCAAGCACCAACCTGCCCCTAACACTTTGTTGGGATAAAAGGTGCCTACCAAAAGATGGCTTGTTTGCATGGTTGGCAATTCAAAACTGGCTCCTCACTAATGAAACCTTCAGAAAACTAGGATTTGAGGGCCCTAGTAGATGCCCATTATGTGAAATGGAGGAAGAAAACACTAATCATATATTGTTAACTTGCGTTTATGCACACAATTGCTCGGGATGGTTGAAAAAACAACTGAACTAGTATACCCCTATTCCTAGCACTCTCTATGACCTATTCCATGCTTGGCCCATTCAGAACATAGGGTGTATGTATGAAAATTTATGCATCACAGCCCCCTCCATTAAGATCTGGGAAATTGGGAAGGAAAGAAATAGGAGGGTTTTCAAAGATAGTAAAATGCACTAGGCCTAACTAACCAATAAAATCAAAGTAACCATAGTTGAAATGGTAAACAACCAAACCTCCAAAAATCAGAGGGATGTTAATATGTCCTATTGGGATGAAAAAATGAGACTAAGGTGGAAGGGTCTAAAGATTCCATCCTTCATAGGAAAAGGTCTACCATCCAACAACATAACATGTGCAGAATGCAAGTGGCTACCCCCCAATACTGGATGGATCAAGCTTAACTTTTATGGGGCTTCTAGGGGCAACCCAGGAGAGGCTAGACTTGGTTGTTTCCTTCACAATTCAAATGGGGAAGAAATGGCCCACATGGCCATTCCCTTGGGCAAATGCACAAACAATGAAGCAGAGTTGAAAGTATTAGTTGCATGTATAAACCTATGCAAAGTATTGAATATAAAGAGGATTAACATTGAAGGGGACTCAGCCATAATCATTAATTCCCTTAGAAAAGGGGCAATGCTTGATTGGAAGCTAAATGCTTACCTAGCTAAGATATTGACGGACATCAAAACATTTGACAGGGTCATCTTTAATCACATCTACAGAGAGGACAATAAAAGGGCTGACTCCCTAGCTAACATGGGGGCTGATGGCAAAACAATGATCCATGTGGCACCTAGCATCTATCCTTAAACAATATTTTACATTGACACAAAACCTATAAAATAACAACATTTATACAGATTTATCCACAATTTAACCAAACACTTTATCCCATTATATACATAGCGATAGCCTAAGCTCAAAATTAGGGGCAGGGGATAAGAATTAAATATTTAACACAACCTTTTACACTCTTTGTTTTAGATCATTTAGAGTCATTCATATTAATACATTTACATATACATAATAATTTGTATAGACATAGGCATATATATACTGACTGGATGAGTTTATCCATTGGCATTAAACTCTGTTATAGAATATGTAGAACAATGTTAAATTTAATAAATATTAAAATATTGGATGCACATATATAAATATATATTCAAATATATATATACAACCTATGTATATATATATGTATATATAGATCTTATATATTTATATATACCACACATATTTACATTCATATATATATATACATATATATATGCATATTTATACATATATATATGCATATATATACACATATATATATGCATAAATATATACATATATAGATATATATGAATATATATAGATATACAGATATATATATCTATATAAATATATATATCAATTTATTTTATCTTATATATATATGTTAGTTAACAGATTTGCCTTTTATACATTGTAATCTTTAAATCTCTGTATGCACATTAATTAAAAGACAAAGCAACTAACAGTTGGATAATTCTAGAAAAAATTATCGTCTGCATACGGGTACAACTCCCCAACAATGAATGATTTTCAATCAGCTCTAAATTTACAGTAATTTTCTTTGTATACTTTTTACCCCAAAGTACTAAAAGGCAGATCAATATTCATTTGTCAGCACACAATGAATATACTCTTAATTAATAACACAAATTCTTCCATGAAGTTCACAGACTTCAATCATTTATTTTTCAGAGAAAAATATATTCTATGTGCATTCACATATAACGAGAAGAAAAGTAACAAATTCCTAATTCAAACTAAATCCACACAGAGATTATCATCCAAATCTATTAAACTCACAGATTAAATACTACAAAATCTATAACAATTTTATTCATAAAAAAAATTGTTCTTTTCTTTCCCAAAATATCATGAAAAGCAGATTTTATCTATTGCATTCCTTTCCCCCAAAAATCTTTCAAACCTTTTCAGAGTCATTTTCATCCCTTATATAGCCACAACAGGGCTTACAATAAAAGCGAGAAACACGAAAAAACTAACTTTTCCACCCCGTCAAGTTAAGCAAAATTATCAAATGAAACTGTCTTTTCAAATTACCAGAAAACAGAGCCTATTGTCTAGAAAACATGAAACAGTTTTAAGAAACAGATTTTTTCTTCCATTCAGAATACGCCGTAATGAAGTGTTGGATAACAATATTATGTGGAAGCCCCACATGTGCTATACGCTATTTCAACACCTCATTTTCCTTGTGAACCTGCAAAACCTTATCAGAGTGGCTATCCAGATGTCCAATGCATAGGAAAAGAAGTGACTCAATTTTAGCGATAATAGTTAGGTCATCCGAGACCAAGCCTTTAACCACCTTCACATAGTTAATCTTTTTCTCAAAAGATTCCGTTATTGCTTCAACCGTTTCTAGTGTCCCCTCACTTTTTAGGCACTTAATTCCAATGCATAGGAGCTCATTTTGCATGGAGGTGGTTAACTCTGCAAGTTGGTCTACCAATTTCATGAATTCTTCATATGCCTATTTTATCAGAGAATTCCTCCATTCAATGTTCTTTTGGCAGACATACAAGATGCTATCATCCAGTCCTGGCATTGGTTTCTCAACCATGAATTTCATAACTCTGTAAGTCTATACTTCTCGCATCTGTGCAGTCCTTGTTGCCCATTCTACCTCTCCATTTTTCCAATTACTTATTTATGTCTCCAATTCTTTCATTACATGTATTGCCCCATTATGAACTTTACTCAGGTTCACAAAATACTCAGCTCCAGATTTCCACATCTATTCCAACCACTCCATTACGATCTCTATTATCAGTCTACACTTCTATATTTTTTCCAAGGTTTTCTGATTGGCTGGGGACTTTGGATCAAATGACGTAGGCAGTTGTGACAAGGGTTGAGGATTCAAACTATTTATTGCCTCAATGTACTTTGCCATTCTGTGCAACATCTCCTTCATTTGACGATTCTCCCTTTCATCTTTCCAAGTCCTTATGATAATCTTCTTAGTTGAAGCTTTGAGATGAAGGATGTCTACGACACGAGTAGTAGTCCCTATGTTCACCTTTTCAATGGCAAAATCCTAAACTATAGGATTTTCTATCTTAGCATTTGTCAATGAGTGTGCAATTTCTACCACCCAATTTCCACTGTCAACGTCAAAATCAATTTTTCTCATAGTCTTTGATTTCTTGGCTTTGGGAGTCTTTCCCAAGCACTTACTCACCATATCCTCTAATGGAATGGAGGCAGGGACTATATTTCTTTTCTTGTTGCCAAGCATATTATCGAACCAGACTGGGCCTGTGGAAGTTGGAGTCTTTCCAGAATCAGTTCCTACATATTTTTCATCTCTTATTATTATGGTAGAGTCCACCTGATAGGTTTCCTGTTCTTGTTGGCTAGTGTCCTCATCATCTAGATTTCATTGCTCTGAATCTGGATTATTTTGAATGGCATCCATTCCAAGATCAACCACTACTGTGTCTGGAGATGAGGGTTTTCTTTTACTCCTGGATTTAGAGTGGGTAACTCTAACAGGAGTCAATTTCCCGTTGCTTTGTAGTGCCTTGCTTTTCTCCTCACCTTTATCCTTTTTGTGAGAATGACCTGCATCACAAGATTGAATAAATGTATTAGAAACCAGGCTCTTAGAGGATAAAGTTGAAACCGTCGTAGGTACTTATAAATTGCATAGCTTCCTTGGTCAATCTTTTATGCATGTCTCCTCTCAATTCAAATACTATCCTACCTAGAAAAATATTTTGAACTTTATAATAATTTTCTGCTACCCTATGTTGCTATAAATGTGGATAGTACTCATAAATTCTCATATCATCGTGCCGAATTTCATCGAATAAACCTGTCCATTAGTGTATACAAGCTAAGCAATATATAAGAAGATAGGAAGACATATAAAAATTCTTGTTTCCAAAGAAGCTTAAGCCCTCATGCATTCTCTCTGCAATTCACTCAGCCCAGTCTATATATCTTTTCTCACCAAAAATAACCTGAACAAAGAAATACATCCAATCTTCCCAGTAATAGGCAATCTGATTTCCCCACACCCTATGTTAGAGAATGATTATATCCCTTACTTCTTGAATCATGTGATCATAGGTTAATGGGCTTGGAAACGTAGAACCCCCTTTTGGAATTTCAAAAGCCAATTCGTGGCAATAACACTTCGGTAATAGGCCTTTTTTCTGAGAAAAGCCCTTGTGACTTGCAAACTGTCTAGTCCTCGTATTGTTATTTCTCAAGAATTCTCATTACTGTGGCAATGGTCTCATGACTAATTACCAGCCAACTTTTCCCCTTTACGTCCCTAATACACCTCCCGACAAGGTCATATCTGCTCATACATTCTAAAACTAATTCTGGACATGATACGACAGGGGGAAATGCTGCAGCTTCTCGTAACCCACTGTCTAGAATTTTTTACATTAAAGCGCTATTGGCAGAATTACGCTTTCTTTCATGAAATTAATCTAAATTTACTGACGGCAAGAAGGTGTCTCCTATGTCAGGTAGGGAATGGACTAAGCCATATTTTTGGGTCCGGAGGAGGTGGTTTTTGTCTCATCTCTACTCAATAACCAAGAAAAGTGTACAACAAGGAGAATTGACTGAACTAACTTAAATACTAAACAACACTTTTCAATTTATGCAAATTAACAAGGAAGAAAGAAGAACTTTGAGCTCACCTTTCATGCAGAACCAAAAATTCACACAAAGTTGAGGAAAGAAACTACCACCGCCGCTACTCCCCTACTGACTGATTTGAACAAACAATAGAGGCCAATAACTTATTTTCAAAGAAACAGACTTATAACATAACTGAAATGTCGGCTGCATGACTCTTTATGATTCCTGCCTGTATGATTATCCATGCCAATTATAACAAAAGGATTTGACCCTCACACCTTATTAATTCCTGCATACCTTCTCCTTTCATATCTTTTGTCAACATGATTATCTCTAGTATAGAGGTCATTATCATTCATTACCTTTGAGGTTCATCATTCAAATCTGCAATATTCCTTTATATGTCGATACTTCATTACTTTGTCTTCAAAATTATCTATCTTCGAACCTTGAACCCTGAACCATTAAAAAGTACTTCGGAGGTTCAAGTTCAAGATTGCACCAGAGAACAAAACATTTGGTCAAACAAGGACTCACACTTTATGAATGTGACTCACAAAGGACTAACACAACATGTTTGAACCTTGAACCCTAAACCACCTTTTAAAAGGTTCAAAGATTCAAGTTCAACAACAACTATTACAAAGTCTATTGATGCCCTATTGAACACAAAGCCATTACTTCATAAACTGACTTTGAACTTTAAACTTTGAACCACTTTTTGAAAGGTTCAAAGGTTCAAGTTCAAGAAAGACCACAAAACAAAAACTTTCTTTGGATGCAGAAAATTTAAAGGAGTAGACTAACATTGGCTCTGACTAGGGACTAGAACGGTAACAGACTAAGCGATGAACCAAAAAATCTCTGGTTTCAAAAAATAAGACTCATAGGGAAAAGATCTAAACCTCAACAAACTGAACCTACGATTAATCACAATAAAATTTTATATACAAGACCTGAAGGGGACTCCTGCTTACAATTTATACAATTTCAAATCCTGCCCATTATAGGTAAGAGGAAGAATAGTACCATCTGGGTATGCAAGTATAAATTAATTTGGTCCTTTTACTTCATGGATGTAGAACAACCCCTTCCAAAGCGATTCGAATTTTCTGTGTGCTCCTTTTGGTGCCTTTCTGCTGTCCCAAAGTAAAACCTGATCTCCTGACATGAATTTTCATGGTCTGGCTCTCCTGTCAAATATTTTCTTGACTCTCATCTAATGGTCTATAATCCGATCAACCAATTTCTCTCTTTTCTCTTCAACTTTCATTAAATGCATAATTCTCCTCTCCAGAGAATCCTGAAAATGTACATCCTCTATTACTGTTTGTAACTTTGAAGTCGCAAGTTCCAAAGGAAGTGATAATTGAGCTCCTACACCATAGACTAACTCAAAAGGTGACATTCCAATTGCTCTCTTTGGAGTAGTACAGTCTTCCCAGAGAGCTTCATATAACTTCTTATGCTGATCTCTGAAATTTTCACTAACTAATTTCTTCATAATATTTATAAAGTTTTTATTGTCTGACTCTACTTGGTCGTTACCTTGTGGGTAATAATTTGAGGAATGAGCAACCAAAATCCCATAATCATAGAAAAACATAGAAATTTTAGTGGAGGAGAAATTAGTTGCATTATCAGCCATGAGTTTGTGAGGAAATCCAAAATGAACCAAAATATTTTCCTTTAGAAAATTACAGACAACCTCTGATGTAGTCTTTCTTACCAGAATAGCTTCAACCCATTATGAAGTAGTCGGTAGTAGTCAAAATATGAGTGTTTCTTGCACTTGATGTAGGTGAAAATGGCCCTATGAAATCTAAACCCCACTATTTAAATGGTTCATCAATAATTACAGGTCTCAGAGGCAATGCTGCAAGCTGAGGCTTTCCAGTGAATGTTTTATATTTTTCACATCTGGCTACTCAAGCATAAGCATCTTTGAACATACCTGGCCAATAATAACAATTCCTCGAGATTTTATAAACAACTACTATTGATGAAAAATGACTGCCACAGGCTTCATCATGAAAAGTTTTCAACAATGATTCTTGGAGTGGTTTATCTACACAGCGTAAGAAAGTTCCGTCCAACCCTTTTTTGTATAGCACATCATTAAAAATGACATACTTGGCAGCCTTCAATCTTAGGTTTTGCCTTTCTCTTGGAGATAGATACACCGGACAATCTCCATAAGTCAGGTAATAGGCAACATCTCCAAACCAAGTATCTTGAAGTCCAACAAACAGAACTAAGGGCAATTCCTTATTATTTCCATGTTCATTTTCTGCAAGTAACTTACATAGACCTTGTCCTCTCACCAATTTGGTTGGCTTTATACCTAAGTTAAATTCCTAAATCTTAGAAACCCATGAGGCTCTATTATTCATTCCAATATCCTGCTATGTTAGAATGCTTTTAACAGCAGAATGAGACACATATACTACTGCATGGGAATGAAGAATATAATACCTAAACTGCTTCACAGCTTTCACAACAGCAAATGCCTACTTTTGCATTAGCGAATATTTTAATTCATGCTTTTTCAATGGCAAACTCATGAATGCTATGGGGAGTTCTTCATCTTCTTCATTTTTTTGAAGCAATATTCCTAACATAGTATGTTCTAAAGCATAACAATAAATAATGAAATCTTTCTTAAAATCAAGATTAACAAGGGTAGGAGCATGTGCTATAGCTTTCTTAATTGCTTCAAAGGCTTTCATTCCCTCTTCATTCCACTTAAACACTAATTTTTCAATCATTAAGTTCACAATATATCGAGTGGTCTCTGCAAAATCTGGAATAAACCTCCTTAAAAAGTTTACCTACCCAAAGAAGGATTTGACTCCATTCTTGTTGGATGGCAAGCTCAATTGTTGAATTGCCCTTACCCTTTTAGGATCCACGTTGACACCTTTCTTTGAGACAATATGACCTAATAATTTACCCTTGGTGACACCAAACACTGATTTCTTAGGGTTTAAAGACACTCCATGCTCCCAACATCTTTGTAGTACCTATTTTAAGTCTGTTAAGTGGTGCTTTCTCCTTTTTGAAAATACCATTAGATCATCAAGATATACAACTATTATTTTATCCTTCAGATGAGCAAAAGAAAAGTCCATGGCTCTCTGAAAGGTTGCTCCAACATTAATCAAACCAAAAGGCATTTTGTTGTATGCATAGGTACCCCAGGGAGTAATAAAGGTTGTTTTATGTTGATCCTATTCTTGAACACTGATTTGATTATAACCAGAAAAGTCATCTAACATAGACATCATTTTTGAGCCTGAGACTGTCTGCAAAATATGATCCATTGAGGGTAAAGGATAATTATCCTTCAAACTAGCCTGATTAAAATTTATGAAATCTACACATATCCTTATTTCCTCATTTTTCTCAGGAACAGGAACTATGTTTGCAATCCAAGTAGAATGATGAATATGATAAATAATCCTTGCTTTCAGCATCTTATCTACCTCTCTAAAAATAGCTTTCGCAACTTTAGGGTTGAAACCCCTTAGCTTCTATCTAAAAGGACTTGTTCCAGGCTTTAAAGGAATATGATGTTGAAAATGTCCATCCCTAAAGTTTTTTAGATCATCGTAGCACTAGTCAAACACATCTCGAAACTCCACTAAGAGACTTATGAATCTCTGCTCTTCCTCAAAAGTACAACATTTTCCTAAGTTAACATACATTGGATCTTCCTCTGTTCCAATATTGATTCTTTCAAATTCTCCTATATCCTGAGCTATAGGAATATGCTCATCCTTCCTTTGTCTTAAAGCATCATGATGATCAAAAAGACGTTCCAAAGAAACCAAACCTTTAGGAATCCTATTTCCCTTTAACTGCACTATCCCTTCATTTGCCTCTTGTTTTAAATCTGGAGAGAACTCCTTGCACTCTGAGGTTGAACCATCAAAGAAAGTAGTTGTAAACGTCTCTGCACATTGCAAGAAATTCTTGATCTGCTAATCATTTTCAAACAACTGCCAAAATGTTGAGTTATCAAGCACACTTGGTCGATAAATCAGTTCTACTCGATAAGTATCATTTGTAAATACTGGATGTGGAACCAGAAGGGAAGCCAATACTGCTAAAGAATCAGCTTTTAAAATTTTGCTCTCTAGGAATAGATTCAATAAAGAATGCATCAAACCCTTCAATTTCATCCCATACTCTATTCTTGCAATGCCTCAATCTCTCATTCTTGACATTAAATAACCCCTTGACTTGCTTCACCATCAACTCTGCATCCCATTTAACTCGTAGCAGCCTTATTCCCAATTCCTTGCTTCAAACAGTCCTAACAATAAAGCTTCATACTCGGTTGTATTATTTGTATTCATAAATTGTAACTTAAAGGAAAATGGAATGGGCTTTCCAGAAGGAGGAATTAAAACAACCCCTGCCCCTGAACTAGATGCTAAACAACTGCCATCAAACTCCATACCCCAAAGTTCATTGGCTCTTTATGATAGATGAGCTGAAGCTATGACCCCATTGTCAGACAAAATCATATAGTTGCCAAAATCACATTCTTGTTACCAAATTTGTGCTTTAGGATCATCCGTTGGGAAAACAGTAAATTTAGACTTTGGTTCTGGTTGCAAAATAACTTGTCTTTTCCCAATAGGAATGGTGGCTTCGAACCAGTCCATCTTAATTTCACCACCTAGCTCTTTGCAAAAGGTCCTACTAAGTAACATGCCATAACTTGCTGGAATATCAGCTACTAAAATAGTCAACTTAACATGTTTATCAGGATGTACAACAAGAGTCACTTGTGCATCTTTAATCTGTCCTACAAGAGGAATTTGTTTGGAATCCATGGAATAGCATCTTCCAAAGGTTTTTGTTAAAGATAACCCTAAGGCCTTAGCTACAGCGGATGGCATAATAATATCTGAGGCACCAAAATTAATAATACAATTATTTAATCTATGTCCATTTATGAACAAAGACACATGAAAAGGACTAGGTTGAGGCTCAAAAATAGGTATCATTTCATCAGTTTGATTACCAACAATATCAGATGAAGTATCAGGACTGACTGGATGTGTTGACTCTTGATATTATGGCATTGAGGCAAGATTAACTGACTGCTGAGTTGTCCCAACTTGTGCAGAAGCATTGTTCCCTTTAGCAAATTTAACAAGCCTATCAAGTTCTTTAGGGTTCAATTTAGAATATTCTGCTAGTGAGATTTGAATTCTAGAGGATTTACAAAATTCTATTATATCAAAAGGACTGACTATGTCTATAGGCTTTAACAATGGAATTTCTTGTACCTGTAAATCATTGTTGTGAAAATGAGAGAAAATTTCTTTACCTTTGAAAATTCTAGCTAAGGATGAAGAAGCCCCTTGAGACTTAATATTGTGTAGGTTTCTAGTTAATACTGTACATGAAAGATCTTCTAAGGTAACCAAAATGTCGCCTCCTTTTTCTGAATCTGACTCATACTCTAGGAAGTGTATTTAAGAGTCACCAGGCTGCCCTAAAGATTTTTCTTCGCTTACTTCCCTCGGCGTCTCTTTTGAACCCATCAATTGTGTATAGCGTACCATTTCAGGACAAGAGTTTCTGTCATGATCGTTAGTAACATGAAAGATACACATATTAGTTTTTTGTGGAGGTACCTCAATGGCTAACCTCTGCTGTACAGGAGGTAATTCTGGTACTCTTACTCTAGTCCCAATTGATTGATTTGGAAATCTTCTAGGAACATCTTGATAGGGCTGAGGATATGTCATATTAGACTTAGGCAATTTTCTCTTAAGTGTTATGATATCATTCATCAACCTTTGAATCACAGGATCTAATGTAGTAGTTGATGTTGAGGCTTGTGTAGTAGAGGTTTGAACCTCTCTTTTCCATTTTCCTGCTATAATTAAATCATCCTCCAATTCAATTGCTAAGGTCTTAGCAACTTCTAAGTTTTGTACTCTCTACCTATGGATCAAGAAACTTATTCCTGAGGGCATTGAGTTGATAAAGAAACACTTCAAATTATCACCAAAGGGTCTTTGATTAACAGGGATTTTATGAACTATCTTGATAAATTTAGCCACAAAATCTTTCATAGTTTCAGGAATTTCTTTTTGAAGCTGTGCTAATTGAGCCAAAAGAAAATGCTCATCCTCAGCTAACTTGAACCTAGCTTCAAATTTTGTCTTAATAGCTTGCCAATTCATAATATCACCATTCGGTAAATGGTAGAACCAATCTGCAGCTGCATCAGTTTATGTTTGAACAAAAAGTCTGATAGCTACATCCTCATGCTGAATTGCTAATACAACACATGCCACATGAAAAGCATTCAAATAATCACTAGTTGTGACATTTCCATCTCCACTAAATTTAGGTAGGTCATCATGTGAGCCTTTTGGTAGAGGGTTTAAATTAGCTCCTAAAGTGAGTGGTCCTACAATTGGTCCCCAGGGATTATTCACAACCATTGGTAAGATAATGTTTAAAGGCTTAGGGTTGAAAACCATAGGAAGGGAAACACCATGCAACATTAGGGCATGCCAAGTAGAAGATATGGGTATATGAGAAAAAGCACTAGGAGGTTTACTCCTCGCTCTTCTTTGTGGCGTAAAGGAAGTAGAAAAACTCAAATTCTGCAATTCTTGAAAAACTGAATCAATAACTCCTTCATACCTTTGGGACCTCGTATACCTTTTGGACTCCAGTCTGTTTACAAAATATATCTCTAATATTTCACCATAAAGAATTCTAAAGCTAATCACAACATAGCCCTATACATCATATGATTTTATTTCTCATCTCTTATCCGACTCCCTAGCAGAGTCGCCAAAAATCTGTTAGTTAACAAATTTGCCTTCTATACATTGTATTCTTTAAATCTTTGTATGCCCATTAATTAAAAGACAAAGCAACTAACAGTTGGATAATTCTAGAAATAATTATCCTCTGCATATGGGTATAGCTCCCCAACAAAGAATGATTTTCAATCAGCTCTAAATTTACAGTAATTTTGTTTGTATACTTTTTACCCCAAAGTACTAAAAGGCAGATCAATATTCATTTGTCAGCACACAATGAATATACTCTTAATTAATAACACAAATTCTATTATGAAGTTCACAGACTTCAATCATTTATTTTTCAGAGGAAAATGCATTCTATGTGCATTCACATATATTGAGAAGAAAAGTAACAAATTCCTGATTCAAACTAAATCCACACAAAGATTATCATCCAAATCTATTAAACTCGCAGATTTAATACTACAAAATCTGTAACAATTTTATTCCTAAAAAAAATTGTTCTTTTCTTTCCCAAAATATCATGAAAAACAGATTTTATCTATTCCATTCCTTTCCCCCAAAAATCTTTCGGACCTTTTCGGAGTCATTTTCATCCCTTATATAGCCACAACAGGGCTTACAATAAAAGCGGGAAACACGAAAAAACTAACTTTTCCACCCCGTCAAGTTCAACAAAATTATCAGATGAAACTGTCTTTTCAAATTACCAGAAAACAGAGCCTACTGTCTAGAAAGCATGAAACAATTTTAAGAAACAGATTCTTTCCTCCAATTAGAATATGCTGTAATGAAGTGCTAGATAACAGTATTATGTGGAAGCCCCACGTGTGCTATATGTTGTTTCCACACCTCATTTTCCTTGTGAACCTGCGCAACCTTATCGGAGTGGCTATCCAGATGTCCAATGCATAGGAAAAGAAGTGACTCAGTTTTAGCGATAATAGTTAGGTCATCTGAGCCCAAGCCTTTATCCTCCTTCACATAGTTAATCATTTTCTCAAAAGGTTCCGTTATTGCTTCAACCGTTTCTAGTGTCTTGTCACTTTTTAGGCAATTAATTCCAATGCATAGGAGCTCATTTCGCATGGAGGTGGTTAACTCTGCAAGTTGGTCTGCCAATTTCATGAATTCTTGATATGCCTATTTTATCAAAGAATTCCTCCATTCAATGTTCTTTTGGCAGACATACAAGATGCTATCATCCAGTCCTGGCATTGGTTTCTCAACCAAGAATTTCATAACTCCGTAAGTGTGTACTTCTCACATCTGTCTAGTCCTTGTTGCCCATTCCACCTTTTCATTTTTCCAATTACTTATTTTTGTCTCCAATTCTTTCATTACCTGTATTGCCCCATTATGGACTTTACTCAGGTTCACAAAATACTCAGCTCCAAATTTCTACATCTGCTCCAACCACTTCATTACGGTCTTTGTTATCATTCTACATTTATGTATTTGTTCCAAGGTTTTCTAATTGGCTACGAACTTTGGATCAAATGATGTAGGCAATTGTGACAAGGGTTGAGGATTCAGACTATTTATTGTCTCAATGTACTCTGCCATTCTACACAACATCTCCTTCATTTGATGTTTGTCCCTTTCATCTTTCCAAGTCCTTGTGATAATCTTCTTAGTTGAAGCTTCAAGATGAAGGACATTTGTGGCACACATAGCAGTCCCTATGTTCACCTTTTCAATGGCAAAATCCTGAACTGTAGGATTTTCTATCTTAGCATCTGTCAATGGATGTGCAATTTCTGCCACCCAATTTCCACTGTCAACATCAAAATCAATTTTTGACATAGTCTTTGATTTCTTGGCTTTGGGAGTCTTTCCCAAGAACTTACTCACCATATCCTCTATCGGAATGGAGGCAGGGACTATATTTCTCTTCTTGTTGCCAAGCATATTATCGAACCAGACTGGGCCTGTGGAAGTTGGAGTCTTTCCAGAATCAGTTCCTACATATTTTTCATCTCTTATTATTATGGTAGAGTCCACCTGAAAGGTTTCCTATTCTTGTTGGCTGGTGTCCTCATCATCTAGATTTCATTGCTCTAAACCTGCATTATTTTGAATGCCATCCATTCCAAGATCAACCACTACTGTGTCTGGAGACGAGGGTTTTCTTTTACTCCTAGCTTTAGAGCGGGTAACTCTAATAGGAGTCAATTTCCCTTTGCTTTGTAATGCCTTGCTTTTTTGCTCACCTTTATCCTTTTTGTGAGAATGACCTGCATCACAAGATTGGATAAATGTATTAGAAACCAGGCTCTTAGAGGATGAAATTGAACCCCTCAGCTAACTTTTTCTTAATCTGTGTTGCTTAAGCCATTTCTCCGATCTTAGTATGACGATGAGGGTTCTAGTTTGAATATCTTCCTCCTCATTTTTCTCCCAATTTATCTCTAAGATTACCTCTGGCTGCCTATCTTCAATAAACTATGAATCAATTAAATCTTTTTCATTATCCACAATATGAGTAGTGTGCATTTCTAGGCCATACTCTCTTACTTGTTGCATAGTGAATCTTAGGTGGGCTCTTCTCCAGACCTCATACTCATCCTCACAGTCTACTTAGAAGTCTTCTAGATTTGGCATATGCTGAAAATGTTTCCTAATTGTAAGATGAGCCATTGCAAAGCCTTTAATATCAAAGCTAGTGCGAGGAACATACATTTTGAAATTGAACTTTTTGAACTCTAGTTCAAGGTTCAAGGCATCTGAAACACTATTGCAAGTGTAATATGTTAGTTCAATAGGGAAAGAAACCCCTGTTTGATGCTTTTCTCTATATTTCTTTTCTATATAGGCAAGCTGCCTACTTACTTCCATTAGCACCTCTCTATCGAAGACATACCTCAGCAATTTGTAGGGTTCTCCTTCAAAGCCACCAACCCTCAGATAAGTGAATCTAGAAAACTGGATGTAGAAACTGCCGTAGCTACATATAAATTGCATAGCTTCCTCGGTCAATCTTTTATGTATGTCTCCTCTTAATTCAAATACTATCCTGCCCAAAAAAATATTTTGAACTTTATAATAATTTTCTGCTACCATGTATTGCTATAAATGTGGATAGTACTCATAAATTCTCATATCATCCTGCCAAATTTCAGGGAATAAACTTGTCCATTAGCGTATACAAGCTAAGCAATATATAAGATAGGAAGACATATAAAAATTGTTGTTTACAAAGAAGCTTAAGCCTTCATGCATTCTCTCTGCAATTAACTTAGCCCAGTCCATATATCTTTTCTCACCAAAAATAACCTGAACAAAGAAATACATCCAATCTTCCCAATAATAGGCAATTTGATTTCCCCACACCCTATGTAAGAGAATGATTATATCCCTTACTTCTTGAATCATGTGATCACGGGTTAATGGGCTTGGCAACCTAGAACCCCCCTTTTGGAATTTCAACAGCCAATTCCTGGCAATAACACTTCGGTAATAGGCCTTTTTTTCTGAGAAAAGCCCTTGTGACTTGCAAACCGTCCAGTCCTCGTATTGTTCTTTCTCAAGAATTCTCATTACTGTGGCAATGGTCTCCCAACTAATTACCAGCAAAATTTTCCCCTTTACATGCCTAATACACCTCCCGACAGGGTCATATCTAGTCATACATTCTAAAACTAATTTTGGACATGATATGGCAGGGGAAAATGCTACAACTTCTATTAACCCACTGTCTAGAATTTTCTGCATTAAAGGGGTATTGGTAGAATTATGTTTTCTTTCATGAAATTCCTCTAGATTTACTGATGGCAAGAAGGCGTCTCCTATGTCAAGCAGGGTAGAGACTAAGCCAAATTTTAGGTCCAGCTGAGGTGGTTTTGGTCTCATCTCTACTCAATAACCAGGAAAAGTGTATAGCAAGGAGAATTGATAGAACTAACTTAAATACTGAACAACACTTTTCAATTTATGCAAATTAACAGGGAAGAAAGAAGAACTTTGAGCTCACCTTTCATGCAGAATAAAAAATTCACACAAAGTTAAGAAAAGAAACTACCGCCATGGCTACTCCCCTATTGACTGATTTAAACAAACAATAAAGGCCAATAACTTATTTTCAAGGAAATAGACTTATAACATAACCTTAAATGTCAGCTGCATGACTCTTTATGATTCCTGCCTGCATGATTATCCATGCCAATTATGCCGAAAGGATTTGACCCTGACACCTTATTAATTCCCGTATACCTTCTCCTTTGTTATCATTTCTCAACATGATTATCTCTAGTACGGATGTCATTATCATTCATTACCTTTGAGGTTCATCATTCAAATTCAAAATATTCATTTATATGTTGATACTTCATTACTTTGTCTTCAAAATTATCTATCTTCGAACCTTGAACCTTGAACCATTAAAAAGTAGTTAGGAGGTTCAAGTTCAAGATTGCACTAGAGAACAAAATATTTGGTCAAACAAGGACTCACACTTTACGAACGTGACTCACAAAGGACTTAATACAACATGTTTGAACCTTGAACCCTGAACCACCTTTTAAAAGGTTCAAAGATTCAAGTTCAACAACAACTATTACAAAGTCTATTGACGCCCTATTGAACACAAGGCCATTACTTCATAAACTTACATTGAACTTTGAACTTTGAACCACTTTTTGAAAGGTTCAAAGGTTCAAGTTCAAGAAAGACCACAAAACAAAAAACTTTCTTTGGATGCGGAAAATTTAAAGGAGCAGACTAACATTGGCTCTGACTGGGGACTGGGATGGTAACAGACTAAGACATGAACCCAAAAAGCTCTAGTTTCACAAAATAAGACTCATAGGGAAAAGATCTAAACCTCAACAAATTGAACCTACGATTAATCACAACAAAATTTTATATACAAGACCTTCAAGGGACTCTTGCTTACAATTTATACAATATGAAATCCTGCCCATTATAGGTCATGGGAAGAATGGTACCATCTGGGTATGCAAGTATAAATGAATTTGGTTTTCTTACTTCATGGATGTAGAACGGCCCCTTCCAAAGCGATTCGAATTTTTTGTGTGCTCCTTTTGGTGCCTTTCTACTGTCCCAAAGTTAAACCTGATCACCTGACATGAATTTCTATTGTCAAATATTTTCTTGACTCTCATCCGATGGTTTGTAATCCAATCAATGAATTTCTCTCTTTCCTCCTCAACTTTCATTAAATGCATAATTCTCCTCTCTAGAGAATCTTGAAAATGTACATCCTCTATTACTGTTTGTAACTTTGAAGCCACAAGTTCTAGAGGAAGTGATAACTGAGCTCCTACACCATAGACTAACTCGAAAGGTGACATACCAATTGCTCTCTTTGGAGTAGTATGGTCTGCCCAGAGAGCTTCATATAACTTCTTATGCCAATCTCTGAAATTTTCACTAACTAATTTCTTCATAATATTTATCAGGTTTTTATTAATTGACTATGCTTAGCTATTACCCTGTGGGTAATAATCTAAGGAATGAGCAAGCGAAATCCCATATTCATAGAAAAACATAGAAATTTCAGTGGAGGAGAAATTAGTTGCATTATCAGCCATGAGTTTGTGAGGAACTCCAAAATGAACCAAAATATTTTCCTTTAGAAAATTACAGACAACCTCTGATGTAGTCTTTCTTACCGGAATAGCTTTGACCCATTTTGTGAAGTAGTCAGTAGCAGTCAGGATATGAGTGTGTCTTGAACTTGATGTAGGTGACAATGGCCCTATGAAATCTAAACCCCACTATTTAAATGGTTCATCAATAATTACAGGTCGCAGAGGCAGTGCTGCAAGTTGAGGCTTTCCGGTGAACATTTTACATTTTTCACATCTGGCTACCCAAGCATAAGCATCTTTGAACATACTTGGCCAATAATAACAATTCCTCTAAATTTTATAAGTTACTATTGATGAAAAATGATCGCCAGAGGCTTCATCATGAAAAGTTTTCAACAATGATTCTTAGAGTGGTTTATCTAAACAGCGTAAGAAAGTTCTGTCCAACCCTTTTTTGTATAGCACATCAATAAAAATGACATACTTGGTAGCCTTCAATCTTAGGTTTTGCCTTTCTCTTGGAGATAGATGCGTCGGACAATCTCCATAAGTCAGGTAATAGGAAACATCTGCAAACCAAGTATCTTGAAGTCCAACAAATAGAACTAAGGACAATTGCTTATTATTTTCATGTTCATTTTTTGCAAGTAACTTACATAGACCTTGTCCTCTCACCAATTTGGTTAGCTTTATACCTAGGTTAAATTCCCAAATCTTAGAAACCCATGAGGCTCTATTATTCATTCCAATATCTTGTTGTGCTAGAATGCTTTTAACAGCAGAATGAGGCACATATACTACTACATGGGAATGAAGAATATAATACCTAAACTGCTTTAGAGATTTCACAACAGCAAATGCCTACTTTTCCATCAGCGAATATTTAAATTCATGCTTTTTCAATGGCACACTCATGAATGCTACGGGGACTTCTTCAGCTTCTTCATTTTTTTGAAGCAATATTCCTGACATAGTATGTTCTTAAGCATAACAATAAATAATGAAATCTTTCTTAAAATTAGGATTAACAAGGGTAGGAGCATGTGCTATAGCTTTCTTAATTACTTCAAAGGCTTTCTTTCCCTCTTCATTCCACTTAAACACTAATTTTTCACTCATTAAGTTCACAATATATCGGGTGGTCTCTGCAAAATCTGGAATAAACCTCCTTAAAAAGTTTACCTACCTGAAGAAGGATCTGACTCCATTCCTATTAGATGGCAAGCTCAGTTGTTGAATTGCCCTTGCCCTTTCAGGATCCACTTTGACACCTTCCTTTGAGACAATATGACCTAATAATTTACTCTCAGTGACACCAAACACTAATTTCTTAGGGTTTAAAGACACTCCATGCTCTCGACATCTTTGTAGTACCTGTTTTAAGTCTCTTAAGTGATTCTTTCTCCTTTTTGAAAGTATCGTTAGATCATCAAGATATAGAACTATTATTTTATCCTTCAGATGACCAAAAGAAAAGTCCATGGCTCTCTGAAAGGTTGCTCCAGCATTAATCAAACCAAAAGGCATTCTGTTATATGCAAAGGTACCCCAAGGAGTAATAAAGGTTGTTTTATGCTGATCCTATTCTTGAACACTGATCGGATTATAACCAGAAAAACCATCTAACATAGACATCATTTTTGAGCCTGAGACTGTCTGCAAAATATGATCCATTGAGGGTAAAGGATAATTATCCTTCAAATTGGCCTGATTCAAATTTCTAAAATCTACACATATCCTTATTTCCTCATTTTTCTTAGGAAAAGGACCTATGTTTGCAACCCAAGTAGAATGATGAATAGGATAAATAATCCTTGCTTTCAACATCTTATCTACCTCTCTAAAAATAGCCTCCAGAACTTTAGTGTTGAAACCCCTTAGCTTCTATCTAAAAGGACTTGTTCCAGGTGTTAAAGGAATATGATGTTGAAAATGTCCATCCCTAGAGTTTTTCAGATCATCATAGCACTAGGCAAACACATCTTGAAACTCCATTAAGAGACTTATGAATCTCTGCTTTTCCTCAGATTGTACAACATTTTCCTAAGTTAACGTACTTAGGATCTTCCTCTATTCCAATGTTGATTCTTTCATATTCTTTTGTATCTTGAGCTATAGGAATTTGCTCATCCTTCCTTTACCTTAAAGCATCATGATGATCAAAAAGACGTTCCAAAGAAACGAAACCTTTAGGAATCCTATTTCCCTTTAACTGCACTATCCCTTCATTTTCCTCTTGTTTTAAATCTGGAGAGAACTCTTTGCACTCTGAGGTTGAACCTTCAAAGAAAGTAGCTGAAAACATCTCTGCACATTGCAAGAAATTATTGATCTGCTGATCATTTTCAAACACCTACCAAAATGCTGAGCTATCAGGCACACTTGGTCGATAAATCAGTTCTACTCGATAAGTATCATCTATAAATTATGGATGTGGAACCAGAAGGGAAGCCGATACTGCTAAAGAATTAGCTTTAGAATTTTGCTCTCTAGGAATAGCTTCAATAAAGAATGCATCAAACCCTTCAATTTCATCCCATACTCTATTCCTGTAATGCCTCAATCTCTCATTCTTGACACTAAATAACCCCTTGATTTGCTTCACAATCAACTCTGCATCCCTTTTAATTCGTAGCAGCCTTATTCCCAATTTCTTTGCTTCAGACAGTCCTAACAACAAAGCTTCATAATCGGCTGTATTATTTGTATTCATAAATTGTAACTTAAAGGAAAATGGAATGGGCAAGTTCCAGAAGGAGGAATTAAAACAACCCCTTCCCCTGAGCCAGATGCTGAAAAACTGCCATCAAATTCCATACCCAAAAGTTCATTGGCTCTTTGTGACTGATGAGCTGCAGCTATGACCCCATTATTAGACAAAATCATATAGCTGCCAAAATTACGTTCTTGATATAAAATTTGTGCTTCAGGATCATCCATTGGGAAAACAGTAAATTTAGACTTTGGTTCTCGTTGCAAAATAACTTGTCTTTTCCCAATAGGAATGGCGGCTTGGGACCAATCCATCTTAATTTCACCACCTAGGTCTTTGCAAAAGGTCGTACTAAGTACCATGCCATAACTTGCTAGAATATTAGCCACTAAAATAGTCAACTTAACACATTTATCAGGATGTACAACAAGAGTCACTTGTTCATCTTTAATCTGTCCTACAAGAGGAATTTGTTTGGAATCCATGGAATAGCATCTTCCAAAGGTTTTTGTTAAAGATAACCCTAAGGCCTTAGCTGCAATAGATGACATAATATTATTTGAGGCACCAAAATCAATAATACAGTTATTCAATCTATGTCCATTTACAAATAAAGATACATAAAAAGGGTCAGGTTTAGGCTCAAAAATAGGTATCATTTCATCAGTTTGATTACCAACAATATCATTTGAAGTTTCAAGACTGACTGGACGTGTTGACTCTTGATATTGTGGCATTGAGGCAAGATTAACTAACTGCTGAGTTGTCCCAACTTGTGCAGAAGCATTGTTCCCTTTAACAAATTTAACAAGCCTATCAAGTTCTTTAGGGTTCAATTTCAAATATTCTACTGGTGAGATTTGATTTCTAGAGGATTTACAAAATTCTATTATATCAAAAGGACTGACTATGTCTATAGGCTTTAACAATGGAATTTCTTGTACCTGCAAATCATTGTTGTGAGAATGAGAGAAGATTTCTTTACCTTTGAAACTTCCAGCTAAGGATGAAGAAGCCCCTTGAGACTTAATATTGTGCTAGTTTCTAGTTAATACTGCACATGAAGGATCTTCGAAGGTAACCATAATGTCACCTCCTCTTTCTGAATCTGACTCATACTCTAGGAAGTGTATTTCAGAGTTGCCAAGCTGCCCTAAAGATTCTTCTTCGCTTACTTCCCTCAGCGTCTCTTTTGAACCCATCAATTGTGTATAGCGTACCATTTCAGGACAAGAGTTTCCATCATGATCGTTAGTAACATGAAAGATACACATATTAGCTTTTGGTGGAGGTGCCTCAATGGGTAACCTCTGCTATACAGGAGGTGATTGTGGTACTCTTACTCCAGTCCCAGTTGATTGATTTTGAAATCTTCTAGGAACATCTTGATAGGGCTGAGGATATGTCATATTAGACTTAGTCAATTGTCCCTTAAGTGCTATGATATCATTCATCAACCTTTGAATCACAGGATTTGATGTAGTGGTTGATGTTAAGGCTTGTTTAGTAGAGGTTTGAACCTCTCTTTTCCATTTTCCTGCTGTAATTAAATCATCCTCCAATTCAATTGCTAAGGTCTTAGCAGCTTCTAAGTTTTGTACTCTTTGTCTATGGATCAAGAAACTTATTTCTGAGGGCATTGAGTTGATAAAGAAACACTTCAAATTATCACCAGAGGGTCTTTGATTAACGGGGATTTTATGAACTGTCTTGTTAAATTTAGCCACAAAATCTCTCATAGTTTTAGGAATCTCTTTTTTAAGTTGTGCTAATTGAGCCAAAAGAAAATGCTCATCCTCAGCTAACTTGAACCTGGATTCAAACTTTATCTTAATATCTTGCCAGTTCGTAATATCACCATTCGGTAAATGGTAGAACTAATCTGCAGCTGCATCAGTTAATGTTTGATCAAAAAGTCTGACAACTACATCCTCATGCTGAATTGGTAATACACCACATGCCACATGAAAAGCATTCAAATGCTCACTAGTTGTTACTTTTGCATCTCCACTAAATTTAGGCAAGTGATCTCGCGAGCCTTTTGGTAGAGGGTTTAAATTAGTTCCTAAAGTGAGTGGTCCTATAGTTGGTCCCCAGGGATTATTCATAGCCATTGGTAAGATAATGTTTAAAGGCTTAGTGTTGAAAACCGTAGGAAGGGCAACACCATGCAACGTCAAGGCATGACAAGTAGAAGATATGGGTATATGAGAAAAAGCACTAGGAGGTCTACTCCTCGCTCTTCTTTGTGGTGTAAAGGAAGTAGAAAAATTCAAATTCTGCAATTCTTGAAAAACTGAATCAATAACTCCTTCACACCTCTGGGACCTCGTATACCTTCTGGACTCCAATCTGTTTACAAAATATATCTCTAATATTTCACCATAATGAATTCTAAAGCTAATCACAAGATAGCCTTATACATCTCATGATTTTATTTTTGATCTCTTATTCAACTCCCTAGTAGAGTTGCCAAAAATCTATTAGTTAATAGATTTGCCTTTTATACATTGTATTCTTTAAATCTCTGTATGCCCATTAATTAAAAGACAAAGCAACTAATAGTTGGATAATTCTAGAAATAATTATTCTCTGCATATGGGTACAGCTCCCCGACAAAGAATGATTTTCAATCAGCTCTAAATTTACAGTAATTTTGTTTGTATACTTTTTACCCGAAAGTACCAAAAGATAGATCAATATTCATTTGTCAGCACACAATGAATATACTCTTAATTAATAACACAAATTCTATTATGAATTTCACAGACTTCAATCATTTATTTTTAGAGAAAAATGCATTCCATGTGCATTCACATATAATGAGAAGAAAAGTAACAAATTCCTGATTCAAACTAAATCCACATAGAGATTACCATCTGAATCTATTAAACTCACAAATTTAATACTACAGAATCTGTAACAATTTTATTCATAAAAAAAATCTGTTCTTTTCTTTCCCAAAATATCATGAAAAACAGATTTTATCTATTGCATTTCTTTCCCCCAAAAATCTTTTGGACCTTTTCAGAGTCATTTTCATCCCTTATATAGCCACAACAGGCCTTAAATTAAAAGCAAGAAACACGGAAATACTAATTTTTCCACCCCGTCAAGTTCAACAAAATTATCAAATGAAACTGTCTTTTCAAATTACCAAAAAATAGAGCCTATTGTCTAGAAAACATGAAAAAAATTTAAGAAACAGATTCTTTCTTCCAATCAGAATACGTCGTAATGAAGTGTTGGATAACAGTATTATGTGGAAGCCCCACGTGTGCTATACGCTATTTCCACACCTCCTTTTCCTTATGAACCTGTGCAACCTTTTCGGAGTGGCTATCCAGATGTCTAATGCATAGGAAAAGAAGTGACTCAATTTTAGCGATAATAGTTAAGTCATCTGAGACCAAGCCTTTAGCCTCCTTCACATAGTTAATCTTTTTCTCAAAAGATTTCGTTATTGCTTCAACCATTTCTAGTGTCCCGTCACTTTTTAGGCACTTAATTCCAGTGCATAGGAGCTCATTTCACATGGAGGTGGTTAACTCTTCAAGTTGGTCTGCCAATTTCATGAATTCTTCACATGCCTATTTTATCAAAGAATTCCTCCATTCAATGTTCTTTTGGTAGACATACAAGATGCTATCATCCAGTCCTGGCACTAGTTTCTCAACCAGGAATTTCATAACTCCCTAAGTTTGTACTTCTCGCATCTATGCAGCCCTTGTTGCCCATTCCACCTCTTCATTTTTCCAATTACTTATTTTCATCTCCAGTTATTTCATTACCTGTATTGCCCCATTATGGACTTTACTCAAGTTCACAAAATACTTAGCTCCATATTTCCGTATCTGCTCCAACCACTCCATTACGGTCTCTGTTATTAGTCTACATTTCTATATTTGTTCCAAAGTTTTCTGATTGGCCAGGGACTTTGGATCAAATGATGTAGGTAGTTGTGACAAGGGTTGAGGATTCAGACTATTTATTGCCTCAATGTACTCTACCATTCTGTGCAACATCTCCTTCATTTGACATTTGTCCCTTTCATCTTTCCAAGTCCTTGTGATAATCTTCTTAGTTGAAGGTTTGAGATGAAGCATGTCTGTGGCATGAGTAGCAGTCCCTATGTTCACCTTTTCAATGGCAAAATCTTGAATTGTAGGATTTTCTATCTTAGCATCTGTCAATGGATGTGCAATTTCTGCCACCCATTTTCCACTATCAACGTCAAAATCAATTTTTGACACAGTCTTTGATTTCTTGGCTTTGGGAGTCTTTCCCAAGCACTTTCTCACCATATCCTCTATCGAAATGGAGGTAGGGACTATATTTCTCTTCTTGCTGCCAAGCATACTATCCAACCAGACTGGGACTGTGGAAGCTGGAGTCTTTCCAGAATCAGTTCCTACATCTTTTTCATCTCTTATTATTATGGTAGAGTCCACCTGAAAGGTTTCATGTTCTTGTTGGCTAGTGTCCTCATCATCTAGATTTCATTTCTCTGAACCTAGATTATTTTGAATGGCATCCATTCCAAGATCAACCACTACTGTGTCTAGAGATGAGGGTTTTCTTTTACTCTTGGCTTTAGAGCGAGTAACTCTAACAGGAGTCAATTGCCCTTTGCTTTGTAATGCCTTGCTTTTCTGCTCACCTTTATCCTTTTTGTGAGAATGACTTGCATCACAAGATTGAATAAATGTATTAGAAACCACGCTCTTAGAGGATGAAGTTGAACCCCTCAGCTGACTTTTTCTCAATCTGTGTTGCTTAAGCCATTTCTCTGTTCTTAGTATGACCATGAGGGTTCTAGTCTGAACATCTTCCTCCTCATTTTTCTCCCAATTTATCTCTGAGATTACCTTTAGCAAGGAGAATTGACTGAACTAACTTAAATACTGAACAACACTTTTCAATTTATGCAAATTAACAGGGAAGAAAGAAGAACTTTGAGCTCACCTTTCATGCACAACTGAAAATTCACACAAAGTTGAGAAAAGAAACTATCGCCACTGCTACTCCCCTACTGACTGATTTGAACAAACAACAGAGTCCAATAACTTATTTTCAAAGAAATAGACTTACAACATAACCTAAAATGTCAGTTGCACGACTCTTTATGATTCCTGCCTGCATGATTATCCGTGCCAATTGTGCCGAAAGGATTTGACCCTGACACCTTATTAATTCTCGCATACCTTCTCCTTTCATATCTTTTCTCAACATGATTATCTCTAGTACAGATGTCATTATCATTCATTACATGACTCTTTATGATTCCTGCCTGCATGATTATCCGTGCCAATTGTGCTGAAAGGATTTGACCCTAACACCTTATTAATTCTCGCATACCTTCTCCTTTCATATCTTTTCTCAACATGATTATCTCTAGTACGGATGTCATTATCATTCATTACCTTTGAGGTTCATCATTCAAATCTGGAATATTCCTTTATATGCCGATACTTCATTACTTTGTCTTCAAAATTATCTATCTTTGAACCTTGAACCTTGAACCATTAAAAAGTAGTTCGGAGGTTCAAGTTCAAGACTGCACTAGAGAACAAAATATTCGGTCAAACAAGGACTCACACTTTACGAACGTCACTCACAAAGGACTTAATACAACATGTTTGAACCTTGAACCCTGAATCCCCTTTTAAAAGGTTCAAAGATTCAAGTTCAACAACAACTATTACAAAGTCTATTGACGCCGTATTGAACACAAAGCCAATACTTCATAAACCGACTTTGAACCACTTTTTGAAAGGTTCAAAGGTTCAAGTTCAAGAAAGACCACAAAATGAAAACTTTCTTTGGATGCGGAAAATTTAAAGGAGCAGGCTAACATTATAAACACATACTATATAATGGATATATATATATATGAATTTATATAGATATACATATATATATATATATATCTATATAAATATATATATATACAAATAAATACTATATATATATATATATATATATATATATATATATATATGAATATTTATATAAACATATATATATTTATAATCTAATATATATATAATTATACACCGGTTATATATATACATATATATAAATATAATATTTATAATCATATATATATAAATATATACATAAGTTATATCACATATTTATATATACTCTGTTTATTATCCACACATCACTTGTTATATGATAAAACATTTAAGAACATGATAATTATTAGCTCTTATGATGAGTACACTCAAATCCAAATATATACAACTGTATAAAAAATCAAAACTCTTAATCAAAGCGCTCGATCATCACTATAAATCTTATCTCAGAGAGATCTAGGCCATTACGACGGGTTAGAGTCCTGATGAGAAGGGCATTAGCTGGGTGTCCTAGTCGATAACTCAAAAGATCATTCTCCAAAATATAAGTATGGTTATTCAAAATGATTTTCCCACAGGTGGATCATCATTTGAAGATTTGTCATTTATGCTAAATCAATTAGAAATGTCCGATGAGGATGAAAGGAATGCAAGAATTAAGAAAGGATGTGATAGCTCAGTCATTAACATAATTACCCAACATGACTATTAAGCCAAGCCTTCATGATAAAATTTAGAAGCTTTCAAACCAATCTAGGCCTGTATAGCTTTGTGTTATCGATACCTCTTGGATTGAAGTTAAACCAGAAATGGACACCCTGATCAAATAGAGTAGCTCAAAGCGGCAGATGGCCTTCGATGGGGCTATCACTAGGGATCGCCTCAAATGCAATATTCCCTTTCCTCATACCTTAGTAATAGATGTTGTAGAAAATATCCTTGGCCCACACTATCTCACAAATACTGACTAAACTAGGGTAAACTCTGATGTGGTGGCCATGTTCTTGGTTATTACGGTGACCTCCACCAAGAAAAGAGATGACACAGGTGCTCTATGCAAGGAGGTCTTCATAGCCTCGATCTTGGGCGATTTGGAGAGGGTTCTTGTCAATATTGACAATGATTGGACAATTCTAAGGCCAAGAGACTATGAGAATAGGCTAGTACCTAGGTACCCCATTATCACTATGGATGAAGCAGCCTTTACCAGGGAGAGGAATGATGCAGTTAATAGGAATGTTAATTTCCTGTTGCATTTATTTCATGTGAGAAATCCACCAAGGACCACTTGGTTCGAGGACTTCCTAAAGGAAGAAGGCTTGGCACTAGACGAGGGTGAAGCAGTGACCCCTTCTTCAAGCTCGGAATAAGGAGGCTTTGGTTCCTAGTTAGATAATGTGACAATTTTGTCCCTTCCTTTTCACCATATATTCGACATAGATTGGTACTTTAGCTTATTACTATATCAAGAAAAATAATGTTAACTTTTGATCAAATACAGACTTTGAAAGAGATAATAATCTCGCCAAATCTTAAAGATAAACATAGTTGGTTTAAATGAAATTAAATACCATGCATTAACTATTAATTTTAAGGTTTACTTAGATAAACTTCATAAGATCAGCTCGAAATTGTAATTTCTGTTACAATTGATTGTTCCGATTCATATATGTCTACATATGTTGAGAATTGGGCAATATATTCGTACTCTATTTTGATATTCATGAATATGAATATATACTCATATATGATTATAAGCAACAGGATTTACTCATATATAGGTATATATTCACATTGGTGGATACATAATCAGGGGGGTCTATTAAGGTAATGAAGGCCCTCAATTTCTATATGTGTAGACCTATATGAACTGAGAAAATCAATTGTAATGTTTAGTTGCCCTGCCATATACTCATTTGATACTTGTTGCTGGGCTGTCTATAAATGAAAGGTTATCTGACATTCTACAGACTGCAGGTAATATGTGGCTTGCATGCAAAATATTCTAGGTAAGAATTTAGGTTAAATTCTACCATGAAGCTCATCCACTTCTATTACCCTCTCAATATATATTTTACATGGATGAGTGTGTTAGCTGGGCACGGATTCAGGCATGACAGAATCCCCGTTACCCCCTTTTGTTATTGTATCCCTGATATCATCCATTATCAGGGATAGCATCTTGGTACATAAGCAAAAGGATGTAAACAGGTGATTCATAACTTTGGATGACCATTGTTCAAAAAAGGGAATTATCTAGAAACTCTGTTTATGATTATGTCATATCGACTACTTTACAATTATAGATAAATGAGGTTAAGAATTTAGAAACATCAGAGAAGGAAGTCAAAACACTCTGTTTATAATTTTTGGTTTACATTTCTCTGTTTAAGTTTTGAAATGGTAGTTCCAATCAGATAAATGGCTGAGGAAGAATCCTAGTATGGAAGATAAAATTTATTACTTCAAATAGAAAATTAAATGTTACTACCAATCTTGGCAAGTGATTTGAAAACTAACCATGCAGGAGGAGCAAGGCCATCTTTAACAAAAGAAAGGATGACAACTATGCTAAAAAGGCTTTAAACTACATGCAATCAATGATCAAACTTAAGACAAGGCACAAGGAGAATAGTGATAACTATAAAATAGTAATAAGGGCTTGTAAGGGAAAGAAAATATCTTCCCACCTATTCACTCTAGCCTGGGGTGCCATTGTAATGTTCAAAATCTATGCATATATGTAATAGATATAGAAATTATCTGGACTATGGTCTCGGGCAAGGCCGGAGGTTTTCTCGCTTCCACTCTTTCCTACTGGCACCCGCACGAGTAGAGTGATGTAAACTTTAATCTCCCTCTACCTCTCTCTATCTCTCTATCTATTTCTCTCCCACTTTTGTGACCTTTATACCTATATCTTTGTATCTCACTAGCTTTATCTCTCCATATCTCTTCTCTCATATCTTTCTCTATCTCTACCTTATTATCTCACCAACTCTCTCTACCCCTATCTCTCTCTCTCTCTCTCTCTCTCTCTCTCTCTCTCTCTCTCTCTCTCTCTCTCTCTCCTTCATTAAGACCTTTCTAAGATAAACAAATTCATTTCTTATATGGCCTACCAATTGACCTAATGTAGTACACAAATGTATGCAAAAAATATAATTTTTTTCTAATTAACCTTTCACATTTATTCGGAATACCCATTGCACATCATAGTGCACTTGATAGTTTATATTTAGCTATGAATTAGTTATATTAAGTTAACTCATTAGAACAGGTTGACCTCATAGTGCAACAATTTTTGCACACTCAGTGTTGATACCAAGTCTTTAGTTCGACTCACACCTAAGCCAACTCAGAGATGATTGATGAAGGATGAATATGGTGAATCAATGGTAGAAATAATATAGTGGCAAGTCATAAGTAGTAGGAGATTGACACTAGTAGAAAGGACAGGTACATGAATAATAGAATGGGCTCACTCGACCTCTACATGACAGAGAGATAAGGAGATGTTGGGTTTTCTCGCTTCCACTCTTTCCTACTGGTGCCCGCACGAGTAGAGTGATGTAAACTTTAATCTCCCTCTACCTCTCTCTATCTCTCTATCTATTTCTCTCCCACTTTTGTGACCTTTATACCTATATCTTTGTATCTCACTAGCTTTATCTCTCCATATCTCTTCTCTCATATCTTTCTCTATCTCTACCTTATTATCTCACCAACTCTCTCTACCCCTATCTCTCTCTCTCTCTCTCTCTCTCTCTCTCTCTCTCTCTCTCTCTCTCTCTCTCTCTCTCTCTCTCTCTCTCCTTCATTAAGACCTTTCTAAGATAAACAAATTCATTTCTTATATGGCCTACCAATTGACCTAATGTAGTACACAAATGTATGCAAAAAATATAATTTTTTTCTAATTAACCTTTCACATTTATTCGGAATACCCATTGCACATCATAGTGCACTTGATAGTTTATATTTAGCTATGAATTAGTTATATTAAGTTAACTCATTAGAACAGGTTGACCTCATAGTGCAACAATTTTTGCACACTCAGTGTTGATACCAAGTCTTTAGTTCGACTCACACCTAAGCCAACTCAGAGATGATTGATGAAGGATGAATATGGTGAATCAATGGTAGAAATAATATAGTGGCAAGTCATAAGTAGTAGGAGATTGACACTAGTAGAAAGGACAGGTACATGAATAATAGAATGGGCTCACTCGACCTCTACATGACAGAGAGATAAGGAGATGTTGAGTGATAAGGAGATTCTAAGGAGTGATAGGGTGGTGCTCAATAAAGGAGAGATAAGGTTACACAAGTATGAAAAGTTCAACATGGAGAGATAAGAGTAACAAATCGATAAATTAGAGTAGGAGATAGAGTAAGCATGGGGAAAACATAGGAGAAATAAGGGTGGTAATATAGAACATCTTTGAGGATGAGGTCCCTAAAGATGTGTCCTCACTAGTTCATAACTCTAGTCAAAACCATTTAAGAATAAAAAAAAAGTTAATTCATCACAATAAACAATTCACTCCAAAACTTTTAGTTACATAGTTTTATTTCACATCATAGATGAAACCTAGTTTAGTTTTCCCTATGGCTATTCATGTCAACAACACATATTTATTCATACCTTAATATCATTGTTAGATAGAATTTAATAGTGAAAATGTAACATTAATAATTATTGTAGCCTTATAATTCAAAAGGGTAGATATTTATGGATATTATAGTGTGTGGGAGAGACAAGACCTTTTGATATTCTATATATATATATATTAAATTTCACCTTATAAATATTTTTTTCATGAATTCCAATCTTATATATAAAGTTTTGATTGGATTAGCATGAGAAGGGATTGCAATCATTAAAGTTTGACCATTAAGACAAAAGATATAATCTCACGAGGAGTGTGGTTAACAAAAGTACCTTATATATATGAAGTTTAGAGGATCATACTTTGAAAAAGAAAAAAAATCATAAAATAGCTCTTGGATAATACATTGCCTACTTTTATAAAGTAGAAAATGATATTTTAGGTCACCATTAATTAAGAACCATTAATGATAAAGTGAGGTGTGGTCAAAAGGTTCACCCCTTGATTCTCATAATGGAGACAAAGGTTGGAATCCACAAAGGACACTCTAGTGTTTAACGCTATCCTAGATAGACATCTTAATAATTTTTTTATGGGTAATTTATAACAAGATGATTGTTTCAAAAACCCATATATTCGATTCATAACTCAAATAAGATATAATTATCATAACAAAAAAACTATAAAGAAAATAAGATAACTAATAGCATATCAATTCATAGAAAAAATCTTCAACCATTTTAGTGATTTTCAAAATCTTAGCTTCAATATCTCTTGGTGTTTTCTCATGATGTAGTAAATATTGTTTATATTATCAATATTTCAAAAATCTTTAGATTTTATAGAAATGATTTTATTTAATAATATCTCTAACCTTCTGACATAAATGAAGACATTTATTAGATTTTGATGTATTTTGTATAATGCTTTAATTTGATAGTGCTACTAGAAATCTACATAAGGCCCAATGATAAATAGTATATTATTTGATGAATGTGATTTGAAACATTAATAGAAAATGTACACAATTAAATAAAAAAGAATCATACTATTATCTAATTCATTTATATCTATTGAATTGATCTACATAAAATTCACTTATAACATACATTATGCTACTTGTATACCTTCATATATATTTAGGGATGGTGAGCATATTTTTTATTTGCTATATAATAATTTTTTATATTATAGTATTTAAGAAGGCTAATTAAATAGAGTTATAATTTAAAAACTAAAATAAGATAATAATCCAGCTACTATGGGATGCTTTCATATATTATTACTTATTTTATCTATATTTTATCTATATTACTTATTCATCTACTAGAATATTTTATGAAATCAAAACTTTATCTTATATAATTAGTAGATAGACTATTTAGTGTGGGCATTGCCCATCAAAATTAAATATTTCTCATTCCTAAAAGAAAATTAGATCAATTTTTCATGCCAAAAAAGAATTCCAATCAATTTCTCACACTTGAACAAAAAAACTATAAATGCAAAAGAATGTTTCTAAAAAATAATAATAAATGACAATCCAAATTTCTATTTTGAAAAAATCATTTTAAAACTGCTATTAAAAACAAAAAGTTTCTATCTTTTAATTGGAACAATCTAGATAAAAAATCTTTCTTTTTCCATCAACCCATTGTTTCTCTTCCAAGAAAAAGTTTCTATATAACATTAATGTATTTTTCTATCACATTTCAATAGAAGCAAATTCAGTTTCAACACACAGGCAAATTGGGCATCGCAAAAAACGAATCAACATCATATTTTTTTCATAAGGTATATATGTGACTTCTGCAACTAAGGATCTTTCAAACTATTTTGAAATTGTTCGTTCTCATTTTTTTTTTCCCTTAAAAATCTGATTGTTTTTTACTATTGCAACATGAAATGGGTTGGATGAATTTAAGTCTAACAAAAGATGAACTTCATAATAAGTTTCTATTGAATTTTATTCAAATGCTTTATTTTCTATTTAATTTAATGGATGATATCTGTATAATGTTTTAATGATTAAAAAATACCTATGTTTGCTATTGCTTGCAAATATATATATATAGTTTTGAAGTTTCATCGAACTGAAATTTTGAATAGAATATTTGGACAACAAATTGAGACCTTTAAATCTACTTGTTACAATTTTTCGTTTCACATCATGCAAAGACATGACATAAGAAAAAATAAATAAAAGGATGATTTATTCATTACTATTCTATTACTTCTATTCATAAATTTCTCAGAGAAAAAGGTATTCTATTAACTTCTATTCAGAAAATTTTGTGTAAAGAAGATTGTTTTTTCTAAATTATTCACATACATTGGAGATTTGATTTGCTTTTTGTTTTTTAAATCTATTTTACTTTTATAGATCAATTTTAATTTTTTCCGTGTTAATGTATTGTAATTACTTAAAATAAATCAATATTATGTAAAAGTATCAATATAGTAACAAAATGATTCTCTCCAAAAAATCTTGATAAGATTTTTCTTTCTATAATGAAATTAAATATGTTTCTATATTTTAAATAAATTAAATAAAGTTATATTATATTTCTATATTTGAATTTGGTTTTTTTTATGTTTCTATATTTAGATTATAGTAAAATATATCATTCTCAATACATTATATCTAAATTATAAAAAAAATAACTAAATCTATTTATACATCACTTATACAAATAAACTGAAGTGATAAGATTTAGAAATATAATAAAATAATGATAATATAATACTAATATAAAAGCAAATTTAGGTTAGGATAAATATCAATATTCTATATTTTTATACATCCATATGATATAATAAAAAAAATATGAATATATGATAGACTTTCTAAAGTCTATTGAAATAACTATGTTTATAAATATGAATATCATATAAGACCAAATTTGTAAAATAAGGCTTCTTTGTGGTACCTATCATTGCTTATGTTTAATAAAACATGGATTTACAAGAAAATAGCTAAGGCTTTATGAAAAATTGCTTATGTTTAATAAAACATGGATTTACAAGAAAAAGATAAGGCTTTATGAAAAAACCAAGATAACCCCCTTTCTCTGTCTCGCCCCTCCTCCCCATAATTGTAAAGATTCAAATACTACCATTTTCCTATAACAGATTGAGCATGTCATTTCAGTGGTATAAATATGAATATCATTGTATGAGATTCCAGATTTGATTGTGTGAGATTTTTCACATAAAAAAATCTCACACAATCAAATCCAGAAGCTCATATAGGTATAAATATGATTTTATTGCAATTAAAAAAATTGAGTGACAAATTGCACTATACTCAAAAGTTTTCAATATTTTAAAAAAGCTTAAGCTGATCTTTGTCATATCAGAAAACTAGGATAACCCCCCTTCCCAGAATATTTGAATACTATCACTTTCCTATGATAGACAATACCATTTTAGTGGTATAAATAAGGTTTCATTGCAACTAAAAAAGGGATAACCCCCCCTCCCATAGAATATTTGAATAGTATCATTTTCCTATGATAGATTGAGCATGTCATCTAAGTGGTATAAATATGGTTTCATTGCAATTAAAAAAACTGAGTGACAGATTGCACTATACTCAAAAATTTTCAATATGTAAATAGTGCTTAAGCTCATCTTTGTAATATGAGAAAACTAGGATAACTCCCCTTCCCTTGAATATTCAAATACTATCATTTTCCTATGATAGATTGAGCATGCGATTTCACTGGTATAAATATGGTTTCATTGCAATTAAAAAACTAAGTAACAGATTGCACTATACTTGGAAGTTTACAATATGTAAATAGTGCTTAAGTGCATCTATATAATATGAGAAAACTAGGATAACTCCCCTTCCCCCAAATATTCAAATACTATCATTTTCCTATGATAGATTGAGCATGCAATATCACTGGTATAAATATGGTTTCATTGCAATTAAAAAACTAAGTAATAGATTGCACTATGCTCAGAAGTTTCCAATATGCAAATAGAGCTTAAGCTCATCTTTATAATATGAGAAAACTAGGATAACACCCCTTCCCCTAGAATATTCGAATACAATCATTTTCCTATGATAGATTGAGCATGCCATTTCAATAGTATAAATATGGTTTCATTGCAATTAAAAAAACTAAGTAGCAGATTGCACTATACTCAGAAGTTTTCAATATGTAAATATAGCTTAAGCTCATCTTTGTAATATGAGAAAACTAGAATAACCCCCCTTCCCCTAGAATATTCGAATACTATCATTTTCCTATGATAGATTGAGCATATGCCATTTCAGTGATACAAATATGGTTTGATTGCAATGAAAAAATTGAGTAGCAGATTGCACTATACTCAAAAGTTTTCAATAAGTAAATAAATATTAAGCTCATCTTTTTAATATGAGAAAACTAGGATAACCCCCCTTGCCCTAGAATATTTGAATGCTATCATTTTCTTATGTTAAGCATGTCATTTCAGTGGTATAAATATGGTTTCATTGCAATTTAAAAAACTGAGTGATAGATTGCAATATACTCAGAAGTTTTCAATATGTAAATAGTGCTTAAGCTCGTCTTTGTAATATGAGAAAACTAGGATAACTCCCCTTCCCCAGAATATTCGAATACTATCATTTTCCTATGATAGATTGAGCATGCCATTTCACTAGTATAAATATGGTTTCATTGCAACTAAAAAACCGAGTAACAGATTGCACTATACTCAGAAGTTTCCAATATGTAAATAGTACTTAAGCTCATCTTTATAATATGAGAAAATTAGGATAAATCCCCTTCCCCCAGATATTCAAATACTATCATTTTCGTATGATAGATTGAGCATGGCATATCATTGGTATAAATATGGTTTCATTGCAATCAAAAACTTGAGTAACAGATTGCACTATACTCAGAAGTTTCCAATATGTAAATAGAGCTTAAGCTCATCTTTATAATATGAGAAAACTAGGATAACTCCCCTTCCCCTAGAATATTCGAATACTATCATTTTCCTATGATAGATTGAGCATGCCATTTCAGTAGTATAAATATGGTTTCATTGCAATTAAAAAAACTAAGTAGGAGATTGCACTATACTCAGAAGTTTTCAATATGTAAATAGAGCTTAAGCTCATCTTTGTAATATGAGAAAACTAGGATAATCACCATCCCCTAGAATATTTGAATATTATCATTTTCCTATGATAGATTGAGCATGCCATTTCACTGGTATAAATATGGTTTCATTGCAATTAAAAAAAAATGAGTAGCAGATTGCACTTTGCTCAGAAGTTTTCAATATGTAAATATAGCTTAAGCTCATCTTTGTAATATGAGAAAACTAGGATAACCCCCCTTGCCCTAGAATATTCGAATACTATCATTTTCCTATGATAGATTGAGCATATGCCATTTCAGTGATATAAATATGGTTTCATTGCAATTTTAAACACTGAGTAGCAGATTGCACTATACTCAGAAGTTTTCAATATGTAAATAAAGATTAAGTTCATGTTTGTAATATGAGAAAACTAGGATAACCCCTCTTGCCATAGAATATTCGAATACTCTCATTTTCCTATGATAGATTAGGCATGCGATTTCAGTGGTATAAATATGGTTTCATTGCAATTAAAAAAATTGAGTAGTAGATTGCACTATACTCAGAAGTTTTCAATATGTAAATAAAGCTTAAGCTCATCTTTGTAATATGAGAAAACTAGGATAACCCCCCTTGCCCCAGAATATTTGAATACTATCATTTTCCTATGATAGATTTAGCATGCGATTTCAGTGTATAAATATGATTTCATGGCAATTGAAAAAATGAGTGGTGGATTGCACTATACTCAAAGAAGTTTTCAATATATTAATAGAGCTTAAGCTGATCTGTGTAATATAAATTACAATTGGCATAACCATTGCACCTTCTATTGATGCAAGTGCTAGTCTAATAATTGTATGTAATTATTATGAATATAATCAGCAATTCAACAAAAATAGAATTGCAGACAAATAGATATATTGTAGCTATAAAATTAGGTAGCTAGAGGGAATGTGTAATGATACTATATTGAGAGGTTTTATACAAGAAAATTTAGATGTAAAAAAAAACTAGGAACATAATTATACATCTTAAGGAGAAGATGATATAGTATAGGTTGGTTGAGAAAATCTCTTCTGAATGTTTAAGTTGGTTGCATATATGCATTTCACATTATACCAAAGGTTTAAAAGAATGTGATTTCCTTTTGTTATGAAAATTTCTAGACTGCATGTTTAAGCATGTTCATCCCTCTAGTTCAGGGATTTCCTATCCTTCATGTTCTCATGCTTCAACAAGTAGCATAAACTTAATCAAAGTAATTGTCCAGGTTGGTTTGGGGTTCTTTGTCTAATGGAAACCCTAGACAATTAGATGCAATGTTCTAAGCTTGCTTGTTCAATGTTGTCTTTTTAAATTTCATTTCCCTTTGTTATTATACTTATCGACCATCACCATGCAATGCATATATCCCATTAATGATGAAAACAATGAACTGTTCTTCCATTGTAGTGTTGAAACAAACAACTGGAAATAAACCATGTTCCAATCTTGAAACAATGACACAATGTCTTCTATATAGAATAAAAAATAAACCAATAGTATACTGCTTATTACAATGTGCAATTACTCATTAGATATATGTGGTTATGCTATAGAATCAAAACACCACATACTCTATAAGTCAGCCCAAGCTCAGGCTGCCATTGTCTATTAAAAGACTGATAATAAGGCTCTAATGCGCTATATAATCACCATAATACTAAGTTGACCATGATAAACTTTCTAAGCACTGTATATATAACTGGAATAATATATGTCTGCCATAGACAAGAGAACACTATTCTAGGGAGCCGATCGACCAATTCATATTTGCATCTGCAAAAAAATATAAAAACAATTTATATGTGGCCTGATCTATGTTTCATCTGTTTTTACCAGTATTTAAGTAGAAATAGATGAGAGAAAGGGCTGCAAACATACCAAGTAATACATAGCTCCTTGTTGCAGGGCTTGCAAAGTGAATCCCTGTTCATCCATTATTACTGGTTGGCCGTAGGAATGAAACAGAACAGCATTTGGACCGAAGAGGGCCTTCACATTGATAGGACCCATTGGAACATCGATTGGAATATAATTGATAAAAACGGTGAATGAAGAAGCATTCGAGCTGCTCACTCTCGATTCTGCGCACAATAGATAAATAAGTCTAACGAACAGTTCTTCAAACTTGGAGATTGAGAAAACAATAATAAAAAAAATGAGAATACAGTTATCATGCATATATATATTTATTTAACTTTTCTGATCACAGTGCACGATAAGATATATAATTCTTTCTAATAGCGGATCGACAAGGATTGGAAAAATATACGTTGGTTTTCCCAAGATTTGGTTTTTAAATCATCCATGTCAAACCCATTAAAAATGTTTAACTATAGATCTCATTTCTTGAATCTGCATAAGAAAATCTTTGCATACCGGCACCTGAATGAATAATAGTGCTGTCATTCAGAGGTGGTGATAAGAGATTTTGGTGGGGTTTAAAGGTCTCAGCTCCTGCATGGTGATCCACATATGGAGGATAAGCTTGTCCTTCATTGTGTAGAAATGAAGAATAGGTCTGTTGATTCTGAGGTATATTGGACATTCCATGAATATTGCCAGTACATGATGTACCTTCATTCCACATTTGTGCTACTTCCATGTTGAGGTATTGCGCAGTATTAATTCCCTCAGTCTGCTGATAACCCAAGTACTGCATTGGAAATGAGGCAGAACAAGGCAGCAGAGAGGAAGGCAGTTCTCCAATGAAAGAGTTTGTATTGTTGTTGATAGGACCCATTGGAACATCGATTGGAATATCATTGATAAAAACGGTGAATGAAGAAGCATTCGAGCTGCTCACTCTCGATTCTGCGCACAATAGATAAATAAGTCTAACGAACAGTTCTGCAAACTTGGAGATTGAGAAAACAATCATAAAAAAATGAGAATACTGTTATCATGCATATATATTTATTTAACTTTTCTGATCACAGTGCACGATAAGATATATAATTCTTTCTAATAACGGATCGACAAGGATTGGAAAAATATACGATGGTTTTCCCAAGATTTGGTTTTGAAATCATCCATGTCAAACCCATTAAAAATGTTTAACTATAGATCTCATTTCTTGAATCTGCATAAGAAAATCTTTGCATACCGGCGCCTGAATGAATAATAGTGCTGTCATTCAGAGGCGGTGATAAGAGATTTTGGTGGGGTTTAAAGGTCTCAGCTGCTGCATGGTGATCCACATATGGAGGATAAGCTTGTCCTTCATTGTGTAGAAATGAAGAATAGGTCTGTTGATTCTGAGGTATATTGGACATTCCATGAATATTGCCAGTACATGATGTACCTTCATTCCACATTTGTGCTACTTCCATGTTGAGGTATTGCGCGGTATTAATTCCCTCAGTCTGCTGATAACCCAAGTACTGCATTGGAAATGAGGCAGAACAAGGCAGCAGAGAGGAAGGCAGTTCTCCAATGAAAGAGCTTGTATTGTTATTGGGAAGGGTAACACCATATTGGTCAAAACAGCTTTGCCCAGTGGCAGAGGATTTAGAGGATTTTTCAGCAGAAGCCTGAAGATGGCGTTGTTTTTGCTTGGTTCGGGATTTTCTGTTGTGAAACCAGTAGGAAACACTGGCATCTCCCACTTGGCCATATTCTTCAAGTTGCATCCTGATCTTCTGTATCTCTTCTCTCGGAGGATTCACCATACCAGAATTGAATATGCTCTCCAGAATTCGAATCTGTTCTGGCTTAGGATTCCATCTGAGTTTTGGGTCTGGGTTCCTCTCTTTCTCCTTCTCCTTCTCCCTCTCTCTCTCTTCCTCCCGTGACGATGTTCCTGCTTCAAAATTCGTTAATCAAAAACATACCATTCAGGATACATATTCTAAAAATTCCATCTTTGAAGTCACTAGCTGGATTCGATTGTGTATTTTTGTCATTAAGGTTTCGGATCGGATCATCTTCATGATAAAAAAGATGTAGAGTTGTAAGTTGATGAAAAACATACACAATCGAATTCAAAAGCAGCTAAACGATACACTAAGATTGTTAAAATCTGATAAAATTAATCACATTTTTGAAAAAAAAAAGAAGGGAGACAGAAGAGAACAGAAAGGAAGAGAAGAACGGTTTCTTACCTTCATTAGAGGACAAGTTTGGGCCGGAGATGTTTGAAGAGGTGGTCATTTGGTGCCATTGATGTTGAGAAGTTGAGGGCTTCGATTTGAAGAGATTTGGCCAATGCCTGTTGGAAGTCATCCTGACTAAACCTGAACCCACCTCTGAACAGGTACAATTTATCCACGTTTCTTTGCCTGACACTGCAAACACGCACACTGATGGAGATGAACTCCCAGTGCTGAGAATACCAAGCTTCTTCTACTCTGCTCTGCTGCTCTGCTACCACAATTTATTGACAATGAAAACCCTAGACAAAGCCCATTAATACGCCATAAAGGGCAAAACTAAAGGGAAAAACTCACTGAGAAGCTCAGAGAGAGAAGCAGAAAATATCTCACATGGGCAAAGGAATTAATGAATCCGTGTGAAAGATCCAGGTGGGTAGTTGGGGAATACATTTAATATTTAAAATGGAGCTTTTTGAAAGTCAAATGAGAAGTAGACGGGTGGCAGCATACGAAGAGAATTTGTAAATGCTAAGGTGGCAGCCGCAGGGAAGACGAATGGGAGGGTGGCCAAGTTTCCTAATATTTCGCATCTGACAGGGGGTAAAGAAAGAAGGGCCACTGCCATTCAGTGTGTTACGAGAGAATGTTAAGCGATAGGCATAGCTTACTCAGGACAGGGGCTGTTCGGTGCGATTCCGACATCCAATTTTTCCTCTGTCGGGAAGAGGAATTCAATACAAAATGGGCATTTTCAGCGTAGGGTTTAAGAAAAATTACATAAAAAAAGGTCATTTTTAGTTTAGGGTTTAAGAGGAACTACGTACAAAATGGACATTTTGAGTGAAGGGTTTTCCATTTCCAGCTTCTTCTTCTTGGAGACTCCAATTTATGTGGGGGCCACTACGCGTATTTCCAACCCTGATAAATGAATCTTAAATAATTAACCAGGTTTTTGTGCCCCTTTTCTTCCCGGAGGGCCATATAATACAGTCGTCTTTAAGTCGTTTTTGTTTGCGTGTGCACGACGAAAACAGCCAAGCTAAGCTGGAATGTCCAAGATTCCCCCGTTAACATTTCTCTTTTTATCAAAACAGAAACACTTTCCTTATCAAGATAAAGATCAACGGTCATATCTATCTTGCCATGTTCATAAGAAGTAATAGTCAACATCATCTAGGGTGGACAACGAGAAAAGTGCATGCACTTTTACCACCTTTATATGCATGCACCTTTTATGTGACTTTATTACATGTCATTAATGAATGACTAATATCTATTTTGGTTTATCTATGTAGGATTTTTATATGTAAGATTTTATATGCGTTATTTTATACAAGTACGCGAATCTAGAGTTTTAGACTAAAATCTTTTCAATAGAAAGTTGTGATTGATGGGTTTCTATATTGTCAAAGTTCTTCAAGACAGAATCACAACCTTATCTTTATGGATTAGTTGTACATGTGATTGTTTATTTTGATTTATTGAGAACACTTATTGGTGCAATCTTATCAAAAGACAGAGAAAATTAAAGACTTATTCCTATTAGATATTTAATCTCTAACCAATCCTAAGTTCTAATTTTTAAAAGTTGGTTGTGATGTCTTGACCTAGTTAACATTCACATCCATCCAATTTGTAGATAAGCTTTCTAGTTCATCTCATTTTCATTTATGATTTCTATTTAAATCAAATTCAATGTCTCATATAATATCTTATTAAAAAAATTAAGTATTAGTGTAACTAATTGTTTTTTATTAAAGTAAGCTAGAAAGGGCCCCAACCCATTACAAAACTAAAAAAACCAACTAAATAACATGTTGTTGAAGGAGAAATTAGTAAGGTTAATAAAAAAAATAAAACCAAAACACAACATAACCAAGCTCAACTAAACAAAATGAATTGAAACAAGCTATGGGAGATTAGAGTTGGGACTCAAGAGTAGCCCAAATAGGACAATTTGAGTTTTTTAGGTTGACAAGAATTGACTCCTTCTTGTCACGAACAATAGTCCAAGAAGAAAAATTAACATCTCAAAATTCAAAAGGAATAGTGTCGGAAGAGCCATCAAAGGCAACAAATGAGTTTGACAAGCGGGCTACCAAGCCTAAAAGGGTAACCTAATAGTCTAGAGATAGAGAGTTAGGAACCATGGACAAGATGGGACCAGAATTTGAAATAGCGCCAAAAGGTGCCAAAGGACCAACAACACCATGAAGGTGTTCAATTAATTGTTGTATCATTCATTTTGGCATAAAATAATTGTAGACATTCTTTTATTTCTCTAACATTCAGTAAATATATAACCTTCCACCACTTAGAGTTCAACACTAGGTGTACACATTGTTGATTCTTTTTATCTAATTTTTTGAATTTATTTACTACTTTAAATCTAAAACTTTATGCATCCCTCTTTATCCTCATACATGATGGATAAAAAATGGTGATGATATGGAAAGATCACCCCTTTTATGAATGTCAATACACTATCTTGTCCTTTTTCAATTTTCCATACAAGAGACATATATTAAACACCCTAATAATTTCGAACCCTAAAGTTAGTTTTCTTCATTTTATATTGGCTTGCTTTTACTCTATTTTGACACTTTTCTAAATCTTTGCATTTTTCATAGGTCATATTTATTGCCCTAATATGTGATTTTAATGATGGCGAATCTCCCCCATCATGAGTATCATTTATATTTTATGGATTGTTGAATATTTTCTAATATGGATTAATTCAATGTTATAAATATATGTCTCCTTACAAATTTATTGATCAAATAAAATGTAGTTTGTCATGTAATGGTAGATTAGATATCTATTGATTCAATATTTGTATTCTTATATTTTATCTATTGATCACGATATTATTGCATGCATTCATAACTTGCTATCATACTAATTATTTCTATTGTTAGTTAGAATATGTAGTTATACATTATGGATATATAATAGAGCTCTATAATAGTTCTAGATGATTGATAATATTCAATTGGATTGAGTTTATTCTTATTAGAGATCCACAATTGAACATTGTATCTTTTACATTGTTCAAGATCTTAGTTTGGAAAGATGATGGTGTGTACTTGAGAGTAAATGCAGATGAGAATAATTGTAATTAGCGAGGTTTAGTTGAGGAAAACATATTTTATGTTAGGCCACTTTTATCTTTAGACCCCCTAATGTACACATCAAACTTAGTAATTATTATTCAACACCTAAATTGGTTTTAGGTGCCATTTAATTTATTTTCACTACTTGTTTACTTTTACTTCCCATGTGATATTCACGTATATTTATTCAATCATTTATTTTTCATAGTAGACCTAATAATTGATTAAATAAATTATGATATGCAATTATTTAATATACTCAAATTACATTAATTAGATGTAACTTATAATATGGATTTCGATTTTGATGATGTAATTTAATTAAATATTATATTAGATGATTGAATTAGAGCTTAACTATGATATTGGGTTAAGTGCCAATAATGAGATTTGAATATAATGATATTTGAAAAGTTAGTTAAAGTTAAATGTGTATAGTAAAATAATGTGTGAATACGAAATTTGGTTGATTAATTCATTTTTATTTATTGAGATGAATATTTGTAATTTTTCAACTATTTCATTTTTATTATAATTTAAATTTTAACCATGATTTTGATGTTTTACATGTTAGTGGAATGATCTTGTATAAGTGATTTTTTCAAAATAGTGTTTTATGTGAAAAATATTTTAATGAATTTATGCAATCAATTTAGTGTGTTATGAGGGTTATTTGGCTATATACTATCATGTAATAGATTTAACTTGCATATTAAGTATACATGATTATAAGATTTTCCAATAAGAAAATAAATGAGTTATAGCTAATTCATGTCTTACTCCAAACTATGGAGAAATGAGCTAATTTATTACATATTAACTCATGACACCTATTAGGGTTCATCGAGTGTGGCTAAGACCCCTTTTGTTCAGATTGAGTTGGTAAATTTTTATGCCTACCATATAGTTGATTGGTTTATGCCTTTCATTGGTCATTAAATTATTTAATCTTAGAGCTCATTCTACCTTGGAACTTATAGATTTCCATTTTGATGAAAAAACAAAATTAATGTTATATACGAACTTCATCCTATGGAGAAGAAATATTTAGAGCGTTATATTTTTTAAAGTAAAGAAAATTTGGAAAACATAATGTTTAATATTTTTATATTAGAAAGAGAATGTGAATTTGTATGTTTTAGTATTTCAATTTTTTTAGCGAAAAATTGACAATAATAAGTTTCAACTTTTGGATATCTTTATTTTTGTTTAAAATTATCAATATAGAAAAAAAAATTATTTAATTCTAGAGGGGTTCTATCTAAAAGAATTTAATTGAAGTGGATTAAATAAAAATTTCTTGAATATAATCACTTAGGATTAAATCAAATTCCTAATAGAATCTCCTCCACACCTATCAAAGTACTAAATAAACATTTTTTTTTTTAAAAATCAAATAAATATTTAGAAATGTTATGTTTTAAATGTATAGCCTTTACTATTAAATTTATAAAATTTATAATATATGTTATGTTTTATTTATTCTTATGTATTTATTAAATTTTATAAGTACTTATTTCCATTATAGGAAGACAATAATCTCTATTTAAGGCATTAGAAAAAATGACAAGCTTCATTAAGTAAAAATAGCAAAAAAATATTAGAGTTCAGATGTATGTCTTTCTCTCAATATAAAATAATAATTTTGATATATATGCTCAAGGAAATGTGCTACAACATAATATAGGTCTTAATTTTTTGTTAGTAATAATTTAAATATTCATAGGTTATAAAATATTACTAAAAGATATTTTCATAATAGAAATTGAAGTAATAATATAATTTCAATAAATCATCAAAAATAGTGAAAGTTGCGTGACATGGATTAATGCCACTCTATAAAAAAATATTAAAAAATTCATTAAAAAAGAATAATATTGATCATTTGAAATAATTTTGATGAATTTTTTTTCCAAATAACAACTATTGTAAGATCACCTTAAATGTAATGAAAATAAAAAATATTTTTTAATGCAAGAACCATTATCTTTTCATTGAAAATGAATTAAAATGTTTGCACTGTAGATCAAGTTTGAAAAATTATTTATGAAATTAAGATATATAATTGTATACACATAAATCTGGCTTGAGTAATTAATTTGATGTAGAGGTTATTTAAACATTCCTCTATTATACAGTTGAATTCCCCAATTTAATTATATATTTATTTTCCCAAAATTATTCTAAAATCCTATTTATTCCATCCCACTTGCATCCATATCTTCATCCCCTTTTCCACCTCATCAGACACATCAGCATGTGACAAGTCAGAATAGCTATTTTGCAAATTAAATTGGTCAAATATCCTCACATCACATGGGTACTTGCACCATACATCTAGGTGCTTGGATCTACACCATGGGTAACTAGACCTTCCTTGCTCCATACATCTTAGGTACTTCAATCTTACATTTGGGTACTTTGACCTTTCTTGCTCCACGCTTATTTACTAGAAGTTGCTTCTTGAGCCCATATTTAGCAATAAATATGATCAATCCATCTCAACCTCCATCTACTTGGCCTTACCTCATAAATGATCTTTGCATCCTCACCATCCAATTTGGTAGATTGAATCTCAACCCTTGATTCCTTGCAATCTCACTCTTGGCCTTGGAAATTCTTTAAATTGAGCCATTCCCAACATGTAAATATGTCTCTTATCTCTTATTTTTTCATCATAGTAATGCTCATTTTCATCTATCTTATGCATCAATTTATCTTATCTTATCTTATTTAGCATGCTTTTTATCTTAAGATCTTGTTTATATCATGCTTATATCTTCATCTTTGCTCCATATTAGCTTGTATATCTTGCATTTAGCTCTCATTTACATTAAATTGCACATCATTTAGTAATCTCATTCTCTAGTGTGTCATCTAATTGAATCTTGTGCACAATCTAAGAGCACTAATCTTGTAGATTCAATAGGCCCTTGGAGATAGAGGACAATGGGATGCCCTTGAGAGATTTTTTGTATATTTATGTTTATATGCTTTGATTGAATCTCATGAACTAATATCTCATTGGTACACTTAAGCTAACTCCCTTTTCTTCTGTACAATAACTAGTTTCCTGATACTATATGCATTAAAATGAGCTTATTATGTCTTCATACGTATAGTGTCGCAGTTAAAACATTGCATTGGTGAAGTGACCACCAAGGGTCAAACCCCTGTTGGGCCACTATGCTCATAGGTCTTGTATCTTCACTAGTCCGTTGTGCTCACAAGTTTGAACAAGTGAAGTGTGGGGATGAGGTCCCCCATTTGTGGTCTCACTGGTTCATAACTCTAGATCAAAAGTGTTTCATGTGGAACCAGAGAGCGTGTCATGCCAACATCACCGGTCACATTAAAAAGTTTACCAAACATTATTTAGAAAAAAAATGAAAATGAACATACTATATAAAAAGGGAATATATGAATCCATTGACTCATGCTAGAGAAAGTCACCAAATTTAATTCAATATCTTAGAAATGAGAATCAAGATCTACATCCAATAGGTATGTAGGAAAAATACTGCAATGAGAACTCTTAAAATGACCCTATTTGATTAAGAAATATTTATTGGTCGTTTTATTAAATATGTAACTTTACAAACTTATTATTATACTTATTTTTATCTAAAATGTCATTTTCATATAATATTTTTAATTCACTAATTTTTCTTCATGTTGGATAGTAACCACTTAATTAATCAAGTTAAGTAATAGTTGTGTATGAAAGCTTACAAGAGTACATGTGCATTTTGGATAGCATGAAGAAAACCTTTATATCTATAGGCATGTTTTTTTCAATGCATTTCATGTTTAAATAGTGAGTTATAGTTTTAAAGATATTTTTTCCAATATGATGCTCAGCAACATTATAAGATATAAGCTACATATTGAAGGTTTGAAATGATATTTATGGAGAAATTATGTAGAGAGGTCTAAGTATTTGATTAGTTTTCAATATTTTTTAATAATTAAATGGGTTGACACAATATGTTCCATCTATGAGGAGACATTCATAATCTTCATTAGTTAGTTTTTATTGTGTGTGGTGTATGAAAATTATAAATTATATTGATTACATAGAATAAATTTTAAAATACAAATGAAACTAATAATAAATAAACTAATATAAGTACTTGGCTAATACTAAATTTTAATAATCAATAACATTGATGAAAATAAATACTAAATTACATAGAAATAAATAAAATCTCAAGTTACAACATAATTTTGAAAAATAAGAATAAATTAAAGTAGAACTATACATGCTAGCACACTAGAGACATTTTTAAGAGAAAACATTAAATTTATATAATCTAGTTTCAACAATTAATTTTTTATTTAAAAAAATTAAAATAGGAAAAAACTGAAAAGATAATGATTTAAAATGGTAAGAAAAGAATATTGTTAGAACGTTGAATATAAGGCTAGTAGAATTTTGATAGAGATAAACAATAATAAAAACTGTAAAGTAACTCAAATGTTAAATACTAGCTTAGGGAATTGGTTGTAGTAGTGAAGAGGAATAAATGGAGTGTAGGCAATGAGCTATGATAATGCACTTGAGGAGACTTACTATATAGAACAACTACAATTAAGGAGGGATAAAGTACTAACTACTTTCTTCAAATTGAAGGATGAAGAAGGATGAGTGGAGTTACAAAATCTTCCCTCAAATCAATTTCAAAGTATCAGTAAATAAAGGGTTCAAGACAAAAATAATGTAAAAAATTAAATAATGAACAAACCCTTTGCTCAAGGAAGGAATGCAATTTCAAAAAACTGTTGTTTTATTAATTATTAAAATTGGGTTCAATTATTGGTTTTAGGGTGATTATTTTAAACTCTCACTATAATTGTAAAATTATTGTTTATTTTGCTCATAAACAAGTAAGACGAGATCAAACATCGCCCCATTCTTTTCAAGGTGCTTCCTTGAATCTCATTATGACTAGGTTTGAATAGCTCGATGTAGGTAATTGATGTAATTAGTTATTTAGTTATTTTATATAGTTAAATAATTTTTTTTTAAAATTAGTTATAGGATATATTTTTATATAGGAATTTAAATTGTATGTATGGATGTATGTATGTATGCATGTATGCATGTATGCATGTATGTATATATGTATGCATACATATATACATACATGTATTATACTTCTATAATAAAGATATGGGTAATTTAATGAGTGAAAAAATTAGAATAATTTATTTTATCTATGAACCCATTAGCTCATACACTAACTATATAGGGAACGAAATAGGCTAAAACTAAAAATTATTTACCAAGATAATTAATATTGAAACCATGGTATCATGTAAACACCCCACGCACATGGTATACAATCTTAAGAAAATAGTAAAATTATAATGACTTCACATAGATGTCCCCTGAATACCCTTAATGAGTCCTCGGATAGGAAAAATCATTGTTAAGACATCATAACTTTAAACGACTCACATCTCTAAATCTAGTACCCTAATTTGAAGTCCACTAACTTGTCTGGGTCCCAATTATCATCCAAATAATTCATTTTTCTCTCTAGAGCCTAAGTAATATATTTTTCCTTCAATTTTTTTAAGAAAAAATGATGATAATAATATTAGTTATGCTTCATGCCCAAGTTCATGAATCCATATGACAATGAATGCCAATATTTTTAAGGAATATTAATTAAAATTACTTTTCAATTATCAGTGAAATCTCTTTAAACTTCTTATGCCTGTTTGAAATACATAAAATATAAAGATTTTTGCAAGATAAATGGCACCTTAACCCTAAGTCATACAAGTTGTACATTATTGAATCTAATATAAAACCTTTAGATCACAAATAAAAATTATTACAGATACCATACAATTTTACCATGAAAAATTTGGTCTCAAAAGAGTGTTTTAAAATATGTTTACCCTATTGCACTTTGTGTTTTTGATAACATGGAGATATATTATCTGATTCTCTATTGTGACATTTTTATTACTCTATTGTTTTCTCTTAGCCCTTTCTCTTTAGAGTAGTTTTCTTGATATTAATGAGACCCTTTTCAAAAACCCCTTATACTACCCCTCATAAAATTAAAATAAAATTTTTGGTGTAACCATTTAGGGTAAATGGGATTCCAAATATTGAGGTAACAATATGGATCATAATGAAGAGACCTTTATAACTATCACTTTGTATCACCTCATAAGAGAGAGAAAATAATTGTTGAGGTTGCAGAGAGAAATCCTAGGCTAATAGGAGGAGGTTCTACATTAAAAAACTTAAAAGGCTCAGAATTGATTTATGGTGGTCTTTTATTTTTTGTTATATAAACTAATAGTAAGGCTTCTAAGAAATAAAAATATTTGATAGTAGGGCTAACAAAAAAACGTGCATTGTAAAACTAAAAGCATTTGATAGTGAAATGTAGTTCAATGATTGTGATTAATGCAATATTCAAGGAAAAGAGCTCAAATTGGATGTTAAAATTTTATTTTTAGAAGGCCTTAACTCTAATAGATTTGTTTGATACAATTATTTTTTCTCATTACAAAAGATATTTCGATATAGTGGTGTAAATAATTTAGTTAATGGAGTATAATAATAATTATTAATAACTATTTATGGTCACCACTCAAATATGTGATGTAATTTAGATTCAAACATATCGTTTAAGACTCCTTAGGTAAAGGATGGTTTTTGTGGTTAGGGATTTTATTTATTAGAAGTGACATTTTTTAGGATCTAGCAGAGGTATTGGGATGCATTTAATATAAGTTGGGTAAGAGTTGTGTAGACAAAGTTCTTTGAAAATGATTGATAATGAGCTTAGTAAGATATTTTTTTCAAATCAAAGGGCCATGAAGTTAGATGTTGACATGTTACTAATCATATGATGTACCATTTCCTATATTTTTTGGTGGTATTTTTATTAGTTAAACCTTTGGAAATAATCCTTAAGCCATGATTGTGAAATTAATGTAGCAATTAGTAGCCATCATTATAAAGGAGTTAGTCTCCTATGGAGTACTCACCTTGTAGTTATGCTTAGATAGCTTGGGTATGAATAGTTGTTGCATGATCCTATCATGTCAAGTAGTAAGGTGATAGCCTAAACTTGAGGTAATAAAGGTGGCTAGTGGACCCATTTTATGCATATGCAAAAGGTAGGATTTGTAGGGAACTAGTATATTTTATGTTACCTTCACTAGTAGATATGGAAAATCTATCATTGGCTCATTGAAAATAGGTTGTACTATCATAGAAAGGTAACTCAAACTATCATCTGTAACTATTTTTTTTGCATGTCAAGAGCTATCCATGCTAGGGTTTGACAAATTCTTCTTGGGTGAGTTCACACTACAAGATACTCAATGCTTCAATGTGGTTATCAAATAGGTTTTAATTACAAATTTAATATTGTGTCTCTCCAATGCAAAGGTCCATTCGTATCATTCTAGAATATTTTTTCATTAGATCTCAAGAATGGTTATTGTAGGTATGAATAAAGAGGTTAGACCGAAGGTGCAATTGTTGCTCTATGTTATCCCCTTCATAGTGAGAGGATTTAATATAGATGATCTAAGTAGATGAAATTGGTTTCTACAAAAGTAGTGTGGAGATGTTAGAAAAATGTTATCCAATTTTCGTATTCATCACTTTTGTGATGATTTGGAGGTGGGTAGTGATTACCTAGTCAAGTTCTTTTTTGTTGTTCTTCTATACATATATCTTGACATTGAAGAGAAATTTGATGATGTAACAATATGGTGTATGTTAATAGGTTATCAAAGGAGTTTGTTTGGAAATGATAATGTTACTTGGACGGAGGAGATGGTGGGATCTAGCCAAGATCCAAATAGTAGAAAAGAGTGTTAGGGTGTGGTATAATGTTGTGTTTGTCTAGTTTATGCATTATTTTTTCTATTGGTTGATGGTCGTGGATGTAAATTTATCATGTATATGATACTATTAGCTGGACATTTCTATGTCTTCATAGTTGTTCTAATTAAGTAGTTTGTTAACTAAGATAAGATATGAAACATTAATCAAGTTATAGGAACGAATCATCCCATTATTGATCTAAGACATTCAAAATTTTGCTAAAACAACATTAATGAGAATATAAAATAAAACTATAAATGCATAAAAAATTTATCAATTGAATGGGATCTAAGAAAAGAAAATTATGTTATGTGAGAGATTGAACTAGATCAACACTAACCCAATATAACAAATAGGTTTGATTAACATAACATGGCCTTGAGATCCTCTTGTGTTTATTTACCCTTTCCACCTCCCTTACTTTCCTTTGCATGGGCCACCATTAAGATTGATTATACAATAATTAACGTTAAAAAACAAACTTTATACCATAAAACTTATGAAATTGACAAGGGGAGTGGAGCTAGTATGTGGGTAGTCGAGGTCATGTTATTGGCAGACCAACTTGTATGGCTGATTACATTACTCGCTCTATGTTTCATATTTAAATATATAATGGAAACACTTTGTTACTAAAACATGTGGCATTTTTAGTGGGAAGTTTATTGAATTGAATATGTGTATATTTTGGGGATGGTTATGACATGTTTTGGTAGGTTAGGTGCTCAACTGTGGGCCCCAAACAATGCACAAACCATATCATGTTCTAGACCCTTCGCACATACTAACTCCTCTCCCCTATTTAAACAATAAAATTAATAAATTGGATTGGTCAAATATGACATGCGAAATGCAATCAAAATTTAAAAGATAACCCAAAACAAATCAGAAAATTTCCTCAACTGTCTCTTTCGATTTCATTGGTTTGTGCCAATGAAAAAGAATATAAAGACAAATATAAATATGGCTAGTGCTGGGGATAGATCAAATGATTGAAACCCACCTCCTCCCCCACTACTAAATGCCACTTAGTATCTCATTTTTATATATTTTATGTTTCAAGTATTAGTTCCATTTGAATTCTTGAAATGCGATTTTATATCCACCCACCTTTCTGTTATGATTTTTTGTGAATAAATATAATATCATATAATAAATGATAAATCAAGCATCTATTCATTAAAAAAAACCTTCACATATAACCTATTAAATCATTGTTTCAATTTACTATTTAATTCTAATAAGTTTTTCCTGAAACAACCTCTAGACACATCAAGAGAGAATGGCATTTCCTACCTATCCACTTTGTCCTCCTACTTCATCAATTGTGTAGCTATTAATAAGCTTTAACATATCTACCATTATATGTGCACAGGATTGAAAGAACAGGATCAAATAGACATGCAGGAAAAAGGTTGGTAGCTTGAATTAACTTTGAATATTAAATTCCATCATTTACAATAAGAATAAAAGGTGATATGAGTGGAAACACATCTGTTATTGAAGAACATCTGGATATCATTGAAAAATGGAGGAGCTTACAGTACAAATTCTCTCTATCTCGATGAAGAAGAATGGACTTGAGATCCAATTGCAAAAAATATAATGAGGGGTTTTTATTGGATACTTTAATATTAATTTTTTTTAAATATCATTTAAAGTAAATGCTCACCAAATACTTATAAATCGTGTAGTTGCAAATCAAGCAGCTATAAATTGTACCCCAAGAAAGACCAAAAATCCCACAACTTGGAGGATAGTGATTCACCTCCACTTTGAAATGCATTTGTTTCTTTGAAATAGACAAATCTGAAAACTCTTAAAGCTCCATCCATTTGAAATCATTTGATATTCTCCACTTTTCATTGCATTTGTAACTATCGAATGATATTTCTCCATTTTTGCACACATTTGTAACTGTTTGTAACTGCTGACAAATCTTTTTTATGTACACACCATGTTGTGACTATATAGGGGCACCTCTCAAAGTAATCAATGAAAATGTACAAGCCCTACTCAAAGATTTGTAAACACATTCCTCCTCCACCTCAAATATCTTGAGTCGAGCATTGAATTTGACATGACTTCCCTAATTTCATTTTTCAACTTGCAAACACTCACAAACCATAATTAAAGATTCTAATTTTTAACCTCTTATTTAAGAAGTTTAGTTTTACTTTAAAGTATATTTTGATACCCCTTTCTAATTCAATCTACAATTTTATAAATCTATATGTCTATAAAAGATATATATTTATTTATTTAGAACTTATTTTATTAATATTTAATAAATAATTATTTTATAATTTACATATTAATAACTATAAAACTTCTCGATGTAATTAAATAAGACTAATAAAAAAATACTTAAAGCTTTTTCATAAAGCACATAAACATGGAATCTTTAACATCACTATTTGGAGTGATTTGATGTTATATAACAAGGTCAGATTGCAGTGTAGTTCCCACCAAATGTTGGTAGAACTATTTTTCTCTTTAGAAAATAGAGAATATGAGAGGAGCCTTGAATTATAATTTTATGTTATGTATTTAAATGTTTAGGTCTTTGTAGTGGATTTGGGAAGTATGAAGAGTTCCTAGTGAGCTACGAACTGGATTAAAAAAATTATTATAAAACCATATTATACTATGCTAGTTGTTTGTTTTGCATGTGAATTGTGTATTTGGTACTATAGACACCTAAAATATTTATTTAATTATTTTATCCTAAGTTTTCTATTAATTAAATAAATTATAAATTATTATTTATTTAATTAATTCATTAATCCTCTTCTAGGTCTTTCCTCATTTAAATAAATACTTTTATTAATTAAATTGTCCTTTTCCTAAATTAAATAAATATTTTATTTAATTAATTGATCCCAGTTCCTCTATTAATTAAATAAATCTTTATTTATTTAATTAATTCATTAGCTTTTTCCTTCAGTGACAATCATTTATCTTTTATTTTCCTCTACTGACCCTCTTACTATTTTTATTATTTCTTCTACCTACCCTATAATCCTAGACGACCATTAATCTTTACACCTCTTGATCGTATCCATCCATTTCCTACAGTGTTATCTATATAAGAGGATACCCTCTTCCTTTCCTAACCCTAATCATCCTAATTGATCATATGCAATCAAGCCTTCAAGCGATCAAACGACATCATAACCACAATCCATTCTTTGTTGAGCTCTTGTGCACACATAAAATGTGAGAGAAAATATATCAAACAAGATCAATGGAGATAGGACACAATGGAGATTGAAAGCCTACTTGACATTTGAATGGTAATATTGTTTTATTTTGTTGATTTATATGATCTTAGGTATCTCTATTGATATTGGTGAATGTTTCATTGTAGGACTTAGATTGTTTGTGGTTGAATCTTTATGGTATTACAATAGGTTTTCATCATCAACATATTTTCACCATATACATTTTGGCATTCTCAGTGGGACTCTTATCCCTTTTAATTATAACATTTTATTTGTAGATCTATCTTTCTTGTGAAGTTGTAGGTCAGATTTACAACAATTTTAAGTTTTTTTGTGTCTGTGCTTTCTATTTTCATGCTTTTTTTTTTGTCGGTTTTGCAGGTCTCAAATTTTGAAATCATGTTTGTGCAATCGTATTTTTGCTTCTGCAATTTTAAATCACATCTATGCAGGATCTTTTCACGTTTTTGTATTTTTTGTTTGATTGCAGGTGTAGGTTTCATGAAATCGTGTCTATGATTCATATTTCTATGTTTTGGCCTAGAAATCGCATCCTTGTCGGTTGCTTTTGCATTTTTGTTGTTTGTCTATTTATAGGTTCTAGATCTATTATTATGTGTCTGTGTTTCACCTTTCTATGTCTGTGTTCATAAATCACATTTGTGTTTAGTATAATCACGTCTTTGTTTTCTTTTTTGGCATATTTTCATTTTTTTAGGGTTTTTAATTTTAGTTTTTCCCTAGCCCCTTGCATTGGACTGTCGAAGTGGTGTAGCTATTTTGGAAAAAAGAAAATATCGTATTGTTGAGGCCCTCCTTTCACATTTGGATTTGGATTTTTAAAATTTACCTAACTAGTGTGCTTGTACGTGGGAGTAATCTATCAAAACTACTAATCATTTGTTGCAGGGATAATCTAGGTGTGTGTCTTTCAATTTTTAGTCTAATTAGGGTCACATCTCTTTTTTATTTGGGGTTAAAGAACTTGTTTGAAGTGTTTGGTGCTCTTTGCACATTTTATGTTTATAACCCTAGAGTTGATATCAAAAGTATCCTCTCCCCTCACCTTCCATTGGACCTTAAGTGTAACAGAAATTGTTATCATATTCTATTTAGGTAAGGGGGCTTGCCTCCTGAGTAGCCCATAAGGCAAAGTGAGAGGGAATGACCCAAGTGGTAACAAGCTAAAGTCAAGCTCTTCTGAACCATTATAAATAAGTGTTTGTGATGAAAGTTGCAAGAAACAAGTGTTACATGATACCGTAACAACGTTATGACTCCCTTAGTGTCCCCGTCACATGTAAAACCATGTGGAGCATAACCTATACAATATTGGGAGGCCTTCCTTAATGGAGTGTAACATGCTGCTAATTATGGCCACTCGAATAGATGCCCTTACTAAAAACCCCTTGTTTTAGAGGTCAAAAACATTCTAGTTGTTGGTATAGGAGGTTAGATGTCTGATGGCATCTCTTATTCTTACGTATCTTACTAGAAATACAAAGTTCTCCATGGGGAGTTTTCATGGGGACTGGTGCTTGGCTGCCCTAGAGAAGTGAGTTTCGTGGACTAGAGCTAGTGGGGTCAAACATATAAGTATCCACTTTGAATAAGTGTATTTGGCAAACCAAGTAAGATCCAAGAACTATTGTCCTAGCTAGCCTTAGGATTTGTGCATGCATGTTTTTATTTCAAATCAGACAAAGACCTTCAAACATTGTGTCTTCATTGTTTGCTATGTTTTATTATTAGAAAAAGTCAAAACATTGAGATTTGGTCACATTCAACAACTTCACAATTGAACAAGATTGCAAAATGTTTTGAGAATCATGTCTATGTCATCTTAAATTGTGTTTGTGTTGGAAATACACATCTATGTAGAGGAGAATCATATTAGTGTATCAGAGAATTATACTATTACATTTTATTAGAAAACTGTTAACATTTTTAGAAACTATGTCTGGATTATCATAAATCACGCCTGTGTCGGGAAAGCGCATCTATTTAGGGCAGAATTGTGTCTGTGATTTTTAAACAAAACTATCATTGTCATCATAAACTATGTCTGTGTTCACTGTAACTACATCTCTAGTAAAAAATCATGTTTGGTTTTATTTAAATTGCATTTGTGTTCAAAACTAAGAAATTGCAAAAGATTTGTCAAGAGAAAAAGGACTTAAGTTTTCATATTCAAAGAGCTTCTAAGACTGCTTCCTATAGGGCTTCATTTTTTAGTCAACCTATCTTGGTCACACCTATTCAATCATTTTCCTTCATTTGCGCTTCATATATATCTTCCAAAAATTGATTCAAAAGGTTACTTTTCTTGTCTCTATCACACTTTGCAAATATACTATAGCATGTCATTAAGTGGTTCCCGTATCAGATCTATCATCTTTGGGTCTCATTTGGCCATGTATAGTCAAGGTTGACTTACCTCATCAAGAGATATATCATCACTTTAGAAGCTACACCTTACTCTAGATCACACATATATCGAGCCTACATTTTTGGATATTGCAAGACAACCCTAGATTCATTCCATCTCATATCCTTTCTTGGTCTTCTATAGTCTTCATATTTTCTTCCATCTTTCATTTTAGCCAAGGTTAAGTTCATGGTTGAAACCTATTCCCAAAGGTCTAAAAGAGAAGCCAAAGAAACTATAAGATCTCTCAACATGAGTACCTATATTTTTTATGGAGATAAATTTTATAACCCATTTGACAATTGTAGTAATATACCAGACAATGATAATGAGAATAAGAATGATAATAAAAATACATCTATCAATTCCGTAGACATTGAAGTAAATATATAGATACAAGGTTCAATAGATTGGTTGAGGAAATCATGAGAAGAGATAGACAATACTTCTTTCAAGTCATGGAGAAAATGGAATGAATCTGCCTCATGATTTTGATATGTCATAAACTATAGAAGAGGACCCTAATCAAGGAAATCAAACAAATGCAAATCCTAGAGGATCTAATGGTGGTAATAAGAGAGAGCATTTTGTTCTTGAGTCATCTTCAACCTTATTTCAAAAACCAAAAGTTCCCAATACCTATGCTCATGCCAATTTTACTAGGAACTCTTTTGAACAACACCATAGTTGTCCTCTCCCAGAGAGGAGAACTATCACTACACATGTTCATTATGATAGCCGAGATCATACTAATGCATACAACTACACCCAAGAAAATATTCAAAATCATGATATGAGGGGACCGCATGACATATTTGGGGGCAATACTCAAGATCACTCTTATGATACCTCCCATCCTCATGGTCATGACATGTATCAACCTAGACCTAGTACTCCTCACTACAATACCATACCAAGTGGTCCATATCCAAGTTATAACTATATTCCTCCTTCATATGAACACATCTATGATCAATACCATCCATACATGCATTATATCCCTCCTCGTCCACCCAGTGACTGAGGCATGGCACTAACTCAAAGAAAAAAGACACCACCCAAGAATGACTTGCAATACCAAATCAAGGATTTGCAAAAGTAAATGGCAAACATGAATACACCAAAGCAATAGTATACAATGAAAGACATATGTCCTTACCCATTTGATAGAAGCATTAGAATTCCTCCATTTCCTCCACATTTCATGACACCAAAATTTGATAAGTATAGAGACAAAGGGGATCCTAAGTCACAAATAAGATAATTTTTCACAGCTTGCATTGTGGTGGCAAGAGAAGAAACATATTTGATGAGATTGTTCACACAAAGTTTAGGTTGAAAAGATATGGAATGGTTCTCACAACTTCCACCTGGAATTAAATCATGAAGTGATATAGTAGAGGATTTGATACAACACTTCTCATATAACATCAAAAAAGATGTGTTAGTAACTACCTTGTGTAACACTAAGGGAAAAAAATAGGGGGAATCTTTCTCTTCATTTTACAGCAATGGAGAGGTATTTCTAGTCAATTCTCTTGTGATATCCCACAAAAACAAATGGTAGAAATATTCACTCAAAACGTCAACAAGGATATTGGATATTAGATAAGAAAAGCTTGTTTATCTACTTTCAAAGAGGTCATTAGGAAAGGATTGGCAATAGAAAAAAGTCCTTATTGAACAAGGTATCATAAAGCTATTCAAATAAAATAAAGAGGAATCAAATGGGAAAGACAAACCCCATTTTTGGAACAAGAATAAGAACACAGTCAATGATGGGGTAGTAGATGCAAATGTTGTAAAACCAAAAATGACTTTCCTCGATGCAAGTTCATCCAATACAAGAAATCAAGTGAACACTCGAAGACCGTCAAAGACTCGAAGGAAATACACTCCATTGGGAGAGCCAATTGAGACAAGATTCAAGAAATTGGTTGCAATCACACTTATAACACTACTAGATAATCCACCTTAAGAACCAAAAGTAAAACCTGTGTTGTGGAATGATGATGAGTATTGTGAGTATCAGAAGAGAAAATGACACACAACTGGCAATTATCATAGATTGAAGGATGTTATACAAGATCTTATTGACAAGGGAAAAATAGAAGTTTATGGTCATACCTCTAATAAGGAACATGCGATGTTTAAGGAGCCATTCCCTAAACATGATAATGGAAAAGACAAAATAGATAATCAAGCCAACTACACTAAAATGTCCTATGATTATGACTCAACTATTAACCACATTTGAGTGGAAAATTATGTTTCTACCATTATTATAAAGGAAAAGACTCCCGAAGGTTCTACATAAAGGAGTAAAGTTGTTTTAAAAGGCATTGGACCATCTTCCTCATCCTCTAAAGATGAAACCTCTGAATGTAATATCATAACCCGTTGAGGCAAAGTTACCCTGCAAGGCATTCCACCCAAGACCACAACCTCATTATCTACCAAAAGTAAGTATGACCTTGTAGATCAGTTAGGTAAGACACCCGCCCTCATTTCTATTCTTGAGCTCTTACGCATATCCCCTTCACATAAGGCCATTCTTGACAAAGCATTGAGAGAGACCTCAGTACCCATTGATCTGAATGTGGACCAGTTTCAAGCCATGGTGGGATACCTTCACTCAACATTGTCTTACATTCATAAAAGTTGATGATGTATCAATATCCCAACCACACAATGCACCCCTTTACATTGATTTTTTTCTCCAAAAAAACCATATCAAATGGGTCTCGATAGATGGAGGAGCATGTCTGAACATTTGTACATTGAACACTATTAAACAATTGGGATATTTTGAACAAACTATGAATTCAAAGAACAAGATCACCATAAAAGCATATTATGATGAAGAACACTCATCCAAGGGAACAACCACCTTACCTTTGAGAATTAGGCCAGTCATGAGGGATGTGGTTTTTCAAGTCCTTGATCTAGATCTCACATACAACATACTTTTGGGACTTCCATAGATTCATGATATGAGAGCAATACCATCAACGTACCATCAATGTATCAAATTCCCTTATAATGAAGTTGAAGTAACAATAAGAGGTGATCCAAATCTATTCATGTATTGTAATAAGCTACAACCAGGATCAAAAATAATAATTCCAATCAATAGAGAATTAACTCCATCATCAACATATGTTGATCTAGATTCCTTGAAAGCTTCTACATCAAAATAAGAAGAGCTCAAAGAAAAATTCAAGGTTAAAGACATGGGATGTGGTGAGTATATCTTTCATTTTGATCATGCCTTACTATTTCATAAGACATTTAGTCAATAGGAACAACCCACAAACAATTTGCAATATCAAGGAATTGGGTGTGAACCACCTAGTGTTGTGGCTACTAAGTCTGAATGCATATATCCTCTAGCGGTGCAAGCAACTCTTGATATCAATAGTCCTAAGAGTGGTTCCAACAAAGAATATGTTGAATATACCACCAACCCTCTTGAGAACTCATATAGCCTTATGATTTCATCCACTCATTCCATTTCCACTCCTCTCCTAGACTTGGATCAACAAGAATCACAAAAGCCTTTACTAGTTGGGGATCAAAAATCAAGCCTTGAAAAGAAAAATATTAAAGTAAAAAATAAAGAGATTTCCTTCAGTCCAAATCAAAATCGAAAGCTATTAAACTTTACAAAAATCAAAGTTAAGGATAAAAATCCTATGAAGAAAAAAAAACAAGAGTTGATCTCCCCTCATATTAAAATAAGGGGCAAAAGTTCTAATATTTCAAGTCAAAAAGAATACTTGTTGATCCTAATTCTCCATAATACCATCCTACTTTCACTTATTTTCACAATCATAAGCCTTCATTCATCATCTAATTGTTCCATGCATCCATCCTTTTTTAGCAATACATCACATCAACAGACTTTTAATGGAACTTTCTTGAAGGACTTTGTTATCAAGGATGCCCAAACTTCATAAGGTGACACGCATATGGGCCTACGTAGTCCACACATTAGTAATTCTACCTTAGTTCCTTCATCAAGGAAGATAATCAAGGGAGAAACATATCATTCAATTTAGGAATGAAAAAACTATAATCATAAGGTAGCGCCTCACACATTTGAGGTGGGTGACTTAGTTCTTAGAGAAAATCCTAAAAAATCATCAAGACAGAGAGAAAATAGACAAGTTCGAACTAAATTGGCTTGGTCCTTACATCATCATAACACTCTATGGATCACCCGCATATCATCTCTCAACACTAGATGAATAATATTTGGAGGATCCTATCAACAACATGCACCTTCATAGATTCTACACATAGTTTTTTAGAATATACCATTGTCAAAAATACAAGAAAACAAAAAAATATCAAAAATACAATTAAAAAAAAATAGAAAAAACCGGTACTTGGTGAAAACTAGACAAACAGGCGCCTTGTGACACAAAAAGATTTTGAAAAAAAAAATAAAGTAAAGAGAAATAAATTCATCCAATGGTGCAAACCACTTCGGTGGCACCTTGGGCAAGTGCCATGGTGAAAAAATAGGTTATCGATGCCATGTGTAGAGACATTGATCATTCCTCCTTCCAAATCCAATTTCATCCTTTCACCTTGGACACACTCACAACCAACCCTTCGATAATAAATTTACCCATTCCCATTATGGATTGTTATTGATCTACCTAAGATTGGTTAGCCATTCATAATAGACCTCCCTTTTCACCCTTTCCTTCCATAATAAAATAGGTCCAATATGCAATTAGACCAAAATCCTAAATCTATTGATGGAAGTGGTACCTTGAGCATCGCATGTTTTAAGGAGCATCATCATTTTCTTCCTCCCTCTTTTCACGCATAAGTCCATAATAAAAGATCACTTGCATTTCCAGTCCGCAATAACATTCTACTCTTCTTTGCAATAAATATATCAGTTTCATGGATTCAGTTAGTTTTAGATGAGACACAAGCACCAGTACGCAAGAAATCAAATCTTTCAACAGACTTTGGCAACAACATGGTTTTTGGCATAATCTATCCTTTATCAAGATGACAGCATTGTGACCAAGTCAAACATGTTAACATATGTGGCAATTAACACAAATAACTTGAGGATTTCATCATGAACAGTGTCAAGTCTTGGTTTTCTTTTGATTTCATATTTTAAGGTGACATGTCTTTTAGCTTTTCCAGGATGTCTCTAACTAGAGATTTTATCTCCTAGATGTCTTTGACTAGAAAGGCAAGGATGGGATATGATTCACCTACTATTGTTTTGTTGTGTATTGATTGTCTCTTAGTAATGTTATGGCTTGTCAAAGGATATGAGGACATTGTGAGTCTAGTATGAACTGGGGCATTCCTTGTTTGCGACTGTCTGATCTCCATGTAAATGGGTACAATGATTTTCTAGGTTGAACCTATACCTAGATTTTCATAACCTATTTTCTATAATAAAGTTCAATGATGATAAACCACAAGAAGCTCTTTCACTTCCAAATCTTCTACCTACCATCCCCCTTTCTTGATTGACCTCCATCGTCCTTTCTTGAGTCTGTGTAGCACACTATCATATGACTGAGTATAATGACACACCAAAAATATCTTCATTTAATATAGTTTTAACCTGCATTATCACATGTTAGTACATCATGCATGTGCATATATATCATGATAACATAACATCCTGCATATATCACTCATTAGTATTTGCATTCTCATATAAAATATAAAAAGACATAAAAAAAAATAGCATATCTTACAGTCTATCATGTAAATAAGTCATCATTATATACCCATTTGCATTTTACATTTGCACCATGCATAACATACATATAAAACATAAAATAAAAAATATATCGCATTCCATCATGTACATATTCATCGCATTAAGAATCATAAACATCATCACATTTGTAATAAAACATGTAACATGCATCATCATATAGGATCATAAGCATCATATCACATCATCATGAAAGTGTACACAACATCATATAGGAACACATGTATATAGCTACCGCAAGGACTAAATCATCTCATATATATATCAAAATAATATTAGTGTCATGATACAATGATGTCAAAATATCTCGTATGGCTACAAAATCACCCATAGGTGTCTACATCATCATACAAAAACTGATACAAAATGGGATCCAAGAGATATATGATTAATAGCCTCTCTTGTAGCCAGTTGGTCTCGAAGGAATCTAGGCTCCCGAACGACCAACCACTAGATCATCTTGTCTGTCCCCTCCTATAGACCCTACCGGATCATCTTTTAACCAAAGTAGCTAACTATCTTATGTTTGCCTAAATCTCAAGCATATACATAATGTGTCTCAATCCGATTTCCTTGATCCCAGCGTGCTCCTTAGCAATCGAATCTATTTGTAACCATTATGTCATAGGGAATCACTCTCTAGACACAATTTGGGATAAGTACTCCTGCATCAAATCAAATCAATCATGTCAATCCTAGTGGTACTTATGTTCATCACATTGTGTTGCTTATCTTATCCTAGCCTAGCCTAGTGGTACCTATGTCCATCACATAGTCTTGCTCATCAGGCTCTATCCTAGTGCTTTTATCTATTACATGGCACTATATCCTAGTGTATATGTTTTTCCACATTGCATTATATTCTATCTTGCTAGGGCACTCACCATATTTTATCTATTCAATGACTTATCCTATACTCAACTTAGAAAACCTACCTGTTTTAGGGCACCTATTTGAGTGAATCCTCTCAGTAGCTTATCCAATTGGCAACATATGGTAATCATAGAATTGTCAATTCTAGCCTTGGTTTCAGTTTGTCTTCTCTAGGGCACCTGTTTGAGTGAATTCTCTTAGTAGATTACCAAATTGGTTGCATATGTTCATCACAAAACTATCAATTTTAACCTTTTAAGATATAGACATGATTCTATTGATTCCACTTGAGTCAGTCCTTTTCCTACATGACCTTGTCACCCTATCTTGTCAGTCCTTTCTAGCCTTTCTTTCTTATCGAGAGATTGTCTGTGATCCTTTTTCAAAAAAATCATCCAATCTTTCGAGGGGCATATCATTCCCATCATGGGGAAACTTTGTATTAGTTTATCTTATCTTCTTTGAGCCAACACGACAAGCTAGATTATCTCAAAGAAGGGCAAAATAAGATCAATGGAAATTGAATCCCTACTTGACATGTGAATGGTAATATTGCTTTCTTTTGTTGATTTACATGATCTTAGGTATCTCTATTGGTATTGGTGAATGTTTCATTGTAGGAATTAGACTATTTGTGGTTGAATCTTTATGCTTTTACAATAGGTTTTGATCATCATATTTTCATCGTATATAGGTACAATTAATTTTTTTAATATTTCAAAATGATACATTAAAATATACAATAGTATGCATACGAAGAAGATAGTTGATAGGAATGCTAAGGGATATGTAATTCAATATATTATGGGAAACCTAAAGTAAATTACTATAATCATGGTAAGAGAGATCACACTCAATTGGTAAGCCACATATGAACAAGTAATATTCAAGAGAAAAAGAGGAAATTGTATCTCATCTAGTAATATCCCAGAAAGATTTTTAGAATCAAAAGATTTGTAATTGGCAAGGTGTGAGAAAAAGTTGAATTAGTAAACTTAGATAAAATTTAAATTCACCACTTAACATAATACAATCGTCTATATGAATATAATTAGCAAGTAAGAAAAAATTCACATGTAAGAATGAATCACTACAAGATAGTTTAGTCAGGGTTAATATTAATATAATAATTATTCATATACTAATAAAATGTAACATAATATAATATTATATTGTATTATATAATAAGAAATAGTTTAGTTAGGATTAAATTGTAATACTAAAATACTTTACTTTAATTTAATTGAATAAATAACATAAATATAGTATAATATAATACAATTAAATATTTATAATATAATATAATAATATAAATAAACATAATATATAATATATTTTGCTTAAGATTAAAGTCACAAATAACACCCCAATGTGAAGGAATGTCCTCATAGGGGAATGAAAGCATCTAAGGTGGGTATGCAAGGGGGGGAATCTTAGGCTCATAAAGGAGATGGGGTTGGATTTGATGGGTCTCAGTCTTAGAGGGGTTTGATGGATGAAAAAGGAGTGGGGGAAAATAACCCCTAAGTTTCCATGGGTTTTGGTCATTGGTTCTGGGATCTGTTTCTCATTATATTCTAGTGATATTTTCTTCAATTACACTCTTAAATTCTGCCTTTTGGGTATACGGTCTTCAATTTTGTCTAGTTATACTTGCATTTTGAATGATGATCTCTTCTTCCTCTTTATATTTTTCTTTTGTTGCTTATAGTTGAAATTGGGTGTAGATTGAGCCTTGCTCTCTACCTTGTGCTTTCGAATCTACATAGGTTTTTGCTCTTCTCTTCTGGGTTCAAATCTTCTATACTAGTTCTTTATCACAGACGGAGCCAAGCTCTCTGTGTTTTTGTTATATTTCTAGTTTCCATTAAATTTACGTGCTTTGTATTATTATTATTAATATAATACTTATGCGGCTACATTTTGCCTTAAATAAAAAAAACAATACCACAACTTAACCATCACACCTTGCCAACATTGGTATCTTTATTACTTATTTTATTATCTAATAATTATAATGATTATTTTAGTAGATAATTATCCTAATTATATTAAATAATTATTATGAGAAAAGCCACCCACATAGTCCTAAAATATGAGAACACTTTTCATTACAAGTCAAAATTTTGGTAACTAAGTTAATATATGTGCCATTAGAAATATATTTATTTTATTGATTGATAAATAAGTTAGTATCTATGTCATTAGAAATATTCTTATTATTCCTTAAAAAAATATGATCTCTTTTCACATTTTGTGGGGTTTCAAATATGACCAATCAAAACAAAGATATAATCTCTCTCTTTTTATCTATAAAAAATGTTTAGTTTCTATCGTCAAATTTTTAAAGAACTTTAGAAAAGATTTATGTCAAGATTTTTTTTTAATTTTCAATTGATGTAGAAAACAAGTTTATTCACTTGTTAAAACAATAACCTCTCCCATAGTTTGAGGCAAGAACTAATAAGGTGATTTTTTAAATGAATAAGATATTCAATATGAGTCAACATGAATCTTATCCTTGCCTATATGACCAATTTGGGAATAAAAACTTTGAGTTTGGCGGAGGTGGTAGAAATTTATTATGATCTTGTTATAGTTAATGAAAGGACCTATACAATTGAATCATCATAGAAGGTGATTCGGAAAACACTATCCTTTTACTCAAGAATGAAGCCAAACCCGACTGGAAGTGTGAAGACCTCATTGCCAAATGTCGTGACCTTATTTGTAAGATTAGCCACATCCATATTTTTCATACAATAAGGGAAGGAAATAAACTTCCAGACATGTTGGCTTCATTTGGACCATTTTCCAGTAGTTTAAAAATATGGATAGATATTTATGATATCTCAAATTTGGTTTGCATTTCTATCTTTGAGGACATGAAGATCAATGATGGAGTATAATCCAAAGATCACCTTTTTCATTATTATCACTACCCTTTTGACTAGTTCTTTTCTATTTAGGTGCTGAAAATCTCTTTCAAATAGTAGTGTCATTTTCTCCTTTCCTCATAAGTGTTGTCATGTTAAAACTATTGGTTTTTGTTTTCCCCACCTGGTGTTTACTCCAAAGCTCTAAGATTGTGATGGGAGGGGACCTTATACATACTGAACCTAATTTGTGTGATAAATTTAAAAATGCTAATTTATGGTAATGAGTGATCAAGGGGAACTTGACTAGTTATGTTCAGGGCATGTAGGGTTTCGGCCCAAAGCTCTCCAAGGATTTTTCTCAATCCTGGTAGAAGGGGGAGTTGAACATAGGGGGAATTTCTTTCAAAGTCACTCAGAACACGATTGCTTCTATCATTGGTTTATTGTAGGAGGGAATAAATTTTCCTAAGAAGACGAAAGGATCCTATAAGGAGGAATTTAAGAGATTTTTCAAGAGCCACGAAGGATTTTACAAGTTACAAAGAGGGTATAATAGAGAAGACTACTCGATATTTGGAAGGATGATACCCTTTTGCAGATGAAATTCTTCACTCGAGATGGGAATTTTAAAAGATTTTGTACCTATCTTTTATCGATGCTAAACCACCTCAAGTATGGTATAAATATGATTTTTTCCTATTGGGTCTATTCTTCTTTGAATCAATTAGTTGCTAGAGACAAGTCCAAAAACTCTTTTCCTAATCATCAAAGGTTAATTCTTAGATGCTACAAATTTCATCTATCTTTAACCCCGGCTATTGGGTCCTTGTTAAGTCCCCCTGGACCTTCGTGAGACCCTAATTTAGTGGTATAGGTCTCAGGTGCTCCAATTGCAAAACCTAACCCCAATTTTGTCTCCTCTTTTAAACCCATGTCAGTTCCTACCTACTTTAACCATATCATAAAAGCGAAACAACTTTTTTTTTTCTAATTTACCTTCTAAGGAAGTGGAGTTGTTGGAATCAAAAGAAGAGGAAGCTTATGAGGAATATGAGTCCTCCTCTCACTTGAAATTGGATTGGTCCCTTGTGGCTTCTAAGGAGGATACCTCTCTTCCCATGACTAGGAGATTTGTAACCCCAATCCTGGACTTCTTACTTTGGATTACAAGGTGCTTAAGATGGAAGAAAGTTTTGGGCAATTGGAATTAATTATTAAATGTCTCTTTTCACAACTTGATGTGGCTATTAGAAATATTAACATGATTGAGGCTATGTTGAGGTGGGTGCTAGGGAAGATAAATGGGCTATGTAAGAAAAGGACAAATGATATGGGTAGCCACTACTAATATGGAAATAAAATTAGAGAAATGAGACAAAGTTGAGGGGATGTTGTATGAACTTAGTGAAAAGGTGTCTCAAAGAAATGAGAGTAAGGTTGTGATGGAACTGAAGGAAAGCGAGGTGATCATGAAGTAAAAAATTGAGGATATGTCCAAGCCGAGATAGGAGATGGCCCTAGATAATTTGACAAGAGATGACCCTAAATAAAAAGGAAAGAAAATTGAAAGAGACATCCTTTGTCTCCCTTTTCTACGATGAAGCCCCTTACCTCTATGGTCAAAGATACTTTGGATTTTGGTACTACAACCTCTAATAAGGACTATATAAAAAAATTTATTTCTCTGATAAAGTTTTAGCTTTGTGTGAAGATTGGAAAGAGGGTAACACTTCCACCTAATAGATAATCCCTTTGCATCTTTAATGGTTGGATGATTAGTTTTGGGTTTTTGTTTTTTGGTTCTATCTATAGTATTCATCTAGTTGCTTGGTGTTTCCTCACTATTTTTTGGTATTCATTTCATTTACTTAGTTGTGCATTCCTCGTGTTCCCTAGATGGTTCTTTCCAAAGGTTATGTAATGGTTCGGGCCTATCCCACTTTTTATTAATGAAAAAATGTCAAGGAAATGTTTGAGAAGTTGAAATTGAAAAGATTGCCACATGGGAGTCCTTATAGGGTGTCATGGCTTAACAAGGGGCAGCATGTAGTGGTAGATGAACAAACTTGGGTAGAATTTGAAATGGGTGACTATAAGGATAGAGTCTTGTGTGATATCCTTCCTATGGATGCCTGTCACTTGTTGTTAGGCCACCCATGGAAATATGATGTTAAAGCCCAACATGATGGGGAGACAAATGTGTATGTCATCACCAAGAATGGAAGACCATTTAGGATGGAACCATTATCTGATCAAGGGGAAGAGAAAATTGTTAGTCCAAGTGTCATGATGGTTAGTGGAAAAGAGTTTTTAGATGCCCTCAAGCAAGAGGAAACCCAAAGTTATGCTTTGGTCTTGAATCCCAAGGATAAGTCTCAACAAGAGAAAGGTGCAAAAAGTGAAGTTCCTAGTGAAGTGAAAAGCATGTTGGATAGATATGAAGGGGTTGTGGCCAAAGATATGCCTAATAACTTGCCTCCAATCAAAGATATCAGCCATCAATTTGATTTGATTCTTGGGGCAACCTTTCCTAACAAAGCTACCTATAAGATGACTCCTAAACAGAATGAAGAGATAGCAAGACAAGTGCAAGATCTATTGGACAAAGGGTTGATTAGGAAAAGTTTAAGCCCATGTTTTGTACCTATTGTATTAGTATCTAAAAAGGATGGAACATGGAGGATGTGCACTAATTCCAGGGCCACCAACAAGATCACTATCAGATACCGGTTCCCTATGCCTATAATTGAGGACCTAATGGACTATCTTGGAGGAGCATGCTACTTTTCTAAAATTGATTTGAAATCAGGTTACCATCAGATCAGAATCAGACCTGGAGATGAGTGGAAGACAACCTATAAGACAAATGAGGGCTTGTATGAGTGGTTGGTGATGCCCTTTGGGCTCACAAATGAACCTAGTACTTTTATGCACCTCATGAATAAGGTATTGGTTGAATTAATTGGAAAATTTATTATTGTTTATCTTGATGAAATATTTGTGTTTAGCAGGTCCAAGGAAGAGAATTTGAAGCATTTGGATCAGTTTTTGATGAAGATTCATGAGGAGAAATTGGTAATCAATCTAGAAAAGTGTGAATTCATGAAAACTGAACTGGTGTATCTAGGCTTTGTGGTTTCTCAAGGATGTTTGAAAATGGATCCTTCAAAGATTGAGGCTATTTTTAATTGGCCTACACCTAGGATAGTAGGTGATGTTAGGAGCTTTCATGGATTGGCTTCTTTTTATAGATAGTTCATAAATGGATTTAGTCATATTTGTGCACCAGTTCTTGACACTATTAAAGGAGGAATAAAGTGCAGGTTTGAATGGACATAGAGAGTATCCCAAAACATGACAAACAATCTCCTTTCTATCTATCAAATCACACATGGCGCAACTAAGAGGGTTTTGGAGTTCACACCTGAGTCAGTTTTCATTAGAGACTTGGAGACTAGAGCTATCATTGCGACTGGGGTGGTTGATCATGCATCTCAGTTATACTCCTTTTCAGATTTTGTTGATGATGATGATTTCACATTTGATGATTCTACACATGATGATCACACTTCTTGTGATGGTTCAGATTTTGAGGAGAACTTTGGGCACTTGAACATGGCGATTCTCACATGTGAACCCATTCTTTAGCCTTGTATTTTATCTCCTCATATTGATATCACATCACCTATTGCACCTGATGATGTGCATAGTGTGACAGTTTTGCCTTCATGTGAGCAGGATATTCATTGTCTTCCAGCTTCAGATTCATGGGATGATTACTTGACATACATTGTAGGTTTATTTATGGAATCCTACATTACAGATTTGAGAGACATCATTGATGACATTCATCTTCTCTTTGATGAAGATGATCCTTCTTCGATTGTTATGAGGGAACACTCTAACCCTCTTGTTCATTCTCTACATGATCAATCTTTAGAGGTTGACATGATTGTGGATACTTGTGTACAACAGTTGGAGGAGGTCTCTTTATTTTTTGAGGAGACATGTGAATCTTTGGGACAAGTTCTACATCCATCTCCATTAGATCTTGGAGTGCCTTTTTCAGCAGTGTGGCACAGTTTACCACCTTTGGAGGGGGTATCTTTCAGCACCGACATGGGGACACTTGAGCAGTTTTCAGAGATTCCTTTCATGATGAGTTTTCTTCATACATCTTCCCTTCATGATTGGGGAGACTTCATGGATACACCTTTGGTTTTGTTTCTTCCTAAGGGGAGGAATGTTGTTCGACGTTCACGGAGCAGTTTCTTCATACATCGAGCTTCTATCATTGGTGCAGATTCCACATTGAGGGGGGGCTTCCTAGCTTCTCTTCTTCTCTCATATGGGGGGGACTTTTTCCTCACATGGGGTTTTGTCCTTCACATTCTTCTATGAGAGTTCTCTTGTATGTTTTCATCTCTCTTTCAGGGGAGGGTTTTTTTCCATTGGCTTTTTCTCTCTTTCCTCACTTTGTGAGAGATTTCATTGCATTGGTTTTCATGCATTTGCATTTGTACATGGGTACCTAACATGGCCTAGTAGCCGAGACCCATCTTGCATTGCTTAGTTGCATTGTAGACTTAAGTGCATTCCCCTAAGTTGTACTTAAGGGGGGGTGTTGGTGTAAATAATTATTCATCTTGGATATTATTACACTTAGTTAAGTTTACTTAGGAAATGCATTTCATATTAGTTTGGGTATGAGACACTTGGGTGTTTGTGCCACATTGGGATAGTGTGTGTAGGAGAAATTCCACCTTTTATGGTGTTGATCTTGTTGTTACACTCCACATTCAGTGGGTGATCCACCTCATGTGGACTATTATATTATTTCTCCTACCTACCCACGCCTATTTCCTACCTACCCTTGTTTCTTATTGAGCCACATGTCATGTTTATGTGCTCACATATCCCTAGCCTTGCCTATATAAGTAAGCTCATCTACATTGTATATAATTTTGATAATATTGATCATTTTCTATTGATGAGAATATAGTTTATTCTTGTCCTATATTGTGTCTCTATTTTGTACATTTCATTGAGCTCTTGATCTTGGCAAAATCTCACAAAGACAAGTGCAAGATTTATTGGACAAAGGGTTGATTAGGAAAAGTTTAAGCCCATGTTTTGTACCTATTGTATTAGCATCTAAAAAGGATGGAACATGGAGGATGTGCACTGATTCCAGGGCCACCAATGAGATCACTATCAGATACCGGTTCCTTATGCCTAGAATTCAAGACCTAATGGAGTATCTTGGAGGAGCATGCTACTTTTCTAAAATTGATTTGAAATCAGGTTACCATCAGATCAGAATCAGACCCAGAGATGAGTGGAAGACAACCTATAAGACAAATGAGGGCTTGTATGAGTGGTTGGTGATGCCCTTTGGGCTCACAAATGAACCTAGTGCTTTTATGCGCCTCATGAATGAGGTATTGGTTGAATTAATTGGAAAATTTATTATTGTTTATCTTGATGACATCTTTGTGTTTAGCAGTTCCAAGGAAGAGAATTTGAAGCATTTGGATCAGGTTTTGCTGAATATTCAAGAGGAGAAACTGGTAATCAATCTAGAAAAGTGTGAATTCATGAAAACTGAACTGGTGTATCTAGGCTTTGTGGTTTCTCAAGGATGTTTGAAAATGGATCCTTCAAAGATTGAGGCTATTGTTAATTGGCCTACACCTAGGATAGTAGGTGATGTTAGGAGGTTTCATGGATTGGCTTCTTTTTATAGATAGTTCATAAAGGGATTTAGTCATATTTGTGCACCAGTTCTTGACACTATTAAAGGAGGAATCAAGTGTAGGTTTGAATGGATAGAGAGAGTATCCCAAAGCTTTGAGGTATTGAAAATGAAGGTTGTTGAACTTCCTATCTTGAGGCTACCTAATTTTGATCAACTTTTTACAGTTGAATGTGATGCAAGCAAGTAGGCTATAGGTGCAGTCCTTAGTCAAGAAGGCCATCCAGTTGCATTCTTTTCAGAGAAGTTAAATGAGTAAAAGGAAAGGTATTCTAATTATGATTTGGAACTCTATGCTATGGTGCAAGCACTAAAAAAGTGGCATCATTACCTTCTTCCTAAGGAGTTCATTGTTTATACTGACAACCATGCATTGAGTTTTCTTAATGGACAGGAGAAGTTGAATCAAAGGCATATTAAGTGGGTTGAGAAAGTCTAACCTTATACCTTTACAATCAAACATAAAAAGGGTGTGTCAAATAAGGTTGTTGATGCCTTGAGTAGGAGAACACTTACTATTCAGGGGATTCAATGGCAGAGTGTTGGTGTTGATTCTCTCAAATCCATGTATAAGGATGATAAAGATTTGAAAGATGCATATGATGTATGTTCTAAATTTGCTGATTCTTGTCATGTTGAGTTTGCTAAATTCATGTTGCGGGATGGTTTTCTCTTTAAGGGGCATCAACTATGCATTCCTCAATGTTCTAT